>NC_060173.1:37270573-37578903 GCF_021184085.1 Oncorhynchus gorbuscha | reverse complement strand
CCACAATCACCTGACTTCAACTCAATTGAGATGGTTGGGGATGAGTTGGACCACAGAGTGAAGGAAAAGCAGCCAACAAGTGCTCAGAATGTGTGTGAATGTCACGGTTCATGAATCCACTCTCTCTCTCTCTCTCTCGTGTTTGTGTGGGCGTGGTTCCCAATCTCGGCCTGATTGTCTGCGCCAGCTGGAACCACTTATCTTCCCTTTATATGTTCTGTAACCAGTGTTTCTTGTTGTCAGATCGTTGTTACTTCCCTGAGGTTGTGTCGTGTGTCTGTGCTCTTCTCTCGCCACCCTTGTGTGGATTATCTGCTGTGCTCCTTCCTACCCATCCGGACACACTCCCCTGGATTTCTCAGCACGCCATCTTCGGAAGATGCGCCCTAGTCCCTGGGTCGGATTCCGTCTGAGTACAGTCTGTCTGTCCTGTTGCTGCTGTAAACTGTATGCATTAAACCATCGTTGCTTGCATCTTGCATCCGCCTCTGTATTGTCACAGTGAACTCCTTCAAGACTGTTGGAAAAGCATTCCAGGTGAAGCTGGTTGAGAGAATACCAAGAGTGTGCAAAGCTGTCATCAAGGCACGGGGTGGCTACTTTGAAGAATCTCAAATATAACATATATTTTGATTTGTTTAACACTTTATTTTGGTAATAAGATGTTATAAGATGGTGGTTACTATATGATTCCATATGTGTTATATCATAGTTTTGATGTCTTCACTATTATTATACAATGTAGGACATAGTAAAGAAAAACACTTGAATGAGTAGGTGTTTCCAAACTTTTGACTGGTACTGTGGAATAAATATTGTGGATCAACAAGAAAAAATCCTCATCTTTTTGGACTATCGGACCACCATCTTATTACTTTTGCAATCACAACAAATAATGTGCTCAGACCCCAACCAAGGATTATCAAAAACTGCACTGTAAATTATTGGACAACCCAAAGATCACATCTATCACTCCAGTGATTAATTGGAATATTGTAATTGAAAGATTAGTGGAATCTGTGTGGGTTGCTGGACAGGTAGGATGACTGACAGTGAAGGTGAACAGGTGGTCACGTGTCAGGTGACAGAGGAATGTATGAGACTGAGGCAGGAATTCCTTTAACCATAAAGTGGTATATTTACTGAGTAGTCTGTGCTGCATCACAAAGGAAACAAATAACATGTATACAATCAAATTCATAATCAAAGATCAAATCATAGCAGTCATTATTAACAATTCACATTACACAATATGTTTGAAGCGTGCGCTCCAAGCCGCGCTCCGCGGTGATAACTATAAACAATAACTGAATGGCCCACTCTCCCGATCACCACAGATCATTCAGATGAAAGGTAAGAGTCGGTGGACTTACGTGGATTCATGGACGCACAGAACTTCTGGATCAGATGGATTTAGGGAAGAGAAAGCAGCGAGATCAGGCGATGGCAATTTCCTCCTTTTATAGAGTTGAGATCTGTAGGACATTTCCACCTGACCTAATTAAAGCGCCCCTGGCCCAGCTGAGTAAATGGCAATGAATTAAAGGAGTATTCCACCAACTCCATGGGCCTTTTCTACAGCCACCCCGGAAATTTGTTAATTTCCACATTCCTCAAAAAGGCTCATTGCTCCCCATCCTCTGTCATCTCAGGGAGAGGAATCAGTCGGGCAACTGGCCGGATATATGTCCGGTTCTTCACCTGGATTTCCACTGATCTAACATGACCATCGGTCCCAGGCATGGTCTTAGTTATACGGCCCACCGGCCAGGAGGCTCGAGGCAGCTGAGGGTCCACCATCATTACTACTTGGCCAGTTTCCAGGCTGGCCATTTCTCTCCGCCATTTCCCTCTGTGCTGTAGACTTGGTAGGTAATCCCGAATGAATCGGGCCCAAAAATGGTCAGCTAAGATTTGGCTGTGTCGCCACCGGCGTCTGCCTACGAGGTTGGTATCAGCATACATGGCTTGAGGAAGTGACGCATCTCGGCGTCCCATCAAGAGCATATTCGGTGTAACCGGATCGGGATCAGCGATGTCTGCAGAGAGATATCCCAAGGGTTTGGAGTTCAGAATCCCTTCCACCTCTATCAGGACAGTCCTCAAGACCGTTTCAGTGACAGTTTGGTCCCCTAGTACGACTCGTAAGGCCGTCTTTACTGATTTGATCTCTCGCTCCCATGTTCCTCCAAAATGAGGAGCGCCTGGAGGGTTAAATTTGAATGAGATTTGTTGGTCCATCAGCCGATCCTGGAGGCTGGGTTCCATGGCTTGGAAGGCTTCCTCCAACCTGGCTTCTCCTGCCTTGAAGTTCGTACCTCTGTCAGCCAGGATCTCGTAGGGTTTCCCCCGTCGGGAGATAAACCGCCGTAGGGCCATGAGGAAGGCTTCCGTATCCAAACTCTCCAGTAGGTCCAGGTGGACACATCTGGTTGTCATACACTTGAATAGAATGCCCCAGCGCTTTTCCACACGACGACCTAACTTGATCATCAAGGGGCCGAAGCAATCTACTCCTGATGACCAGAATGGTGGTTTAAGGAGGCGCAAGCGAGCAGGGGGTAAATCTGCCATTTTGGGCACCGTAGCTCCGGCCCGCCATCTCTGACATTCTACGCAGGCGTATTGGTGCTTACGAATGGCTCCTCGTCCTCCAATTATCCAGTACTTCCGCCTCATCTCCCCATAGACCCTCTCTGGCCCTGGGTGGAGAAGCCGCTCATCATAACTCTTGATGAGGAGCCTGGTAAGAGGGTGTCTGGAGTCGAGGATAATTGGGTGGATAGCATCTGGGTCCAAAACCTCCGCTTGGCGCAGCCTCCCTCCGACTCTGATCACTCCAAGGATTGGATCATATTCTGGGGCAAGAGAGAGAAGACGGCTGCCCTTAGCCACTTCCCTACCGGCTTTCAGAGCTTTTAACTCCTCAGGGAAGCTAACTGCTTGTGCTTGCTGGAGGAGTAGTGTCTCTGCCGCGAGGGAGGTAGGTATAGAAGCCACCCCATCTGAGGTCTGGTTTGTGGCTGTGATCAGATCCGGCAGTGTTTGGGATTGTGTTAGGTCAGGGAGAGCCGTTGTTGGTTCCGTAGAAATGCTGTAGCATTGGGCAGACTTCCTTAACTCATGAGCTTCAGTCGGTCGCGGAGGGGCCGCACGCCTGGGGGCTGTCGGCCACTCGTTCTCTGGTTGGGACAAGAATGGTGGTCCCAAGCTCCAGCGATGGGGTTTAGCCAATTCCTCAAGGGTTTTACCTCTAGTAATGTCATCAGCAGGATTGTTTATGCTATCAACATACCTCCAGTCCTGGACTTCTGTTAGGTCTTGGATTTCCGCAATGCGAGTCCCGACAAACACCTTATACCTGCAGGACTCCGACTTGAGCCATGTCAATACAGTGGTCGAATCACTCCAGTAGATGATCCTTTGGATTGGCAAGGTGAGCTCGGCTCGCAAGATAGAGGCCAACTGGGCTCCGGAAAGGGCAGCACTGAGTTCCAGCCTAGGCATTGACAACTGCTTCTTGGGTGCGACCCTGGACCTGGCCATGACAAAGGAGACATGGGTGTGGCCTGCCTTATCCTCCACTCTAAGATAGGAAACCGCCCCATAAGCTCGCTCCGAAGCGTCACAGAACACATGCAGTTCCAGGCATGATCCCAGTTGGTCAACACAGGATGGTACATAACATCTTGGCATTTGGACATCAGAGAGCTCCGTTAACTCAGTTTCCCAACAGATCCATCGTTCCACTAGGTCAGCTGGGTGGATTGGTTCATCCCAGTCCCTCTTGGTCTGCCACAGGTCCTGGACTAAGACTTTGGCCCGTGTTGTGTATGGCAGGATATACCCAAGGGGATCGTATTGACTGGCCAGGGTCCGATAGATGGTGCGCAGAGTGGGGGTTTCGGTACTCGGGGATGAGCGGTGCTTATACCCCAGGGTATCCGGTAGGCAGCTCCACCTCAGTCCTAGAGTGGGCTCTTCTGGGTTAGCACCAGACTGCGTTAGCCATAGTTCACTGCTACTGGACCTAGCTTGTGGCGGGAGGTGCTGGATAACCTCCGCTCTGTTACTAGCCCACTGTCGGACCTCAAATCCCCCTTTGGACAGGAGATTCCGCACTTTATCAAGGAGTGATTTCGCTTCAGCCGTGGATGGGATGCTTTGTAAGCAGTTATCCACATAGAAGGCATTTTCCACTGAATCCAATACTTCTGGGTCACTGTCTGGATGCTCCCGTGCGTGTCTCTGCAGAGCGTATATGGCACAGCAAGGACTGCAGGTGGTGCCGAATGGGAGTACCTGCCATTCATAGATTGTGGGCTCTGCATCTCGTTCCATATTTCGCCATATGAACCGGAGCAGTGTGGTGTCGGAAGGCAGTAAACGAATCTGATGAAACATGGCTTTGATGTCTCCACTGATGGCTGTAGAGTGCTGCCGGAACCGGAGAAGGACACCGAGCAAGGAAGGACCTAAGGTTGGTCCGGGGAGTAGACAGTCATTCAGGCTTTGACCAGCTGCTTGGAATGAACAGTTGAAAACAAGTCTATACTTCCCACCATGTTGCTGGATAACATGGTGAGGGAGATACCAGGATTCACGGAGTGCGTTTCCCTCTTCATGAGCTGTCACTTCAGTGACGTAGCCTGCTTTCACAAGGTTATGAATCTCCCTGTTATGAACTTCTGCAAGCTCAGGATTCTTCACCAGGCGTCGCTCTGTTCCACGCAGTAGTGGGAGTACAGCCCGTGTCGTGGTTGCCAGAGGAGGATGGTTGGGCACCCGTAGCAGTGGGGTTGCATACCTGCGAACGCCATCCATTTCAGTGGTGGTGGTGCTCTTCTCCAGGAGGTCTAATGCATAAGAGTCATTTTTCGAGCGAGTGACCTCCTGTAGCTTCCGGTTGGAGAAGGTGTCCATCTTCCATAGCATCTCAACATTCCGAAGGAGGTCAGTGGCTGCATCTGGATTGCTTCTGGTGAAGAGGACTTGCTGTGACTGTACAGCTTGGGTGGAGAGAAGTAGATGGGATGGACCTTGCACAGCCCAACCCAAGGATGTATGGACAGCAATGGGTCCTCCTTCTGGTCCAGCTCGTATAGGCTCAGTCGGGGTGACGAGATGTGGGTGGTCTGACCCAATCAGGATAAGTGGTGCTACTCTGGCCAGGTTAGGAAGAGGCAATCCTCGTAGATGAGGATATTGTTTCTGTAGAACACTTACCAGGCAGGAGTGCTCTGCGAGATTCAAGCCATCTGCCGTGAAGGCATTGGTGATGTTATAGGCCACGTCCCTGTTTCCTGAAGGTGAAATGCTAAAGGTTACAGCAGAGCCTTTCATTTGGATAACATCATGTCGCACCGTTCTGAGATTAAGGGTCTCGGGGTCCCTTCCAGGTTAAGCTGACGGGTGGCCGCTGTGAGAATGATTGTTCTTTCTGACCCATCATCTAGAACGGCGAATGTATCAATGCTTCTCCCTTCACTTTGCAGAGTGACCTTGACCACCTTCAACATGACCCTTGGAGACCGGTTCTGCTGGTCGAGATACAGCTCCTTTGCAGCTCCTACCATGAGCATACTCTGCTCCTTCTTTGCTTGGGGAAATAGATCATGCAACACGGTGAGATGGATTTCTTCACAGCGGTTGCAGGGTTTCCTCAATGTGCAGGTCTCCACCTTATGGCTACGGGCACACTTGTAGCATCGCTCGCCTGAAGTGATCCAGGCCTTCAATTGAGTTTGAGTGAGCTTTTTTACTCTGGGGCATGAGCCAAGGAAGTGCCCCTTACTATTGCAATATGGGCAGTAAGGCTGGAATTTGATGTTCTTGCTCTTGAGTGGGGTCTTCTTCCCGGGTTCCTCCCCGGCCTCACTATTTAAGTACATGGTAGTGGGATTTGGTCTTTTCTGTCCCTGCTGGCGTTCAAACTCCTTCCTTCCCCCTGTGGCTATGGCGGAGATTGTGGCCTGGTGAGCGATGCTCTTCGCCTTTGCCTTCACCTCCAACCATGTGGCCAGGTCTCTGAGAGCATAGGTGCTACTCGAGCCCTCTTTCAGGATGCCCTTATTCAAACAATGTTCAATGAAACTGTCTCTGAGGTACACTGGAAGTTTGCTAAGAAGCCTGTCCACGTGGGAGCCACATTTTAGCTCGTTCCCGTCTTCTCCTTCAACGGATTGGAGCATAGAGGTCAGGGATTGGACAGCCAGGGAGAATTATTGGAAGGCAGCATGGTCTCCCATTTTAATTGGAGACGTGTTCAGGATGTTGTTTAGTTCATTCTGGACTAGCAGACGTGGCTCACCATATCTCGCCTTCAGGGCCTGGAGAGCTGTCGTGTATGGTGTTGCGGAATGCATAAAGGATTGGGCCAGCCTGTATGCACTTGGAAACCGCAAATGATCCACTAGTACTTGGTATTTGTAGCATTCTGACAGATGACCGTGAATACCCAGCAGACTCTCCAATGCCATTTCCAAAAGGACAAATTCACTCTCCTTTCCATTTTCAAAGTATGGCAGTTTGGCTCTGGGAATTCCATAGGCTGAGGCTACTAGAAGTTTCATAATGTTGGCTCCCTCTTCTGGTTGCGTGAAGGATAAACCCGGGACTTCTGATGAGCCCACTGTGGCCTCATTGGGCCGGTCACCTACTGTCCCAGACCCACCATTTGTGGCAGCCGGAATTGGGCGAGAGCCCTCCGACCTGTTGTTTGAGGACTGGCCTGGCCCTGGATGAAAGGAACGATTTGCCTTGGTTGGTAATTGGCGGAAAGGCGAAGGAGTGATGCCTTGTCCAGATGGAGGAATGCTAACTTGTGTCACTGGCATAGAGGGTGTTAGCGGAGCGGCCCGTCTCCCGTGCTCCGTGTTGGCTGTTGACCCCGGAGCCTCCGAGGACTGTGTGCCATGCTGTACCAGAGGGGCAGATTGGGAAAGAAAGGCAGACAGTTCAGGTCCATGTGGAGGGGTGGTCAGGTCAACTCCCTGTTCGTTCCTCTCCAGGAAGGATGAGACCATCCGTGCCTCCTCTAATTCCCTTCTGGCTTGACAGTGCCGTCGCTGCTGTGCCAGGTCCTTGGCAATGAATTCCCTTTCCTGTAGAGCTCTACGGGCCTGCACATCCAATTGGTGACATCGTTCGTCAGCCTGTCGTTCCTCCTCAATCTGACGCTCAATTTCCTCCAAAGCTAATAGTTTCATCCTCTCTTGTAGGACAGCGTTCTGTGAATTGCTGAGGGCTAGTGAATGGCGGCTGCCATGGCCACTTCCAAAGGGGTATCCACTGGTCGAACTCCCACTCCGTCTAGAGTGCTTCGACGATTTCCCATTAGTTAAGGGGTGAGCGGAGCCTGCCTCTGGAAGCTGGTCGACCTGTGCAGTGGGAGTTACCTCTTCCATAGGTTCCTCACGTAGACCACTTTCCTGCTCCAAAGCAGTTTCCGGTCCTTGGCTCAGAGGGGATATTTGATGGCTGAAACATATAGTTGATCCATCAACTCTTTGAGCTCTGGTGGGCTTGCCCTTTGATGTCGGAACCTCGACCACATAGTCCTTAAGATAACCAGGTGCTTGCCTGGTTCTTCTGGTGCTGCTGGTAGTTGAGGATGAAGCCTTTGTTGCTTTAGGCTTAGCTCCTGGATATTTCCTTTGTTCCAAGACCTTTCCCTCAGCTGCTCTCTCCTCCTCTCTTCTTCCTTCCAGTGGAGACAATTCTTCCCTCTCCGCCTCCATTTCCTTTTCACCTGTCTTTGGTTCAGTCATCATCCGGCTCAAAGGACCATTGAAAGATTAGTGGAATCTGTGTGGGTTGCTGGACAGGTAGGATGACTGACAGTGAAGGTGAACAGGTGGTCACGTGTCAGGTGACAGAGGAATGTATGAGACTGAGGCAGGAATTCCTTTAACCATAAAGTGGTATATTTACTGAGTAGTCTGTGCTGCATCACAAAGGAAACAAATAACATGTATACAATCAAATTCATAATCAAAGATCAAATCATAGCAGTCATTATTAACAATTCACATTACACAATATGTTTGAAGCGTGCGCTCCAAGCCGCGCTCCGCGGTGATAACTATAAACAATAACTGAATGGCCCACTCTCCCGATCACCACAGATCATTCAGATGAAAGGTAAGAGTCGGTGGACTTACGTGGATTCATGGACGCACAGAACTTCTGGATCAGATGGATTTAGGGAAGAGAAAGCAGCGAGATCAGGCGATGGCAATTTCCTCCTTTTATAGAGTTGAGATCTGTAGGACATTTCCACCTGACCTAATTAAAGCGCCCCTGGCCCAGCTGAGTAAATGGCAATGAATTAAAGGAGTATTCCACCAACTCCATGGGCCTTTTCTACAGTAATAACTCTGCCACCATGGCTTATTTATTGCCATACATCCCTTATCTTACCTCATTTGCACACACTGTATATAGACTTTTTCTAATGTATTATTGACTGTATGCTAGTTTATTCCATGTGTAACTCTGTTGTTCTATGTGTCGAACTGCATTGTTTTATCTTTGCCAGGTCGCAGTTGTAAATGAGAACTTGTTCTCAACTAGCCTACCTGGTTAAATAAAGGTGAAATATATATTTTTTTAATTCCTAGGGGCCCTTCTGTTGGAGTACAAAAATCAGTTAACCACCTAACTGAGGATCTAAATTTAACCTTGAGTAATACCCTAGATGCAGTGACACCTCTAAAAACTAAAATCATTTGTCACAAGAAATTAGCCCCATGGTATACAAAAAAATGCCTAAGCCTTGAAGCTTCCAGAATATTGGAATGGAAATGGCGCTCCACCAAACTGGAGGTTCTGACTAGCTTGGAAAGACAGTACCGAATTTCGAAGAGCCCTCACTGCTGCACGATCAGCCTACCTTTTCAACCAAATTGAGGAGAGTAAAAACAATCAAAAATAAATTTTTGATACTGTCGCAAAGCTAACTAAAAAGCAGAATTCCCCAAGAGAGGATGGCCTTCACTTCAGCAGTGATGAATTCATGAACTTCTTCTACGAAAAGAGATGCACAGAACTGCCAGGACCTAAAATCAATGGAGACACTCAAGTTTTGCAATCCTGTATCTCTCGACACATTCACGAAAATAGTCATGGCCTCTAAACCTTACAGCTGCCTACTGAACCCTATTCCAACTAAACTACTGAAATAGTTCAACTCCTATGTTGAACATAATAAACTGCTTCCTATCCTCCACATGTGTACCAAACTCACTAAAAGTGAAAAAGCCAAACCTTGATCTGGAAATGTAATACAAAAACTATTAGCCTATATTGAATCTCCCATTCCTCTCAATTTAAAAAAAAGCTGTTGCCCGGCAACTCACTGTCTTCCTGAAAATAAATAATGAATACAAAACGCTCCAATCTGGTTTTAGACCACATCATAGTACTGAGACTGCACTCGTGAAGGTGGTAAATTACCTTTTAATGGAGTCAGACCAAGGCTCTGCATCTGTCCTCTTGTTCCTAGCATGGGGTACTCAACTACTATTTCAGAAGGTCCAGAAACACAAATTTCCTAGGTGGCCAAAGTCCGGATAGATATCGTCCTTTATTGCCGCAGTGGTACAGCGTAGTAACAAACAGTCGTCTACGACTTAGGAAACATGTTGATATATAAAATGTGCATTAAATACATTAAACGAGACTACAAATGAATTACTACTTCTTTCGAATGTAAATGTACAACATTCCATCAACATTGCTGAAGAACAAAAGTGCTTACATAATTGTCTATGCAAAATGTGCACTGTGAACCATTGTACGTTGGCCTTTAATTGATAATATTTAAATAAAATACAGTGCATGTTTTCTGGAGAACAAAGGAGAGTTGAACAAAAATAATAACCTGAATGGATAGAATGTCGCTGTGGTGTCAGGACCCGATTACGAACCCAGGTCTCCGGAGTGAGAAACAGTCACTTAACCAACTGAGCCACGAATAGTCGGCAGAACCCAGAAGATGAGGCAGACACAGCAGTACTTGAGACGGTGTATTTAATAAAGTAAAAAGTGAAGTTCTTCAGGAAAACATGTAACTCCACAACATCAAAAGGAATTCCACAAGAACAAAGGTAATCCTCCAAGACAAAAAAGGTAAATCCACAAGGTGGAAGGTAAAGCACAAAAAGCCTCAAAAGATACTCAAAAACAAACAAACAAGAACAAAAAAAAACAGAATTCCACAAGAGAGTCCACCGGGATCAAAGAGAGTCCACCGGGATCAAAGAGAGTCCACCGGGATCAAAGAGAGTCCACCGGGATCAAAGAGAGTCCACCGGGATCAAAGAGAGTCCACCGGGATCAAAGAGAGTCCACAGAGTACTAGGGCTGGGTGCTAACATACAAACACAGAGCAAAGAACAGAGGAAAACAAAGGGTTTAAATACAATCAGGGGAAACGAGGCACAGGTGCAAATAATAATGGGGATCAAGGGAAAACAAAAGGTCAAAAGGCACAATGGGGGCATCTAGTGACCAAAAACCGGAACAACCCTGGCCAAATCCTGACATGTGGGCCATGCAATATTCATGTATAAGTCAAAATGGGCCTTACCTTGCATTAATGAGAGAAATTACACTTTCTGTCTCCTGCCAATGCTTTGAACTTTGGCACAAATGGTATGAGAGCAACTCTGAGACAATGGTGCAAGTGTTCATTGGTGAGCCTGGTACAGTATTTGTTTTTAATGAAGTTCATTGTGGAGAAGGTTGATTCACAGCTGTATATGGAGCCAACCATAACCAGGATGTATAATGCCAGTTTCTTGAGGACAGGGAAATCAGCTGCAGGCACTATCTTTCTCCAGAAAGTATCAGGGTCACAATCTCCAGCCTGGTCATTCAAGCCACATTTTCTTGCAGCTCAATCAACTCCATTTGTTGTGATCTGTTTTGCTTCTTCTGACAACTTTGTCACATTTGTGACCAAGAATTGGGTTCTGGATGAGCAGCAGCAGTTATCTTCCAACAGTGATGTCATCAAAGTGAGCCTTGAAGTTGTCCATCAGCTTCTGGATGAAATCAACATGGTTGGGAACATCTTTGTCTCCCTGCATTTGCACCAAAAGATTGGGGAAGAGGACAAATTCTCCCTGGAGATCATTCTTGAAAAGCGCCAATTTCTTCTGAAAAGCCCGGACTGCTGTTATCATGTCTCACACTGTGCTGTCCCGTCCCTGCAGATTAACATTCAGTTGATTAAGGTGCGCTCTCCTCATCTTCTGAAAACTCAGAAAACTGAGTTGCCTTGTCACTAATTTGCTCTCATAAGAAAGCTTTGATTTCCACCTGAATGGCCCAAAAATGTTCCAGAACCCTTTGCTGAGTCATCTGACATTGTTGTGCCGTAGTAAGTAATCCAAACTGGCATTGGCCTCTGTCAGAATGCCTTGTAGCAGGCGGTGTTGTAGGGATGATGTTACTTTCAAAAAGTTGAGAAGTTTCATCATTGTTGTCATGACCTCAGAATGCTATTTTCACAGACTGGCACACAGGACAAATTAATGGATGATGCAGTGATATGATGTCAGGTCAGGGTGGTCCTCTTTCAAACGTGCAACCAGTCTCCTCCCTCTTCCCATCATGGCTGGAGCTCCATCTGTGATGACTTCAGATCTATTCCCCTTTTGTCAGCATCCCTTTGATGGCCTCACGGGTATCCTCTCCTCGCGTGTGTGATTCTAGATGTGTTAAGCCCAATAGCTCCTCACAGAATTCCTTGTTTCGTTATAAAATCTGACAAACACCAGAAGCTGGGCATTATCAGTGTTATCTGCTGATTCATCCACAGCTAATGAAATACATGTTGCATTCTGAATAGCCTCATCATGTCACACCCTGATCTGTTTCACTTTCTCCACCCCAGTCCAGGTGTCGCTTATTATCCCTGCTGTATATATCCCTGTGTTTCCTGTCTCTCTGTGCCAGTTCGTCTTGTATGTTTTTCAAGTCTACCAGCGGTTTTCCCGTACTCCTGCTTCTATTCTCTTTTGTTAGTACTCCCGTTTTTTTTTGTTACCCTTGCCTATTTTCTGGACTCCGTACCCGCCTGCCTGACCATTCTGCCTGCCCTGACCTCGAGCCTGCCTGCCACTCTGTAACTCCTGGACTCTGAACTGGTTTTGACCTTTTGCCTGTCCACGACCATTATCTTGCCTACCCCTTTAAGATTGTTTAATAAATATCAAGACTCAAACCATCTGCTTCCCATATCTGCATCTGGGTCTGGCCTTGTGTCCTTATACATCAAGTTGTGAAGTTAAATCTTCAGCTCATATTTCAGCTCTCCTCATTGCTGTGGAATCTGACAGTGAGATCTGTTTGATATTTTCCCCGAGGTCATCTTTTTTTTAACCCTCGAGCAAAGGAGTCAGCAACTTCACACATGCATTCTTTTACCATCTCAGCGGCTGAATTCTTTGGTGGTGTTTTCCCAAAACCCAAGCTATCCTCAGTGAACACTCCATTGCACATTGTTAGGCTGTCAGAGAATTGACAAGGACTTTGGTGGACTTATCATATTGGGATTTGAGATGGTTAATCTTGTTTGTTCTCACTTCTGTGTTCAGGGGATACGTCTGATAGAATTTACTGTGCCTGGTGTTATAATGGCGCTTAACATTGCCTGCTTTCACGAGAGCTACAGACTCATTGCATGTCAGGCACATTTCTTTTCTGCTAGTTGCGGGGAGAATTAACAAATACTGTTCTGTACACTCGTCTTTGAATATATGGTTTTCAGAGTATTTAAAAAAATGTAACAAGCCATATTAACAAAGATACTGGTAACTAAGCTTCTTCTATCTATGGTATTTACATTTGAACCGTGGTCAAATCTTTCTGTTTCTTTCTGCCTGCTTGTCCCAAGGTTCCGCTGAGGATATTTGGATTAATGTGTAAGACGCGGCTTCTTGTATTTGCATATAACCACGCGATTGGATTAGATGGGGCACTAGTAGAGGCGGTCGCTGCTTAGAATGAGAGCGAGAACGAGAGTTTGCTGAGTTAAAGCAGCCGCTGCATCCGGTTGATTTTTTTAAAGATGTCTGAAAAATGATGTATTGCATAACAGTTGAGATTGGCTGTCCTAGACCTTAGTGCCGCTTTTGACACAATAAATCACCACATTCTTTCGGACAAGTTCTTGCCTGGTTTAGATCTTATCTGTCGGAAACATATCAGTTCATCTCTGTGGATGGTTTGTCCTCTGACAAATCAATTGTATGTTTCCGTGTTCCTCAAGGTTCTGTTTTAGATCACGATTGTTTCCACTATATAATCTACCTCTTGGTGAGGTCATTTGGAATCACAATGTCAACTTTCACTGCTATGCAGGTGACACACAGCTAGCTGTACATTTCGATGAAAAATGGTGAAGATCAAAAATTGCGTACCCTGGAAGATGTTGTTTCAGACATAAGGAAGTGGATGGCGGCACATTTTTAACTTTTAAACTCAAAACAGATCTGCTGTCTGATCTGACAATGAATATTGATGGTTGTATTGTCCTCTCAAATAAAACTGTGAAGGACCTCGGCAATACTCTGGACCCTGATCTCTCTTTTTACGAACATATCAAGAATATTTCAAGGACAGCTCTTTTCCATCTACGTAACATTGCAAAAAACCTTTTGTCCAGAAATGATGCAGAAAAGTTCATCCATGCTTTTTAATCTTCTAGATTAGACTACTGCAATGCTCTACTCTCCGGCTACTCGGATAAAGCACTTAATAAACTTCAGTTAGTGCTAAATACAGCTTCTAGAATATTGACTAGAACTAAAAAGGGGATCATATTACTCCAGTGCTAGCCTACAGTGACTTCCTGTTAAGGCTAAGTTTGATTTCAATGTTGTACTGCTAACCAAATAAAGTATTACATGGACTTGCTCCTACCTATCGCTCCGATTTGGGCCTGCCATACATACCGATACGTACACTATGGTCACAAGACGCAGGCCTCCTTATTGTCCCTAAACTTTCTTAGCAAACAGCTGGAGGCAGGGGTTTCTCCTATAAAACTCCATTGTTATGGAATAGTCTGCCTATCCATGTGAGAGACGCATACCTGGTATCAACCTTTAAGTCTTTACTGGAGACTAATCTCTTCAGTAGGTCCTATGATTGAGTGTAGTCTGGCCCAGGGGTGTGAAGGTGAACGGCAAGGAATGGGACTGACGAACCGCCCTTGCTGTCTCTGCCTGGCCGGCTCCCCTCTCTCCACGGGGATTTTCTGCCTCTGACCCTATTACGGGGGCTGAGTCACTGACTTACTAGTGCTCTTCCATGCCGTCCCTAGGAGGGGTGCGTCACGATGTGTCAGGCTTTTTTTTCTATGTTCAACTTGAGTAGGTTGAGTCACTGTGGTGATCTTGCTGTCCAGTTTTGTGCCCGCTCGTGATAATGTGGTAGAGGAGATCTTTATGGTCTATACTCAGCCTTGTCTCAGGGTAGCAAGTTGGTGGTCTGTTGATATCCCTCTAATGGTGTGTGGGCTGTGCTTTAGTAAAGTGGGTGGGGTTACATCATCATATCGTCAGACAGGGCCACAGTGCCCCCCCCCTCCTCCCCTTCCCCCCTCTGTCTCAGCCTCCAGTATCTATGCTGCAATAGTCTATGTGATGGGGGGCTTGGGTCAGTCTGTCCTATCTGGTGAAATGTTCCTGTCTTATCTGGTGTCCTGTGTGAACCTAAGCGCTCACGCCCTAGGACTATGCCTCAGGACTACCTGGCCTGATGACTCCTGGCAGTTCCCAGTCCACTTGGTTGTGCTACTGATCCAGTTTCTGCTGTTTTACCTGTGGCTATGGAACCCTGACCTGTTCACCGGATGTGCTACCTTGCCCAGGACCTGCTGTTTTTGATAATCTCTCGCTCTATCGCACCTGCTGTCTCGACCTCTGAATGCTTGAGTATAAAATGCCAACTGAAATTTACTCCTGAAGTTCTGACCTATTGCACCCTATACAACCACTGTGATTATTATTTGACCCTGCTGGTCATCTATGATCATTAGAACACCTTGAAGAACGATCTGGCCTTAATGGCCATGTACTCTTATGATCTTAACCCGGCACAGCCAGAAGAAGAGGACTGGCCACCCCTTAAAAGTTTCTTCCTATGTTCCTGCCTTTCTAAGGAGTTTTTCCTAGTGACCGTGCTACTACATCTGCATTGCGTTCTGATTGGGTTTTTAGGCTGGATTTCTGTATAAGCACTTTGTGACATCTGCCCATGTAAAAAGGGCTTTATAAATATATTTGATTAGAATGGGGAGAGGTAACTAGCTGATTGCTATGTGTTGCTGGATGCCCTACCATCATCAAGTTGAACCCAGACTCAACGCTAATGAGAAGCCAGGCACAAACACAATATGGAAGTGAAGCTCTGAAACAACAGGCTATAGAGACATTATCTGAGTGGCTGCCACATTAACACATTAGAGATTCACACGCATCTACTGTAATCCCCAGTCCTATCTGCAGCACATTGGCGTTACATTAGAGTACTGGTGGATAGAGGAGCTTTCAGCCCCTTTTTGCTAGGAATTGTCTATAAGAAAGAACATCCTCAGCAAAGCTAGGCTCAGCTTCAATGCAATGGTTTCTGGTGGTGGATGCATTGAGTCCCCACCATGCAACGTAAACCACATTGAACACTAGGGCTGGTACAATTACTGCATAACCGTGTAACCAATGTTTATGGATGAAGACCTTCATGGAAATAAAATATTTATATTTTTTGGTGTGTGGAAAGAACGACTGACTGAAGATGGGGTGGCCTGGCAGTTCGTGCGGTTGAGTCTGTTTCTACCATTGGAGACTCCTTAGAGGAAGAAAGGGAGGTGAATTTCATAAAAAATGTAAATAATGAAACATTAAAAAAGTTATCCTTTTTAGATAAAAATATATACTAAATATATTTACGCCACCAAATAATTTATTAAAACAATGAACCTCTACAGTAGCCTCAGCAGCACTTTGTAGGGTAGCACCATGGTGACAGCTAGCTTCTGTCCTCTTCAATACAAAACCTAGGAGGCTCATGGTTCTCACCCCACTCCATAGATTAACACAGTAATTATGACATCTTCCGGAGGACGTCCTCCAACCTATCAGAGCTCTTGCAGCATGAACTGACCTGTTGTCCACACAATCAAAGGATCAGAGAATGAATCTAGTACTGAAAGTATAAGCTACAGCTAGCTAGCAGTGCAGTGCATTAAATGTGGTGAGTAGTGGACTCAAAGAGAGAGAAAGACGATAGTTGAACAGTTTTGAACAAATACATTTATTCCAAAATTAAGTAGAAGTAAGAGAGTGATAGAGAGAGCTAGCTATATTTCATAGTGTGTATATATATATATAAAAAAAACATTTTTGCCCAATTGGTAGTTACAGACCTGTCCCATTGCTGCAACTCCCGTATGGACTCCGGAGAGAGAGAGAGGCGAAGGTTAATTAAGAGCTGTACTTCTTGACACAACACCCACTTATCCCGGAAGCCAGCCGCACCAATGTGTCGGAGGGAACACCATACAACTGGCGACCATGTCAGCGTGCATTGCACCCAGCCTGCCACAGGAGTCGCTAATGCACAATGAGACAGGAACATCGCTGCCAGTCAAAACCTCCCCTAAAACGGGTGAAGCTAGGTAATTGTCTCCAGGTCACAGCCAGCTGCAACAGAGCCTGGACTTGAACCAGGTTCTTTAGTGGCACAGCTAGCACTGCGATGCAGTGCCTTAGACCACTGTGCAACTCAGGAGGCCATGTTTTTTACTTTCACTTACTTAGCTAACATCTAATGCAGCAAACTAGTGTATCCTACTCATACACATGGCTCAAACAGAGTGGAAGGAGAATGGAAGTTACCTGACTATGACTATGCAACACTGGAACTCTTCCAAGTCAAGGTAAACTTTTGGTTTGATTAATTTATTGCCACCAGGATCTGCTGAAATGCTTGCTGCTGAATGTACACTGTACTGCCTGATTGTTGTGGGTTTACTAACACGTTAGTTCTAGTAGCTATGTTGACTCTGACGTGACAATGATGTAGGCTGTGTTTAGTGGTTAGCAGTCATGATATGTTTTTTTTCACCTGGCCACAGACATCTGATGTGTTGTGCACTGGAGTCTACAAGCGAAGGGAAAACGTGAGAGGAAGAAAGAGTGTAGATAGATGCAAGAAGGTATTATATGAATGTGTCACCACTGTCTGTCATCTTTATTACTCAAAATACTCTGTGCACAAATGTTGTAAACTTTCATTCATAGCCTCGGTTGTAGCAACCTCATGATGGGTATAGGGAAAAAGTGAGTATCATGTAGTAGCCTAAACCTATCGACGTTACATTCAGTTGAGTGAATGGAATATGAATGCCAGTCATCCAATAGGCTGTAATATAAAATATGGCCATGTTCAGAAAAAATATATATTGATCCTGCCACATCTTGAATGACACCCGAACGCCAATGGTTTCTACGATAACATGGATTGTTAACAACATGATGCAACTTTGTTGCAAACAAGTCTTCGGTTATCTGGGCTGCCATTAGAAATATATTTCTATGGCAACACATGCAGTCAGGAGAGGAGGGAAGGAGAACGTGTGTCTTACATTTAAAAATATATATATTTTTTGCTGTTGCTATTCCAACGGTTATTACTGTGACCGCAGTCATTTGGCTGAGCAATAACCATCATTCAAAATACCATGACTAGCACAGCCCTGAAAACAAATGCAAATTATTAATACATACAGTAGTACAGACAGGACAAACTAGCACACACACATCTAATAGCACCTAGTAGTGTAGTGTACCGGGATGAGACTCACCTTCTTGGTGAAGTCCATGGCTCTGAGGATGGACAGGTTGAGAGTCTCTAGGGAGGCCAGTACACCCTCATAGTCACCCATGTGTTTGGCAAAGTAGTCTGGAAGGACAGGGAAGATGACAGTGGTAAGAGGGGCAAACACACACAGGCACACACAAACACACACACACACAGGCACGCACACACACATGCACACACAAACACACACACACACACACACACGCACACACACAGGCACGCACAAACACACACACACACACACACACACACACACACACACACACACACACACACACACACACACACACACACACACACACACACACACACACACACACACACACACACACACACACACACACACACACACACACACACACACACACACACACACACACACACACACACACACACACACACACACACACACAGGCACGCACAAACACACAAACACAGGCACTGCATGTGACTTATGGGATAACGGACTAGCTACGTGATTAATCAATGCAGATATTCTACTGGGATGGTTGGGATGAAAAACTATTCATGGCATATTGACTTCACAGATTAACAATCTGGTCATACGTTCACATATTCAATACATCCAAAGACACAAACAAACACCATGTAAAGCTCACAGATACACACACACACACACACACAGATTCATCTGTTAAAACTTACCACAGAGTTCCTTAGTGTCAACATTACTAACACACCACAGGTTAGAGCAGCATAGGGAGAGAGAGAGAGCGGGAAGAGGCAGTGGGAGAATGGGGTAAGAAACAGAGGAAAGGCTGGCATGCGACACAACATGGATCTACAGTATAACCCTCTATATCTTCTCCATCAGGGGGGACCAGAGGTTACAAGACCCGAAATTGAATCAGAAGCATATCTGTGCCCATGAATTCAGCTTCAGGTCACTAAATCGTTATTTATTTTGAATCTTATTCTTTGGCATGAAACTGTTTCATATCACTGATGACGAATTACAATCTGGCGGAACCAGATTGATGAGGAGCAGGAATAAGGTGAACAGTTCATCTTTGCTTGCTGTGGTCCGGTCAGCTGATAAAATAGATTGGCATTAAATAGCAAAAGCTTACATTGTAATTTAACATTCTAAACAGGCCAATCGACTACCCCACAACAGCAACTGGTTATACTGTTGAGTAATGGGGGGGGGGGGGGGGGGGCAGGTAGCCTAGTGGTTAGAGAGTTGGGCCAGTAACCGTACAGGCTGCTAGATCGAATCCCCAAGCTGACAAGGTAAAAATCTGTCGTTCTGCCCCTGAACAAGGCAGTTAACCCACTGTTCCTAGGCCGTCATTGTGAAAAAGAATTTGTTCTTAACTGTCTTGCCTAGTTAAATCAAATAAAAAAAGTAATGGTGAAGGAAATGTTCTGATAATATCTAAAGATGTGTTTGATAAAGTCCTGATTAAAGAGAAATTTAGGGGAAGCATAAAGTTATTTCAATTGATATTCTAATGAGAGAAAGCATTTAGTGTGGGAAAATAACAAGGTTGATGTCATGGACAGCCAAGGCTAAAAGAAAGAAAGAGTGGCAGGAGATAAGAGGAGAGACCACAGGTAACACAGGAACTGGACGACTGTCCTTAATCTCTTTCATCAATCTCTATCTCTTTTCCTGACTCTTCATTTTTCTCTTCATCATTCTCCTTTTCTATTTTTTTTTTAATCTAAAGGCGTCATCAACAAAGGCCTTTCAGCTGAAGGATCCACCAGTTCCACATCAAAAGACCTTCAAAAAGTGGATGTGATATTTACGAGTATAGATCAATTGTATACTTTGGCAAACACACACACAAACGCACACACACACACACACGCACACACACGCACGCACGGTCACATGCACAGTCACATACGTAGAAACACACAGTCACATACACACGCACATACACACGGCAGTTTTATTTATTGTAGCTCAGACTTGTGAAATTTCCTCCTCATTGTAACACACTTTATTTGAACAGTCCAGATGATGATTTACATATTACAGATCTAGTTCACTAGATCAAAATACACACAGGCAGAGTTGGCCTACTGTATAGTGCAGGTTAAAGTTTCAGTCATTCATCTTGTTCTGGTGGCAGCTCTGCAGAGTGGCCACTACAATGCACAGTCACAAAGTCATCAAATCTGATTTTAAACCGAACCCTAACATTTAACCTAACCTTAACCACACTGCTAACACTGATGCTTAACCCTAAACTTAAATTAAGACCAAAAAGCAAATGTTATTTTAGCCAATTTTGTCTTTGCAGCGGGCTCATCGAAGGGGAAATCGCTCAGTACTGCCTCCAAGACAAGACTCATGACAATAAAAATCAACTTGCCTGTATAGCACTGCACAGCACAAACACATATTCCTATAGGATACGCCCATTTGCTCACATATGCAGACACACGCACACACGTCTTTTGCAGCCCTATATGTCAGTGAACAGGCTACTAGCATGAATAGAGGGGAATAGAGGTTATGGGATAGACCTGCAATGGATAAAAGTAGACTGAAACTAGAGGATAACTTCGGTAAAAAAAATGCAATAGTTTCATATAGCTTCAATGGTATCTCCACACTGAGGTCCAGACCCATTGTGTTCCGGTCTGTAGCTCTGCTCTGCTGTTGAAGTGTGATGTGATGCACTGTCTCACCTGGTGTTATCAGAGTCAATTGTGTGAAACAGATTCTCCAGTTCTTCCTCGTTCAGTGTCCCGTCGGAGAAGAACGCCTGGAACTCGTCCAGAGATAGCTTACCATCATCTGCAGGCAGGAGAGGAGCAGATGAGAGGAAAGGAGGAGACATCAATCAGGTTAACAGCTGCCCTTAGCCCTGCTGCCATTAGCCATGCTGCCATTAGCCCTGCTGCCATTAGCCATGCAACTACACATGCCATGATCACTGTCATTACACCCTGGGCTCCCTGTGACTATCATATACACACAGTGATCAATAAACATCCTCTTTAGCATTATATCATTATCGCCATTATCATCACGAACAATGTCGAAATCAGCATAATGATCGTCATAACAATAATCATCATCATCATCTTCATCATCCGCATCACGATCTATCAAAATCTCCCTGCAGTCTTCGGGCTCAATGCTGAACCATTATTGATTATAGTAAAGAATTCATACAATGATTTGGGCATTTGCGAGCTGTAAGATCAATGAAGTGAAAACCACTTGCAGAGCTTTCGATATAGGCCTTATCTCAGAATGACTCTAGAGTGAAGTACAGTTGAAGTCGGAAGTTTACATACTGTACACTTAGGTTGGAGTCATTAAAACTCGTTTTTCAACCACTCCACAAATGTCTTGTTGAAAAACTATAGTTTTGGCAAGTCGGTTAGGACATCTACTTTGTGCATGACACAAATAATTTTTCCAACAATGTTTACAGATAGATTATTTCACTTTTAATTCACTGTATCACAATTCCAGTGGGTCAGAAGTTTACATATACTAAGTTGACTGTGCTTTTAAACAGCTTGGAAAATTCCAGAAAATTATGTCATGGCTTTAGAAGCTTCTGATAGCCTAATTGACATCATTTGAGTCAATTGGAGGTCTACCTATGGATGTATTTCAAGGCCTACCTTCAATCTCAGTGCCTCTTTGCTTGACATGATGGGAAAATCAAAAGAAATCAGCCAAGACCTCAGAAAAAAATTGGAGACCTCCACAAGTCTGGTTCATGCTTGAGAGCAATTCCCAAACGCCTGAAGGTACCACGTTCATCTGTACAAACAATAGTACGCAAGTATAAACAGCATGGGACCACACAGCCGTCATACCGCTCAGGAAGGAGACGTGTTCTGTCTCATAGAGATGAACGTACTTTGGTGCGAAAATCAATCACAGAACAACAGCAGGACCTTGTGAAGATGCTGGAGGAAACAGGTACAAAAGTATCTATATCCACAGTAAAACGAGTCCCATATCGACATAACCTGAAAGGCCGCTCAGCAAGGAAGAAGCCATTGCTCCAAAACCACCATAAAAAAGGCTTACTACAGTTTGCAATTGTACATGGGGACAAAGATTGTACTTTTTGGAGAAATCTCCTCTGGTCTGATGAAACAAAAATAGAACTGTTTGGCCATAATGACCATCATTATGTTTGGAGAGGGGGAGGCTTGCAATCCAAAGAACACCATCCCAACCGTGAAGCGCGGGGGTGGCAGCATCATGTTGTTGGGGTGCTTTGCTGCAGGAGGGCCACAAAATAATTGGCATCATAAGGTGGGAAAATTATGTGGCTATATTGAAGCAACATCTCAAGACATCAGTCAGGAAGTTAAAGCTTGGTCGCAAATGGGTCTTCCAAATGGACAATGACTCCAAAGTTGTGGCAAAATGGCTTAAGGACAACAAAATCAAGGTATTGGAGTGGCCATCACAAAGGCCTGACCTCAATCTTACAGAAAATGTGTGGACAGAACTGAAAAAGCGAGTGCGAGCAAGGAGGCCTACAAACCTGACTCAGTTACACAAGATCTGTCAGGAGGAATGGGCCATAATTCACCCAACTTATTGTGGGAAGCTTGTGGATGGCTACCCGAAATGTTTGACCCAAGTTAAACAATTTAAAGTCACTGCTACCAAATACTAATTGAGTGTATGTAAACTTCTGACACACTGGGAATGTGATGAAAGAAATAAAAGCTGAAATAAATAATTCTCTCTGCTATTATTCTGACATTTCACATTCTTAAAATAAAGTGGTGATCCTAACTGACCTAAGACAGGGAATTGTTACGAGGATTACATGTCAGGAATTGTGAAAAACTGAGTTTGTATGTATTTGGCTAAGATGTATGTAAACTTCTGACTTCAACTGTAGATGGCTGCTACAGGCAGCTGGAGGTGGGAGAGAGTCTGCTGCAGACTCCAACTGAAACAGGGCCACCCTTGATCCACTGAGGCCCTTGACCCAGGAACAGAATTAGAAACAGACTTAAGCCTCAGTACCAAACTTAGTGCCCAGCCCCACCCTTAGCCTCCAAACTCCAAACCCAGTCCCAGCCAGGAGGACTCCAGTCAGCTTTAAAGAACTACAGGAGCTTGTGGAGCCGTGCTGGTCCCTGGCTCACCATGTGAATGGGAAGGAAATTACATATTCATACCACTATGTTTGCCCTTGTTTCTGTTAAACTGGACTTTTGGCTATTGGACAAAGTGTGGGCTCTAAACTCCAGTGTATGAAAATGACTGCAGTGCAAGCCTAAACGAGTTGCTATAGTTATTGCCACCGACCAGAACTATTAAGACTTCTTTAGGATTAGTGGACTGTCCAATTTACAGTAGACAGTAGTATTACGGTGAAAGAATACCATGCTACTGTTTGAGGAGAGTGGACAGTTTTGAACATGAACAAATTAGGCACATTTGGGCAGTCTTGATACAACATTTTGAAAAGAAATACAATGGTTCATTAGATCAGTCAAAAACTTTGCACATACACTGCTGCTGTCTACTGGCAAAAATCTAAATTGTACCTGGGCTGGAATAATACATTATGGCCTTTCTCTTGCATTTCAAAGTTGATGGTACAAAGAAATATACAAAAGAAGGTTTGTAAAAAGGTTTTCTTTGCATTATATTTTACCAGATCTAATGTGTTATATTCTACTACATTCATTTCACATTTCCACAAACTTCAAAAGTGTTTCCTTTCAAATGGTACCAATAATATGCATATCCTTGCTTCAGGGCCTGAGCTACAGTCAGTTAGATTTGGGTATGTCATTTTAGGTGAAATTTTAAAAAAAAGGTTGGATCCTTAAGAGATTTTAAAGAGAACATCTTTTGAATCCGGTCCTTTGAATTGAAATGACAACTGGCTGCAGAAGCACATCCCGCTCCATCCCTCTCTCTCTATTTCAGTCCTCCTCTTTATCCTATTGATATCCCTCCCCTGTTCATTCTCTTCTCTCTACCTTTATCATTGCTCTTTCTGTCACCCCTCCTTTCTCTCTTCTCTCCATTGTCACTGTCATTTGTCTCTTGTTTGCTTTTGAGAGACACGCATAGGGCACACAAAAGCTGAGTGAACTGCTGGAATAGAGGAGGAAGGATAGAGAGCAGAGCCATCTCTCTACTGAACACAGGCTCATCTCCAACTTAAAGGGTTCTTTGGCAGTCCCCATAGGAGAACCCTTTGAAGAACCTTTTTAGGTTCCAGGCAGAACACTTTTGGGTTCCATGTAAAACCCTTTCCACAGAGGGCTCTACATGGAACCCGAAAGGGTTTACCTGAAACCAAAAAGGGTTCTACCAGGAACCAAAAAGGGTTCTCCTATGGGGACAGCTGAAGAACCCCTTGGATCTCTTTTTTTCTAAGAGGGTACCCCTCCTTTGTGTCCCCTTGTCTTACTCCATTTTCTGCGAGGGGTAGAGCCTCAGAACAGCACAACTGTACCACTAGTTAATTAAACACTGACCTACTTTACCACATTACTCGCCACTAAGGAATACCATTGCATGAAAAAGCATGCCAGCCCAACCCAGCCATCCTCTACTCTAAATTACAGTTTGCTGAAGCTCAGTGTGTACTGTGGGATAAGGGCTGGATAGGTTCTGATGTGAGCAGATCACAGGTTCCAGCACTACCTCCATTCACCAACAGGGAAGAGAACATTCTCTGTGTTCCAGGTTAATGGGTGGACTATCACTCATATCTTAGAATCCGGATCTGATAATAACAGACTGTAAATGCCAAGCTTGCATGAAAAGCTCTGCTCAGATGGCCACAATTTTCAGATTACATTAAGAGCCCAGATAAGAGGGAACATTCAAAGCAATGAAAAGTGGTGTTGTTTTGTGATAAAAATGGATTGAAAGTGTGTGCATGTGGACAGGGATCTGAAGTGAGGACATATAGGGGTACATCAGACAGATGGGAACAGTTCTGCTAATATGTCTGAGTGGGCAGACGGGAATGGGGACAACGCTATGCAGACCTTGCTGCTACGGACAAAAGGGATGCAATTAGGACATTTAACTTCCAGCAGGGCTCTCACATCCTGCACGCTTCTAAGAAGAAGAAGAGACATTCACTGTGTATTTCATGTCTATCCTTAATCATTGTTTTTTGGGGCGCAGGGCTGCCTGGTTGTCATGGCTACCAGAAAAAGTAAGCTGACCCTCCTTGGGATGTCTCAATCTCACTGTGCACATCTCTCTCCTCTTTCCTCACCACTCGGGCTCCCGGGTGGCATAGCGGTCTAAGGCACTGCATCTCAGTGCTAGAGGCATCACTGCAGACACCCTGGTTCGATTCCAGGCTGTATCACAACTGGCTGTAATTGGGAGTTCCATAGGCTGGCGCACAATTGGCCCAGCGTTGTCCGGGCTTGGCCGTAGGCTGTCATAGTAAATAAGAATTTGTCTTAACTGACTTGCCTAGTTAAATAAAAATTCCTCTATTCCCCATCCTCCTCATTTCAAATGATCCACGTAAAGGGTATAGAGATATACTTGTTAATTTCCAGTGACTCATCTTTTCTCTTTTTTATCTCCTGGACTAATAAGGACCTTTTTACAGTTATTATCTCCTGTCTGAGGTGGTCCATGTCAGGGATCCATCCATTCAGAACAGGAGAGTAGCCCCCACAGAGGAATATCTTCCCGTGATGGATTGAGGGGAGTTTCATTAGAGAACAAGTTGTGGTTGTGAGTGTCTGAAAGTGATAATGTGTCTGTGTGTGTGTGAGTGAGAAAGAGGGAGAGAGAGAGAGTGAATGTCTGAAAATGATAACACACACACCAGTGGTGGCTGCTGAGGGGAGGACAGCTCATAATAATGGCTGTAGCGGAGCGAATGAAATAGCATCAAAAACATGGTAACCACCAACCTCCTGTGACACACGCACACACACAGGATCGGCCCCACACACAGCCAGGACCTGTTTTGGCTGATAAATGAGGAACACAAGTGGCTCACACAAAGCTGTCAGCTATCCTTATCTCCCTCCATCCATCAGCACAGCCAGACCTGCCCTATCTGCCAGGATAAAGGAACACACCCAACTCCTCACACACCAGCTGCATACCAACAGATGTTACCACATCAATTAACAGACTTTAGCCTAGGTGTGAAGCATACAGCAACATACTGTATCATTAGTGATTACATTAAGTACAGAGCTTGATAGAGACAGATATTGAGTAATCTATAAATCCCGTGTCTCCTCAATAAGTGTCTGTCATCTGTCATGATGAGAGTGGGGTTCAATCCTCATTAATGGAGTTCTACCCACATTAAACATTATGATCCCCAGCCTCACTGACAGGATCAATTAATGAACAATAGACCAACGTGATTAAGATTTAATCGACTCCTACGACTCATCCCTCAGAACATGGCCACAGAGACAGAGGCCTGTTGAGGCTTGATGTTCAGGACTGGAAAACACAGAGATATTTAGTCGTATCTATATTGGGGAACAGCCCTGACTTAAAATGAACATGAGCCCAGGCAAGCAGCTCAGCACAGACTGTGAACACAGCACTCCCAACCAATCTACTCAAAATACACTCACTAAGAAGTCAAACTATTTCTATCGCACATACAGTTGAAGTCGAAAGTTTACATACACTTACACTGTAGGTTGGAGTCATTAACCACTCCACAAAATTCTTGTTAACAAACTATAGTTTTGGCAAGTCGGTGAGGACGTCTACTTTATGTATGACACAACTAATTTTTCCAACAATTGTTTACAGACAGATTATTTCACTTATAATTCACTGTATCACAATTCCAGTGGGTCAGAAGTTTACATACACTAAGTTGACTGTGCCTTTAAACAGCCTGGAAAATTCCAGAAAATGACATCTTCTGATAGGCTAATTGACATCATTTGAATCAATTGGAGGTGTACCTGTGGATATTTCAAGTCCTACCTTAAAACTCAGTGCCTCTTTGCTTGACATCATGGGAAAATCAAAATAAATAATTCAATACCTCAGAAAAAAATTGAAGACCTCCACAAGTCTGGTTCCTCCTTGGGAGCAATTTCCAAACGCCTTAAGGTACCATGTTCATCTGTACAAACAATAGTATGCAAGTATAAACACCATGGGACCAAGCAGTCGTCATACCACTCAGGAAGGAGACGCGTTCTGTCTTCTAGAGATGAACGTACTTTGGTGCAAAAAGTGCAAATTAATCCCAGAACAACAGCAAAGGATCTTGTGAAGATGCTGGAGGAAACAGGTACACAAGTATCTACATCCACAGTAAAACGAGTCCTATATCAACAAAACCTGAAAGGCTGCTCAGCAAGGAAGAAGCCACTGCTCCAAACCACCATAAAAAACTTTTTGGAGAAATGTCCTCTGGTCTGATGAAACAAAAATAGAACTGTTTGGCCATAATGACCATTGTTATGTTTGGAGGAAAAAGGGGGAGGCTTGTAAGTCGAAGAACACCATCCCAACTGTGAAGCACGAAGTGGCAGCATCATGTTGTGGGGGTGCTTTGCTGCAGGAGGGACTGATGCACTTCACAAAATAGATGGCATCATGAGAAAAATTATGTGGATATATTGAAGCAACATCTCAAGACATCAGTCAGGAAGTTAAAGCTTGGTCACAAATGGGTCTTCCAAATGGACAATGACCCCAAGCATACTTCCAAAGTTGTGGCAAAATGGCTTAAGGACAACAAAGTCAAGGTGTTGGAGTGGCCATCAGAAAGCCTTGACTGGGAATGTGATGAAAGAAAGAAAGAATTCTCTATACTATTATTCTGACATTTCACAATCTTAAAATAAACTGACCTAAGACAGGGACGTTTTACTGGGATTAAAAGTCAGGAATTGTGAGTTTAAATGTATTTGGTTAAGGTGTATATAAAACTTCCAGCTTCAACTGTATCTATTTTAATACAGACCTATCTCAAAACATCAGCTGCTCCGCTTGCTCCATTGCTCAGGCACTAATGCGCGCACACACACACACACACACACACACACACACACACACACACACACACACACACACACACACACACACACACACACACACACACACACACACACACACACACACACACACACACACACACACACACACACACACACACACAGACACACACACAAACACACACTTATGTGATATCACACAGAGTCCTGAGACTCAAACAAACACACACTCACACACACACAAACACACACACACACAATTATGTGATATCACACAGAGTTCTGAGACTCAAACACACACACACACACACACACACACACACACACACACACACACACACACACACACACACACACACACACACACACACACACACACACACACACACACACACACACACACACACACACACACACACACACACACACACACACACACACACACACACACAGACAAACACAAAGAAAGGCAGCAGGGTTAATTACCAGGCATCTAAATGTCATTTGGACAGGGACCCTGTCAGAGAAGCACATTGCATCCAGCCGTGTCATGTGATTTACACCTTCATGATCGCTGCTCATTAGTGAGAGCACAGAAAGGACATTAACAGAAAGACAAAGAAAGATTACCCTCAGGATGGATTCCCTACTATAGTCCAACTCTTGTAGTAAGAGACAAAGATAGCAGCCAACAAGTGCTCAGAATGTGTGGGAACTCCTTCAAGAACTGCAGGAAAAGCATTCCAGGTGAAGCTGGTTGAGCGAATGCCAAGAGTGTGCAAAGCTGTCATCAAGGCAAAGGGTGTTTACTTTGAAGAATCTCACATATAAAATATATTTAAATTTGTTTATCAATTTGTTCGTTATTACATGATTCCATATGTGTTTTTCATAGTGTTGATGTCTTCACTATTATTCTACAATGTGAAAATAGTAAAAATAATGAAAAACCCTGGAATTACTAGGTGTGTCTACATTTTTGACTGGTACTACACTACTGTTCAAAAGTTTGGGGTCACTTAGAATTGTCCTTGTCTTTGAAATAAAATCATTTTTTTTGTCCATTACAGCTGAAAACTGCTGTGCTAATTAAAGAAGCAATAAAACTGGCCTTCTTTAGACTAGTTGAGTATCTGGAGCATCAGCATTTGTGGGTTTGATTACAGGCTCAAAATGTCCAGAAACAAAGAACTTTCTTCTGAAACTCATCAGTCTATTCTTGTTCTGCGAAATGAAGGGTTTTTCATGCGAGAAATTGCCAAGAAACTGAAGAACTCGTACAACGCTGTGAACTACTCCCTTCACAGAACAGTGCAAACGGTCTCTAACCAGAATAGAAAGAGGAGTGGGAGGCCCCAGTGCACAACTGAGGAAGAGGATAAGTATATTAACAACGGCTCAACTGTGAAGTGGTAGACCACACAAGCTCATAGAACGGGACCGCTGAGTGTTGAAGCGTGTAGCGCGTAAAAAATAATCTGTCCTCGGTTCACTCCTGAGTTCCAAACTGCCCCTGGGAGCAACTTCAACACAATAACTGTTCATCGTGAGCTTCATGAAATTGGTTTCCATGGCCGAGCAGCCGCACACAAGCCTAAGATCACCATGCACAATGCCAAGAGTCAGCTGGAGTGGTTTAAAGCTCGCAATTCTGGAGTCATGAATCACTCTTCACCATCAGCCAGTTGACAAATCTGGATTTGGTGGATGCCAGGGGAACGCTACCTGCCCAATGGATAGAGCCAACTGTAAAGTTTGGTGGAAGAGGTATAATGGTTGGAGGCTGTTTTTCATAGTTCGGGCTAGGCCCCTTAGTTTCAGTGAAGGGAAATCTTAATGCTATAGCATACAATGACATTCTAGACAATTCTGTATTTCCAACATTGTGGCAACAGTTTGGGGAAGACCCTTTCCTGTTTCAGCATGGCAATGCCCCCGTGCACAAAGCTAGGTCCATACAGAAATGGTTTGTTGAGATCGGTGTGGGAGAACTTGACTGGCCTACACAGAGCCCTGACCTCAACCCCATCAAACATCTATGGGATGAATTGGAACACTGACTGCGAGCCAGGCCTAATCACCCACATCTGTGCCCGACCTCACTAATGCTTTTGTGGATGAATGGAACCAAGTCCCCGTAGCAATGTTACAACATATAGTGGAAAGCCTTCCCAGCAGAGTGGAGGCTGTTATAGCTGTGGAGTGGAGGCTGATTTTGGAATGAGATGGTCGAAGGCCATGTGTCCACATACTGCTGTACATATCATTCTTACTATATCTGTTGGTGTATATACAGTGCCGTCAGAAAGTATTCACACCATTTGACTTTTTCATAATTTTGTTGCGTTACAGCCTGAATGTTGGTTACTGGCCTACACACAATACCCCATAATGTAAAAGTGTATATATATATTTTTTTTTTGTATTACTGTTACGTTCGTCATAATGATGAGACCAAGGCGCAGCGTGAGTAGAGTTCCACATAATTTTAATTAAACTGAAACTCACCTAACAAAACAACAAACAACCAAACAAAACGTGAAGCTACTGATGTGCACTAAGGCAACTATACATAGACAAGATCCCACAACACAAATTAGGAAAATGGCTTCCTAAATATGATATCCAATCAGAGACAACGATTAACAACTGTCTCTGATTGGGAACCATATCAGGCCAACATAGACATACAAAAACTCCTAGACAGACAAAAACCCTAGACATACAAAAACTAGAGTACCCACCCTAGTCACACCCTGACCTAACCAAAATATATATAAAAACAGAGATATCTAAGGTCAGGGCGTGACAATTACAAATGATTAACAAATAAAAATGTATTGAGTCAATAACTATTCAACCCCTTTGTTATGGCAAGCCTAAACAAGTTCAGGAGTAACAATGTGCTTAACAAGCCACACAATATGTTGCATGGACTCATTCTGTGTGCAATAATTGTGTTTCACAATTAGTGGCGAGTTAGTTTTGACTTAAATTATTTTAGTTTTGACTTAAATCTACTGGAAAATCTATGGCAAGACCTTAAAATGGTTGTCTATAAAGGATTAACAACCAATTTCACAGAGCTTGAAGAATGAGAGTGAGTGAGAGTAATGAGAATGAGAGTAATGTGGAAACCTCTTTGAGACTTACGCAGAAAGACTCACAGCTGTAATCGCTGCCAAAGATGCTTCTACAAAGTATTGGCTCAGGGGTGTGAATACTTATGTAAATGAGATACAGTATTTCTGTAGTTAATGTTCAATCAAAAATAAAATAGCAAAACATTCTAAAAACATGTTTTCACTTTGTCATTATGGGGTATTGAGTGTAAATTAATTTAATCAATGTTGAATTCAGGCTGTAACACTACAAAATGTGGAATAAGTCAAGGGGTATGAATACTTTCTGGAGGCTCTGTACGCATAGATTGCATTTGGATTACTTGATACAGTGTTATTTGGGTTTTTAACTGGATTCTTTCTGATATTCTCTATTATTTATTACGTGTGTACTTGTTTGACATTTTACTGCACTAGGAGCTAGTAACACAAGCATTTCGCTGCACCGCTATAACATCTGCTAAACTGTGTACTGTATGCCACCAATAAACGTTTACTTGATTTGATACCTCGCCAAGAATAAACAGATAATATTGTCACCCTGGCCACTTACCACGCCTGTCAATCATGTTACTTCTAAACAAATCCTCCTTAATATCATCCTCCTATGTTAACCCTTTGTGAAGAGTCACCAACCTCTGTGCTCGAAAATAAATGTGAAGAACAGAGAGAAAGAGCTGATGATGATGACATTGTAGTGTAATACAGAAAATCCCCATCAATTGGATGAGTCACTATTATGTAGGTGGATGGAAATTATCCAAACATTATTTTTAATATAATAATAATAAACTACATTAGTCAATCTGACTACATTATCATGTGAATGCTATTGATCCAGAATGGTATCCAGAGGGAATATAGCTGTCACGCCTTGGTCATTGTATCTTGTGTTTTTGTTATATGTTTGGGTAGGCCAGGGTGTGACATGGGTTTATATGTTGTATTTCGTATTGGGGTTGTCATGTTTTGTCATTAATTATCATGTCTTGTCCCTGTGCTTCCCCTTCTATTCGTTTCCCTCTGCTGGTCTTATTAGGTTCTTTCCCTCTTTTTATCCCTCTCTCTCCCCCTCCCTCTCTCACTCTCTCGCTCTCTCTTCTCTCTATCGTTCCGTTCCTGCTCCCAGCTGTTCCTATTCCCCTAATCATCATTTAGTCTTCCCACACCTGTTCCCGATCCTTTTCCCTGATTAGAGTCCCTATTTCTCTCCTTGTTTTCCGTACCTGCCCTGTCGGATCCTCATCTATAATTCACCGTGCTGTGTCTATGTTTTGCCCTGTCGTGTCGTGTTTCCCTCAGATGCTGCGTGGTGAGCAGGTGTCTGAGTCTGCTAGGTTCAAGTGCCTTCCCGAGGCAACCTGCAGTTCTCGATCAAGTTTCCAGTCTGTTCTCGTCTTTACGAGTAGTATTATGCTTTTTGTTTTGTAAAGTTTCTTACTGGATTAAAAACTCTGTTTTCGCCAAGTCGCTTTTGGGTCCTCATTCACCTGCATAACAGAAGGATCCGACCAAGGAATGGACCCAGCGACTACAGACGCTCGTAACACTGCCGTCGAGATCCAAGGAGCCATGCTCGGCAGACACGAGCAGGAATTGTCTGCTGCTCGCCATGCCGTGGAGAACCTGGCCGCTCAGGTTTCCGACCTCTCTGGACAGTTCCAGAGTCTTCGTCTCGTGCCACCTGTTACTTCCTGGCCTGCCGAGCCTCCAGAACCTAGGGTTAATAACCCACCTTGCTACTCCGGGCAGCCCACTGAGTGCCGCTCCTTTCTCACCCAGTGTGAGATTGTGTTCTCTCTCCAACCCAACACATACTCTAGAGAGAGCTCGGGTTGCTTACGTCATTTCACTCCTTACTGGCCGGGCCCGAGAGTGGGGCACAGCTATCTGGGAGGCAAGGGCTGATTGTTCTAACAATTACCAGAACTTTAAAGAGGAGATGATTCGGGTTTTTGACCGTTCAGTTTTTGGTGGGGAGGCTTCTAGGGCCCTGGCTTCCCTATGCCAAGGTGATCGATCCATAACGGATTACTCTATAGAGTTTCGTACTCTTGCTGCCTCTAGTGACTGGAACGAGCCGGCGCTGCTCGCTCGTTTTCTGGAGGGACTCCACACAGTGGTCAAAGATGAGATTCTCTCTCGGGAGGTTCCTTCCAGTGTGGACTCTTTGATTGCTCTCGCCATCCGCATAGAACGACGGGTAGATCTTCGTCACCAGGCTCGTGGAAGAGAGCTCGCATCAACGGTGTTTCCCTGCTCCGCATCGCAACCATCTCCCTCCTCTGGCTCTGAGACTGAGCCCATGCAGCTGGGAGGGATTCGCATCTCGACTAAGGAGAGGGAACGGAGGATCACCAACCGCCTGTGCCTCTATTGCGGATTTGATGGACATTTTGTTAATTCATGTCCAGTAAGAGGCCAGAGCCCATCAGTAAGCGGAGGGCTACTGGTGAGCGCTACTACTCAGGTCTCTTCATCTAGATCCTGTACTACTATGTCGGTCCATCTACGCTGGACCGGTTCGGGTGCTACATGCAGTGCCTTGATTGACTCTGGGGCTGAGGGTTGTTTCATGGACGAAGCATGGGTTCGGAAACATAACATTCCTTTCAGACAGTTAGACAAGCCTACGCCCATGTTTGCCTTAGATGGTAGTCATCTTCCCAGTATCAGATTTGAGACACTACCTTTAACTCTCACAGTATCTGGTAACCACAGTGAGACTATTTCTTTTTTGATTTTTCGTTCACCTTTCACACCTGTTGTTTTGGGTCATCCCTGGCTAGTATGTCATAATACTTCTATTAATTGGTCTTGTAATTCTATCCTATCCTGGAACGTATCTTGTCATGTGAAGTGCTTAATGTCTGCCATCCCTCCCATTTCTTCTGTCCCCATTTCTCAGGAGGAACCTGGCGATTTGACAGGAGTGCCGGAGGAATATCATGATCTGCGCACGGTCTTCAGTCGGTCCCGAGCCAACTCCCTTCCTCCTCACCGGTCTTATGATTGTAGTATTGATCTCCTTCCGGGGACCACTCCTCCTCGGGGTAGACTATACTCTCTGTCGGCTCCCGAACGTAAGGCTCTCGAGGATTATTTATCTGTGTCTCTTGACGCCGGTACCATAGTGCCTTCTTCCTCTCCGGCCGGGCGGGGTTCTTTTTGTTAAGAAGAAGGACGGTACTCTGCGCCCCTGCGTGGATTATCGAGGGCTGAATGACATAACGGTTAAGAATCGTTATCCGCTTCCCCTTATGTCATCAGCCTTCGAGATTCTGCAGGGAGCCAGGTGCTTTACTAAGTTGGACCTTCGTAACGCTTACCATCTCGTGCGCATCAGAGAGGGGGACGAGTGGAAAACGGCGTTTAACACTCCGTTAGGGCATTTTGAGTACCGGGTTCTGCCGTTTGGTCTCGCCAATGCGCCAGCTGTTTTTCAGGCATTAGTTAATGATGTTCTGAGAGACATGCTGAACATCTTTGTTTTTGTCTATCTTGACGATATCCTGATTTTTTCACCTTCACTCGAGATTCATGTTCAGCACGTTCGACGTGTTCTACAGCGCCTTTTAGAGAATTGTCTCTACGTAAAGGCTGAGAAGTGCTCTTTTCATGTCTCCTCCGTTACTTTTCTCGGTTCCGTTATTTCCGCTGAAGGCATTCAGATGGATTCCGCTAAGGTCCAAGCTGTCAGTGATTGGCCCGTTCCAAGGTCACGTGTCGAGTTGCAGCGCTTTTTAGGTTTCGCTAATTTCTATCGGCGTTTCATTCATAATTTCGGTCAAGTTGCTGCCCCTCTCACAGCTCTTACTTCTGTCAAGACGTGTTTTAAGTGGTCCGGTTCCGCCCAGGGAGCTTTTGATCTTCTAAAAGAACGTTTTACGTCCGCTCCTATCCTCGTTACTCCTGACGTCACTAGACAATTCATTGTCGAGGTTGACGCTTCAGAGGTAGGCGTGGGAGCCATTCTATCCCAGCGCTTCCAGTCTGACGATAAGGTTCATCCTTGCGCTTATTTTTCTCATCGCCTGTCGCCATCTGAGCGCAACTATGATGTGGGTAACCGTGAACTGCTCGCCATCCGCTTAGCCCTAGGCGAATGGCGACAGTGGTTGGAGGGCGACCGTTCCTTTTGTCGTTTGGACAGACCATAAGAACCTTGAGTACATCCGTTCTGCCAAACGACTTAATGCCCGTCAAGCTCGTTGGGCGTTGTTTTTCGCTCGTTTCGAGTTTGTGATTTCTTACCGTCCGGGTAGCAAGAACACCAAGCCTGATGCCTTATCCCGTCTGTTTAGTTCTTCTGTGGCTTCTACTGATCCCGAGGGGATTCTTCCTTATGGGCGTGTTGTCGGGTTGACAGTCTGGGGAATTGAAAGACAGGTTAAGCAAGCACTCACGCACACTGCGTCGCCGCGCGCTTGTCCTAGTAACCTCCTTTTCGTTCCTGTTTCCACTCGTCTGGCTGTTCTTCAGTGGGCTCACTCTGCCAAGTTAGCTGGTCATCCCGGTGTTCGAGGCACTCTTGCGTCTATTCGCCAGCGCTTTTGGTGGCCGACTCAGGAGCGTGACACGCGCCGTTTCGTGGCTGCTTGTTCGGACTGCGCGCAGACTAAGTCAGGTAACTCTCCTCCTGCCGGTCGTCTCAGACCGCTCCCCATTCCTTCTCGACCATGGTCTCACATCGCCCTAGACTTCATTACCGGTCTGCCTTTGTCTGCGGGGAAGACTGTGATTCTTACGGTTGTCGATAGGTTCTCTAAGGCGGCACATTTCATTCCCCTCGCTAAACTTCCTTCCGCTAAGGAGACGGCACAAATCATTATCGAGAATGTGTTCAGAATTCATGGCCTCCCGTTAGACGCCGTTTCAGACAGAGGCCCGCAATTCACGTCACAGTTTTGGAGGGAGTTCTGTCGTTTGATTGGTGCGTCCGTCAGTCTCTCTTCCGGGTTTCATCCCCAGTCTAACGGTCAAGCAGAGAGGGCCAATCAGACGATTGGTCGCATACTACGCAGCCTTTCTTTCAGAAACCCTGCGTCTTGGGCAGAACAGCTCCCCTGGGCAGAATACGCTCACAACTCGCTTCCTTCGTCTGCTACCGGGTTATCTCCGTTTCAGAGTAGTCTGGGTTACCAGCCTCCTCTGTTCTCATCCCAGCTTGCCGAGTCCAGCGTTCCCTCCGCTCAAGCGTTTGTCCAACGTTGTGAGCGCACCTGGAGGAGGGTGAGGTCTGCACTTTGCCGCTACAGGGCACAGACTGTGAGAGCCGCCAATAAACGCAGGATTAAGAGTCCAAGGTATTGTTGCGGCTAGAGAGTGTGGCTTTCCACTCGCAACCTTCCTCTTACGACAGCTTCTCGTAAGTTGACTCCGCGGTTCATTGGTCCGTTCCGTGTCTCCCAGGTCGTCAATCCTGTCGCTGTGCGACTGCTTCTTCCGCGACATCTTCGTCGCGTCCATCCTGTCTTCCATGTCTCCTGTGTCAAGCCCTTTCTTCGCACCCCCGTTCGTCTTCCCTCCCCCTCCCGTCCTTGTCGAGAGCGCACCTATTTACAAGGTACATAAGATCATGGACATGCGTTCTCGGGGACGGGGTCACCAATACTTAGTGGATTGGGAGGGTTACGGTCCTGAGGAGAGGAGTTGGGTTCCGTCTCGGGACGTGCTGGACCGTTCACTCATTGATGATTTCCTCCGTTGCCGCCAGGATTCCTCCTCGAGTGCGCCAGGAGGCGCTCGGTGAGTGGGGGGTACTGTCATGTTTTGTCATTAATTATCATGTCTTGTCCCTGTGCTTCCCCTTCTATTCGTTTCCCTCTGCTGGTCTTATTAGGTTCTTTCCCTCTTTTTATCCCTCTCTCTCCCCCTCCCTCTCTCACTCTCTCGCTCTCTCTTCTCTCTATCGTTCCGTTCCTGCTCCCAGCTGTTCCTATTCCCCTAATCATCATTTAGTCTTCCCACACCTGTTCCCGATCCTTTTCCCTGATTAGAGTCCCTATTTCTCTCCTTGTTTTCCGTACCTGCCCTGTCGGATCCTCATCTATAATTCACCGTGCTGTGTCTATGTTTTGCCCTGTCGTGTCGTGTTTCCCTCAGATGCTGCGTGGTGAGCAGGTGTCTGAGTCTGCTAGGTTCAAGTGCCTTCCCGAGGCAACCTGCAGTTCTCGATCAAGTCTCCAGTCTGTTCTCGTCTTTACGAGTAGTATTATGCTTTTTGTTTTGTAAAGTTTCTTACTGGATTAAAAACTCTGTTTTCGCCAAGTCGCTTTTGGGTCCTCATTCACCTGCATAACAGGGGTTTGTATCAATTAGGAGTGTGTATTAGTAGGGGTGTGTCTAGTTAGGCTTGGCTGCCTGAGGCGATTCCTAATTGGAGTCAGCTGATTCTAGTTGTCTCGGATTGGGAACCGTATTTAGGTAGCCTGAGTGCGCGTTGTATTTCGTGGGTGATTGTACCTGTCTTTGTGTTAGTCACCAGATAGGCTGTATTAGTTTCTTTCGTTTGTTGTTTTCTTCTTCCGTTATTTCATGTACCGTATTTTCTTTATTAAAGGTCATGAGTAACCTACACGCTGCATTTCGGTTTGCCTCTCTTCTAACAGCAGACAAAGTTCATTACAGAATCACCCACCACGATTCACAGACCGAGCAGCGTGTGAACTGGCAGGAGCTAAAGGAGGACGATATGGACGGCAGAAGCAGGGATTATACGACGTGGGAAGAAATCGACAGGTGGGCGTCCGACCCAGAGCGAGTGCAAGAGCCCGCCTGGGATTCCCTACAGCAATGCGAAGAGGGCTATACACGGATGGAAAAGGAGAGCACGGCTATACAGAGCAAAAACCGTAGGTAACGGGGAAAGCGCAGAGAGAGAGTGGCAGAGTCAGGAGTCAGACCTGAGCCTACTCTCCCTGTTAATTGTGAGGAGCAGCAATATGAGGACTTCTGGTCTTGGGAGATGATATTAGACGGAAAAGGACCCTGGGCGTAGCCGGGAAAATATCGCCATCCCAAGGAGGAAATAGAAGTAGCTAAAGCGGAGAGGCGTGAGTATGAGGAGGCAGCACTGCGACGCGGTTGGAAACCGGAAAGTGACCCCAAAAAATTTATTGGGGGGGGCTAAAAGGGAGAATAGTTATGCCAGGTAGGAAACCTGTGCATACTCCCTGTGCTCACCGTTGGGCTAGAGAGACTGGGCAGGCACCGTGTTATGCTATAGAGCGCACGGTGTTTCCAGTGCGGGTGCAGAGCCAGCTGCGACTCATACCAGCCCTTCCTATTGGCCGGGCTAGAGTGGGCATCGAGCCAGGTAAGCTTGGGCAGGCTCGGTGCTCAAGAGCTCCAGTGCGCCTGCACGGTCCAGTCTATCCAGAGCCACCTCTACACACCAGTCCTCCGGTAGCAGCTCCCCGCACCAGGCTTCCTGTGCGTGTCCTCGCGCCAGTACCACCAGTTCCAGCACCACGCACCAGGCCTCCAGTGCGCCTCGCCTGTTCAGCGCAGCCAGTGCTTTTCTCCCCTCCTGCGCTGCCGGAGTCTCCCGCCTGTTCAGCTCAGCCAGAGCTTTTCTCCTCTCCTGCGCTGCCGGAGTCTCCTGTCTGTCCAGCGCCACCAGTGCTCCCAGACGGCCCAGCGCGTCCAGTGCGCATTGCCTGTTCAGCACAGCCAGTGCTTTTCTCCCCTCCTGCGCTGCCGGAGTCTCCCGCTTGTTTAGCGCAACCAGAGCTGTTCTCTTCTCCTGCGCTATCGGAGTCTCCCGCTTGTTTAGCGCAACCAGAGCTGTTCTCCTCTCCTGCGCTGCTGGAGTGTCCTGTCTGTACAGCGCCACCAGTGCTCCCAGTCGGCCCAGCGCGTCCAGTGCGCCTCGCCTGTTCAGCGCAGCCAGAGCCTTTCTCATCTCCTGCGCTGCCGGAGTCTCCTGTCTGCCCAGCGCCGCCAGTCGGCCCAGCGTCACCAGTCTGCCAGGATCCGCCAGAAGTGCCAGTCTACCAAGATCTTCTAGATCGGCCAGACAACCTTAATCATCCAGGTCCACCAGCCAGCCAGGATTTACCGGAGCCTACTACCTGCCTGAGCTTCCTCTCAGTACTGAGCTTCCTCTCAGTACTAGGCTCCCTCTCTGTACTGGGCTCCCTCTCAGTACCGAGCTCCCTCTCAGTACCGGGCTTCCCCTCAGTACCGGGCTTCCCCTCAGTACCGGCTTCCCCTCAGTACTGAGCTCCCTCTCAGTACCGGGCTTCCCCTCAGTACCGGGCTTCCCCTCAGTACCGGGCTTCCCCTCAGTACTGGGCTTCCCCTCTGTCCCGGGCTGCCCCTCTGTCCCGGGCTGCCCCGCTGTCCCGAGTTGCCCCTCTATCCTGAGTTGCCCCTCTATCCTGAGTTGCCCCTCTATCCTGAGTTGCCCCTCTATCCTGAGTTGCCCCTCTATCCTGAGTTGCCCCTCTGTCCCGAGCTGCCCCTCTGTCCCGAGCTGCCCCTCTGTCCCGAGCTGCCCCTCGGTCCCGAGCTGCCCCTCTGTCCCGAGCTGCCCCTCGGTCCCGAGCTGCCCCTCGGTCCCGAGCTGCCCCTCAGTTATGTGGGGATCAGGGTGAGGACTATTAAGCCATGGTCGGCGGAGAAAGTGGATTATCCTAGGACGCGAAGGGGAGGAACTAGGACATTTATGGAGTGGGGTCCACGTCCCGAGCCAGAACCGCCACCATGGACAGACGCCCACCCGGACCCTCCCTATGCTCTTGAGGTGCGTCCCGGAGTCCGCACCTTAGGGGGGGGTTCTGTCACGCCTTGGTCATTGTATCTTGTGTTTTTGTTATATGTTTGGGTAGGCCAGGGTGTGACATGGGTTTATATGTTGTATTTCGTATTGGGGTTTGTATTAATTAGGAGTGTGTATTAGTAGGGGTGTGTCTAGTTAGGCTTGGCTGCCTGAGGCGATTCCTAATTGGAGTCAGCTGATTCTAGTTGTCTCGGATTGGGAACCGTATTTAGGTAGCCTGAGTGCGCGTTGTATTTCGTGGGTGATTGTACATGTCTTTGTGTTAGTCACCAGATAGGCTGTATTAGTTTCTTTCGTTTGTTGTTTTCTTTTCCCGTTATTTCATGTACCGTATTTTCTTTATTAAAGGTCATGAGTAACCTACACGCTGCATTTCGGTTTGCCTCTCTTCTAACAGCAGACGAAGTTCATTACAATAGCCAGGGTTGCGAGCCTTGCGTCACCACTCGGAATACTATAAAATGCACGTGTCTAGGTTTACCGTTTTGCAATTATTAAGAGTCTGAGGAACAAGGAGCTAATATTTTGCAATCAATATCTTAGCATTCAATTATTCTTGAGACTCTAGGGGCAGTATTTCATTTTTGGATAAAAAAATGTTCCCATTTTAAACAAGATATTTTGTCACGAAAAGATGCTCGACTATGCATGTAATTGACAGCTTTGGAAAGAAAACACTCTGACGTTTCCAAAACATATATTATCTGTGAGTGCCACAGAACTGATGCTACAGGCGAAACCAAGATGAAACTTCAAACAGGAAGTGAGCAAAATTTTTGAGGCGCTGTTTTCCATTGTCTCCTTATATGGCTGTGAATGCACCCTGAACAAGCCTACACTTTCTGCCGTTTCCCCAAGGTGTCTGCAGCATTGTGACATATTTGTAGGCATATCATTGGAAGATTGGCCATAAGAGACTACATTTACCAGGTGTCCGTCCGCTGTCCTTTGTCGAAATTGGTGCATAATCTTCAGCTGCAAGCATTCTTCCATGTGATTCAGAGGAGAAAGCAGACCTCCACGAATGATATATCATCGAAGAGATATGTAAAAAAACACCTTGAGGATTGATTCTAAACAACATTTGCCATGTTTCAGTCGATATTATGGAGTTAATTTGGAAAAAAGTTCGGCGTTTTGATGACTGAATTTTTTTTTTTTTTGGTAGCCAAATGTGATGAACAAAACAGAGCGATTTCTCCTACACAAAGAATCTTTTTGGAAAAACTGAACATTTGCTATCTAACTGAGAGTCTTCTCATTGAAAACATCCAAAGTTCTTCAAAGGTAAATTATTTTATTTGAATGCTTTTCTTGTTTTTGTGAAAATGTTGCCTGCTGAATGCTACGCTAAATGCTGCGCTAGCTATCAATACTCTTACACAAATGCTTGTTTTGCTATGGTTGAAAAGCATATTTTGAAAATCTGAGATGACAGTGTTGTTAACAAATGGCTAAGCTTGAGAGCTAGCATATGTATTTCATTTAATTTGCGATTTTCATGAATAGTTAACGTTGCATTATGGTAATGAGCTTGAGGCTGTATTCACGATCCTGGATCCGGGATGGCTAATATCAAGAGTTAACCTCAGAGATGCACAGTTAGATACCAAGCATATATCCTATGTGCCTTTGGAAAGTATTCAGACCACTTGACTTTTTCAACATTTTCTTAAATTACATCCTTATTTTAAAGTGGATTAAATAAAATAAAATAATCTGCAATCTACACACAATACCCCATAATGACAAAGCAAAAATGTCACACCCTGATCTGGTTCACCTGTCCTTGTGATTGTTTCCACCCCCTCCAGGTGTTGCTTATTATCCCCGGTGTATACAGTTGAAGTCGGAAGTTTACAGACACTTAGGTTGGACTCATAAAAACTTTTTTTTCAACCACTCCACAAATTTCTTGTTAACTAACTATAGTTTTGGCAGGTCGGTTAAGACATCTACACGTAATTTTTCCAACAATTATTACCAGACAGATTATTTTACTTATAATTCACTGTATCACATTTCCAGTGGGTCAGAAGTTTACATACATTAAGTTGACTGTGCCTTTAAACAGCTTGGAACATTCCAGAAAAGTATGTCATGGCTTTAGAAGCTTCTGATAGGCTAATTGACATAATTTGAGTCAATTGGAGGTCTACCTGTGGATGTATTTCAAGGCCTACCTTAAAACTCAGTGCCTCTTTGCTTGACATGATGGGAAAATCAAAAGAAAATTGTAGACCTCCACAAGTCTGGTTCATCCTTGAGAGCAATTTCCAAATGCCTGAAGGTACCACGTTCATCTGTACAAACAACAGTACGCAAGTATAAATGCCATGGGATTACGTAGCCGTCATACCGCTCAGGAAGGAGACACGTTCTGTCTCATAGAGATGAGCGTACATTGGTGCGAAAAGTGCAAATAAATCCCAGAACAACAGCAAAGGACCTTGTGAAGATGCTGGAGGAAACGGGTACAAAAGTATCTATATCTTCAGTAAAACGAGTCCTATATCGACATAACCTGAAAGGCCGCTCAGCAAGGGAGAAGCCACTGCTCCAAAACTGCCATAAAAAAGTCTACGATTTGCAACTGCACATGGGGACAAAGATCGTACTTTTTGGAGAAATGTCCTCTGGTCTGATGAAACAAAAATAAAACTGTTTGGCCATAATGACCATCTTTATGTTTGTAGGAAAAAGGGGGAAGCTTGCAAGCTGAAGAACACCATGTGGGGGTGCTTTGCTGCAGGAGGGACTGGTGCACTTCACAAAATAGATGGCATTATGAGGCAGGAAATTATGTGGATATATGGAAGCAAAATCTCAAGACATCAGTCAGGAAGTTCAAGCTTGGTCGCAAATGGGTCTTCCAAATGGACAATGACCCCAAGCATACTTCCAAAGTTGTGTCAAAATGGCTTAAGGACAACCAAGTCAAGGTATTGGAGTGGCCATCACAAAGCTCTGACCTCAATCCTATGGAAAATACTAATTGAGTGTACCTGTATGTAAACTTCTGACCCACTGGGAATGTGATGAACGAAATAAAAGCTGAAATAAATAATTATCTCTGCTATTATTCTGACATTTCACATTCTTAAAATAAACTGGTGATTCTAACTGACCTAAGACTGGGAATTTTTACGAGGATTAAATGTCAGGAATTGTGAAAAACTGAGTTTAAATGTATTTGGCTATGGCGTATATAAACTTCCAACTTCAACTGTATCTATTTTAATACAGACCTATCTCAAAACATCACTAATCATTGAAAATTATAAATGACATAATGGATCATGATCATTTTTAAGTTTTGAAAGGGAAGGGCCCGCCAATCCCCTTCAAGCCCGCTTATCCCCTTGTACTGTTTTTGGACTCAGATCTGGTTTCTGACTCCTGTCTGCCCTGACTTTGAGACTACCTATCGTCTGATACTGTTGGGACTCTGACCTGATATATGAACTCTCGCCAAATGTGTCTGCATTTGGGTCTCTCCTTGTGCCCTTATGGGAAAAAGGTTTTTAGAAATATTTGCAAATTGATAAAAAATAATAATAATTGATATACCTTATTTACATACTGTAAGTATTCAGACCCTTTACTTTGAGACTTGAAATTGAGCTCAGGTGCATCCTGTTTCCATTGATCATCCGTGACATGTTTCTACAACTTGATTGGAGTCCACCTGTGGTAAATTGATTGGACATGATTTGAAAAGGCACAAGCCTGTCTATATAAGGTCCCACAGTTGACAGTGCATGTCAGAGCAAAAACCAAGCCATGAGGTGAAAGGAATTCTTCGTAGAGCTCCGAGACAGGATTGTGTCGATGCACAGATTTGGGGAAGGGTACTAAAACATGTCTGCAGCATTGAAGGTTGCCAAGAACACAGTGGCCTCCATCATTCTTAAATGGATGAAGTTTGGAACCACCAAGACTCTTCCTAGAGCTTGCCGTCCGGCCAAAACAGTTCTAGAGTTCCTCTATGGAGATGGGAGAACCTTCCAGAAGGACAACCATCTCTGTAGCACTCCACCAATCAGGCCTTTATGGTAGTGGCCAGACGGAAGCCACTCCTCAGTAAAAGGCACATGACAGCCCGCTTGGAGTTTGACAAAAGGCACCTAAAGACTCACAGGCCATGAGAAGCAAGATTATCTGGTCTGATGAAAGCAAGATTGAACTATTTGACCTGAATGCTAAGCGTCACGCCTGGTGGAAACTTGGCACCATCCCTACAGTGAAGGATGGTGGTGGCAGCATCATGCCGTGGGGATGTTTTTCAGCGGCAGGGATTGGGAAACTAGTCAGGATCGAGGGAAAAATGAATGGAGCAAAGTACTGAGAGATTCTTGATGAAAACCTGCTCCAGAACATTTAGGACCTCAGACTGGGGTGAAGGTTCACCTTCCAATAGGATAACAACCCTAAGCACACAGACACCGCAGGAGTGGCTTTGGGACAAGTCTCTGAATGTGCTTGAGTGTCCCAGTTACAGCACGGATTTGAACCCTATCAAACATCTACCTAGAGACCTGAAAATAGCTGTGCAGCAACGCTCCCCATCCAACTTGACAGAGCTTGAAAGGATCTGCAGAGAAGAATGGGAGAAACTCCCCAAATACAGGTGTGCCAAGCTTGTAGCATCATACCTGAGAGGACGCGATGCTGTAATCACTGCAAAAGGTGCTTCAACAAAGTACTGAGTAAAGGGTACTTGTCATGTTATGTCTTGTCCCTGTGCTTTCTCTTCTCTTCGTTTCCCCCTGCTGGTCGTATTAGGTTACTTTCTCTCTCTCTCTATCTCTCTCTCTCTCTATCGTTCCGTTCCTGCTTCCAGCTGTTCCTCATTCTCCTAACGACCTCGTTTACTCTCTCACACCTGTCTCCACTTTTGCCCTCTGATTAAGTCTCTATTTCTCCCTCTGTTTCTGCTTCTGTCCTTGTCGGATTCTTGTTTGCTTTGCCCTTGTTCCGTCCTGTTGTTTTCTGCCTCTTCTTCAGATACTGCGTGTGAGCAGGTGTCTCTATCCTCTACGGCCGCGCCTACCCGAAGGGACCTGCAGTCTGTTGCCGCTAGCCCTGCAACTCTCTCCTCAACTACTAGAAGGGGGACTCTCCTGTTAAGCTAGAGGATTTGTGTTTTCCCTGTTTGGACATCTCCTGTAAAGATTGAGGATTTATGTTTTCCCTGTTTGGACATTAAAAGACTCTGTTCCTGTTATATCGCTTTTGGGTCCTCACTCACCTGCATAACAGTACTTATGTAAATGTTATATTTAAGTTATATTTTTTTATAAATGAGCAAAAATGTTTAAAAACCAGTTTTTTATTGTCATTATAGGTTGTTGTTGATTAGGTGAAAAAACTATTTAATACATTTTGGAATAAGGCTGTAACGTAACAAAATGTGGAAAAAGTCAAGGGGGAAAAAGTCAATTGCTTTGCGAATAACATTAAACATTTCACCAAATAATAATTCAAGGAATGTTACTCAGAAATGTGTGAAGTAATCTGATTTATTGCAGTTACTCAATAAGAATACAATCACCAAATGGTACATACCAGAAATCTTCACAATAAAAATAATACAAAATATCCTAAGTCTTAACAGCATAGAAAATTTGCGTCTATGACATACAAACGTACATAAGGAGATCGGTTTACCAATGACTGCATGATCAACGTTTAAACGCAAACTCCTTGTATCTCCAATTGTCTAATTAACATAACTTTGCATGGCCCAAAAACACAAACAAAGGCATGAAAACAACACACATTCTCTAATCTAATCAAATCAAAAACTCAAATCAAACCACCACACCTTAACACTGTATAATAAGAGCACACCCCTGTATTGCTCCTCTTTGAACTATGCACCATCCGACAAACAGAATATCAGATTCTCTGTAACAATAAATCCATAGCACTTAGAGTACAATGAATCATATCAAAATTCATAGCTCTTCATGAACTCTTGTAACAATCCAAACATGACAATGAAATCAAACCAGTAACATTAATTTAGTTGATTCAAGTTTCATCAGTCATCACCTCTCCTTGCTTCAGTGACCCTAGGACTTCTGTGAGAACACACACTTCATCGAGATAGCCACAGATAAGGTGTGTTTAATCCCTGTGGTAGCCCACAGATGGTCGGCCATCCAAACAATGTCATAAATCGTGATTGAGTCATCATGCTGTGCTCCCACTCCAGCCAGTTGCTAGTCACAACTATCACCTTCTCTCATTCTTCCACTACAGCATTACCAAGGCTGGTTCTAATCTCCACTTTCAGTCTAACTCAGCCACCATGTCGCCTGTCTCTGCCATCCTGCTACCTGACACAACCCTGGTCGATTTGGGTCGTGTAATCTATGCCAGGACACACAGTGCAGTGCTGTGATCCTGTCGTATTGAGTTGTTTGTTTGTTCTGGTTAGTAAGAAGGTCAGAGAGGCTGTCTGTCTGTTTATGAAAGGCTTTGAGCAGAAAGGTCACATCAATGATTCATTCCCACACCTCACAGGATACTGGGTGGACAACTGGGATATATCACCTAATTCGAGTATAATGTTAAAATCATTCACAAAATAATAATACCACCAATAAGCACTTATTTTGTTGGTATGCATTGTTCTTATTAATAGACAGTGTGCATTCCCTGTATGTGTGTACTGTATGAACACAGTATATATTGTATGTATGTATGTACACAGTATGAATCTGTACATACTACAGTATGAATCTGAGACTGTGAATGCTGCATGAACTGGTGTTCAGCTCCTCAGTCCCCCTGCAGCAACAACCAAATGGTTTAAACAAAAGTTTGGCTAAATCTCCTTATTTTATAAGTTCTCCCCTGCTGGCAGTCCTCACTTTACTCCAGTTACATAAGCACAGAATGAAATGGATAATTGTGATCCTTGCTGTGGGCCATCGCTGAAGAGGAGTTTGGAGAGTGTGGTATCTGCCCACAGCCTCCCCCAGGCTTACATGGCTCCACTACTGCCACTGTTCCAATGACAGTACTGCCAGTAGGTTGGCATATGATAGTGGTGCCAGACAGGCAACGTAAATATATCCCGCCTGCACCTCTCACTGCAGGAGTCAGAGGAAGACATTCTGAGATCCCTGGTGAGACACAGGCCTTTTACTGTGATAGGTAAATGCTGCTATAAAGGTGATCTTGAGTAAAACAAGCTTATATTTTGGGTTCTGATGGGGTACGACAGATGAACTAAGCTAAGTTATATATTTTCAAGATGGGTACCTATCTTTCATTTAGAAGTAAATTATTGCCCCTTTAATTTGATCGCTCTGTTGTCACAGACAATTTTCCTGTGTGGCAGAAAATGCAAATTTTAGTATATTCAAGGTTTAAAAAGACTTATAACGTATGTAATAACCACTTTAAAAGTTCAGACTTGATTTATCATAATAAAAAATGTATCAACCCCTACAAAAATGCCCATGTCCATAATCCATATAATAATTCACATTTCCTGTTACTGCAGTATTATTGTCCTGCTGAGAAAAACTGTTCAAATTAAGATATTACACCTGCATGTATGACAGGGCAGTTTGTATTGAAGTCAGACAGAAGCTCACCATGGTATTCCAGGTGATACACTCTACCCCAGTCTCTAGTGTCTCCATAGTGCCCGTGTTAGTGTCATAGTGTCATGCAGGTGAAAGAGGACCCAAAAGCGACTTAACAGAAACAGAGTTTATTTAAGTCCAAAACGGAATAACAGAAATCCTCTAGACTTGTAGAGGGGAAACAACTGGAGAAGCGGCCACAGACTGCAGGTCGCTTCGGGTAGGCGCAGGCCGTAGTCGACAGAGACACCTGCTCACACGCAGCATCTGATGAAGGCAAAAAACACGACAGGACAGGGCGATACACAATCACGGCAAAAACACGACAGGACAGGGCGAAACGCAATCACAGCATGGTGAATACAATACAAGGAACCGACGGGACAGGAACGGATCACAAAGGAATAAATAGGGACTCTAATCAGGGGAAAGGATCGGGAACAGGTGTGGGAAGACTAAATGATGATTAGGGGAATAGGAACAGCTGGGAGCAGGAACGGAACGATAGAGAGAAGAGAGAGCGAGAGAGTGAGAGAGGGAGGGGAGAGAGAGGGATAGAAGGAAGGAAAGAACCAAATAAGACCAGCAGAGGGAAACGAATAGCATGGGGAGCACAGGGACAAGACATGATAATAAATGACAAACATGACAGTACCCCCCACTCACCGAGCGCCTCCTGGCGCACTCGAGGAGGAATCCTGGCGGCAACGGAGGAAATCATCGATGAGTGAACGGTCCAGCACGTCCCGAGACGGAACCCAACTCCTCTCCTCAGGACCGTAACCCTCCCAATCCACTAGGTATTGGTGACCCCGTCCCCGAGAACGCATGTCCATGATCTTATGTACCTTGTAAATAGGTGCGCTCTCGACAAGGACGGGAGGGGGGAGGGAAGACGAACGGGGTGCGAAGAAAGGGCTTAACACAGGAGACATGGAAGACAGGATGGACGCGACGAAGATGTCGCGGAAGAAGCAGTCGCACAGCGACAGGATTGACGACCTGGGAGACACGGAACGGACCAATGAACCGCGGAGTCAACTTACGAGAAGCTGTCGTAAGAGGAAGGTTGCGAGTGGAAAGCCACACTCTCTGGCCGCAACAATACCTTGGACTCTTAATCCTGCGTTTATTGGCGGCTCTCACCGTCTGTGCCCTGTAACGGCAAAGTGCAGACCTCACCCTCCTCCAGGTGCGCTCACAACGTTGGACAAACGCTTGAGCGGAGGGAACGCTGGACTCGGCAAGCTGGGATGAGAACAGAGGAGGCTGGTAACCCAGACTACTCTGAAACGGAGATAACCCGGTAGCAGACGAAGGAAGCGAATTGTGAGCGTATTCTGCCCAGGGGAGCTGTTCTGCCCAAGACGCAGGGTTTCTGAAAGAAAGGCTGCGTAGTATGCGACCAATCGTCTGATTGGCCCTCTCTGCTTGACCGTTAGACTGGGGATGAAACCCGGAAGAGAGACTGACGGACGCACCAATCAAACGACAGAACTCCCTCCAAAACTGTGACGTGAATTGCGGGCCTCTGTCTGAAACGGCGTCTAACGGGAGGCCATGAATTCTGAATACATTCTCAATAATGATTTGTGCCGTCTCCTTAGCGGAAGGAAGTTTAGCGAGGGGAATGAAATGTGCCGCCTTAGAGAACCTATCGACAACCGTCAGAATCACAGTCTTCCCCGCAGACAAAGGCAGACCGGTAATGAAGTCTAAGGCAATGTGAGACCATGGTCGAGAAGGAATGGGGAGCGGTCTGAGACGACCGGCAGGAGGAGAGTTACCCGACTTAGTCTGCGCGCAGTCCGAACAAGCAGCCACGAAACGGCGCGTGTCACGCTCCTGAGTCGGCCACCAAAAGCGCTGGCGAATAGACGCCAGAGTGCCTCGAACACCGGGATGACCAGCTAACTTGGCAGAGTGAGCCCACTGAAGAACAGCCAGACGAGTGGAAACAGGAACGAAAAGGAGGTTACTAGGACAAGCGCGGCGACGCAGTGTGCGTGAGTGCTTGCTTAACCTGTCTTTCAATTCCCCAGACTGTTAACCCGACAACACGCCCATAAGGAAGAATCCCCTCGGGATCAGTAGAAGCCACAGAAGAACTAAACAGACGGGATAAGGCATCAGGCTTGGTGTTCTTGCTACCCGGACGGTAAGAAATCACAAACTCGAAACGAGCGAAAAACAACGCCCAACGAGCTTGACGGGCATTAAGTCGTTTGGCAGAACGGATGTACTCAAGGTTCTTATGGTCTGTCCAAACGACAAAAGGAACGGTCGCCCCCTCCAACCACTGTCGCCATTCGCCTAGGGCTAAGCGGATGGCGAGCAGTTCACGGTTACCCACATCATAGTTGCGCTCAGATGGCGACAGGCGATGAGAAAAATAAGCGCAAGGATGAACCTTATCGTCAGACTGGAAGCGCTGGGATAGGATGGCTCCCACGCCTACCTCTGAAGCGTCAACCTCGACAATGAATTGTCTAGTGACGTCAGGAGTAACGAGGATAGGAGCGGACGTAAAACGTTCTTTTAGAAGATCAAAAGTTCCCTGGGCGGAACCGGACCACTTAAAACACGTCTTGACAGAAGTAAGAGCTGTGAGAGGGGCAGCAACTTGACCGAAATTACGAATGAAACGCCGATAGAAATTAGCGAAACCTAAAAAGCGCTGCAACTCGACACGTGACCTTGGAACGGGCCAATCACTGACAGCTTGGACCTTAGCGGAATCCATCTGAATGCCTTCAGCGGAAATAACGGAACCGAGAAAAGTAACGGAGGAGACATGAAAAGAGCACTTCTCAGCCTTTACGTAGAGACAATTCTCTAAAAGGCGCTGTAGAACACGTCGAACGTGCTGAACATGAATCTCGAGTGACGGAGAAAAAATCAGGATATCGTCAAGATAGACAAAAACAAAAATGTTCAGCATGTCTCTCAGAACATCATTAACTAATGCCTGAAAAACAGCTGGCGCATTGGCGAGACCGAACGGCAGAACCCGGTACTCAAAATGCCCTAACGGAGTGTTAAACGCCGTTTTCCACTCGTCCCCCTCTCTGATGCGCACGAGATGGTAAGCGTTACGAAGGTCCAACTTAGTAAAGCACCTGGCTCCCTGCAGAATCTCGAAGGCTGATGACATAAGGGGAAGCGGATAACGATTCTTAACCGTTATGTCATTCAGCCCTCGATAATCCACGCAGGGGCGCAGAGTACCGTCCTTCTTTTTAACAAAAAGAACCCCGCCCCGGCCGGAGAAGAAGAAGGCACTATGGTACCGGCGTCAAGAGACACAGACAAATAATCCTCGAGAGCCTTACGTTCGGGAGCCGACAGAGAGTATAGTCTACCTCGAGGAGGAGTGGTCCCCGGAAGGAGATCAATACTACAATCATACGACCGGTGAGGAGGAAGGGAGTTGGCTCGGGACCGACTGAAGACCGTGCGCAGATCATGATATTCCTCCGGCACTCCTGTCAAATCGCCAGGTTCCTCCTGAGAAGTAGGGACAGAAGAAATGGGAGGGATGGCAGACATTAAACACTTCACATGACAAGAAACGTTCCAGGATAGGATAGAATTACTAGACCAATTAATAGAAGGATTATGACATACAAGCCAGGGATGACCCAAAACAACAGGTGTAAACGGTGAACGGAAAATCAAAAAAGAAATAGTCTCACTGTGGTTACCAGATACTGTGAGAGTTAAAGGTAGTGTCTCAAATTTGATACTGGGAAGATGACTACCATCTAAGGCAAACATGGGCGTAGGCCTGTCTAACGGTCTGAAAGGAATGTTATGTTTCCGAGCCCATGCTTCGTCCATGAAACAACCCTCAGCCCCAGAGTCAATCAAAGCACTGCATGTAGCACCCGAACCGGTCCAGCGTAGATGGACCGACATAGTAGTACAAGATCTAGATGAAGGGACCTGAGTAGTAGCGCTCACCAGTAGCCCTCCGCTTACTGATGGGCTCTGGCCTCTTACTGGACATGAATTAACAAAATGTCCAGCAACTCCGCAATAGAGGCACAGGCGGTTGGTGATCCTCCGTTCCCTCTCCTTATTCGAGATGCGAATCCCTCCCAGCTGCATGGGCTCAGTCTCAAAGCCAGAGGAGGGAGATGGTTGCGATGCGGAGCAGGGAAACACCGTTGATGCGAGCTCTCTTCCACGAGCCCGGTGACGAAGATCTACCCGTCGTTCTATGCGGATGGCGAGAGCAATCAAAGAGTCCACATCTGAAGGAACCTCCCGGGAGAGAATCTCATCCTTAACCACTGCGTGGAGTCCCTCCAGAAAACGAGCGAGCAGCGCCGGCTCGTTCCACTCACTAGAGGCAGCAAGAGTGCGAAACTCAATGGAATAATCCGTTATGGACCGTTCACCTTGGCATAAGGAAGCCAGGGCCCTAGAAGCCTCCCCACCAAAAACTGAACGGTCAAAAACCCGAATCATCTCCTCTTTAAAGTTCTGGAATCTGTTAGAGCAATCAGCCCTTGCCTCCCAGATAGCTGTGCCCCATTCTCGAGCCCGGCCAGTAAGGAGTGAAATGACGTAAGCAACCCGAGCTCTCTCTCTAGAGTATGTGTGGGGTTGGAGAGAGAACACAATCTCACACTGCGTGAGAAAGGAGCGGCACTCAGTGGGCTGCCCGGAGTAGCAAGGTGGGTTATTAACCCTAGGTTCTGGAGGCTCGGCAGGCCAGGAAGTAACAGGTGGCACGAGACGTAGACTCTGGAACTGTCCAGAGAGGTCGGAAACCTGAGCGGCCAGGTTCTCCACGGCATGGCGAGCAGCGGACAATTCCTGCTCGTGTCTGCCGAGCATGGCTCCTTGGATCTCGACGGCAGTGTAACGAGCGTCTGAAGTCGCTGGGTCCATTCCTTGGTCGGTTCCTTCTGTCATGCAGGTGAAAGAGGACCCAAAAGCGACTTAACAGAAACAGAGTTTATTTAAGTCCAAAACGGAATAACAGAAATCCTCTAGACTTGTAGAGGGAAACAACTGGAGAAGCGGCCACAGACTGCAGGTCGCTTCGGGTAGGCGCAGGCCGTAGTCGACAGAGACACCTGCTCACACGCAGCATCTGATGAAGGCAAAAAACACGACAGGACAGGGCGATACACAATCACGGCAAAAACACGACAGGACAGGGCGAAACGCAATCACAGCATGGTGAATACAATACAAGGAACCGACGGGACAGGAACGGATCACAAAGGAATAAATAGGGACTCTAATCAGGGGAAAGGATCGGGAACAGGTGTGGGAAGACTAAATGATGATTAGGGGAATAGGAACAGCTGGGAGCAGGAACGGAACGATAGAGAGAAGAGAGAGCGAGAGAGTGAGAGAGGGAGGGGGAGAGAGAGGGATAGAAGGAAGGAAAGAACCAAATAAGACCAGCAGAGGGAAACGAATAGCATGGGGAGCACAGGGACAAGACATGATAATAAATGACAAACATGACACATAGTGTCTCCAGCTGACACTATAGACAGTCACTATAGATAGCCTGACTAGACAGGTGTCAGTAACTTTCTCCAGTCTGTCTGCAGTGAATGCAGGAGACAACACAGCTGGAAAGAAATGTTACCTTTAAAGGCCCAGTGCAGTCCAAATGATTTTTTCATATTGTGCTTTGTATCATATTTTGTAACAGCTGATGAATCTATCACTGTAAAAATGTGATCAATGTTATTTCCTGACAGTTGCTGGTTGAAAATACAATATACACCAGACCTTCAGCCTGCCTGGTGACATCACCAGGTGGTAAATTAGTTAATAGACCAATAACAAAGAGTTCCAAACCTCACTGCCAATAACAGCTAGTTTTCAGTGTTCCCCTCCCCACTCAGACCAGTCCTAGACAGTCATAGCAAGATTTTTTTTAAAGATTTGAATGGCAAACTATTAAAGGTACTTAATTGTTACCCAGTAATGATTTGATATTGATATAACAATGTCTGCATTGGGCCTTTAACGTTAACGTAATGTAACACTGCAATTAGAATAAGTCTTCAATTGTATTATTAGCATAGAGAGCTTACAAACATACGAAAACTAGCCAATGTTGAGTCATATTTGTGGATTGTTTTGTCTACATGCAGCATGTGTGTTCAGAGCATGGATGTTACAGCTCACAGGGGGGTGGATGGCAAAGCTTTTGTCAAGTCTTTACTATCCTTAAATGTGAAGACTGTAATTTTATCAAATCAATTCTCTATGTGTAATTATTATTATGTGATTAAGCTAATCATGTAAACTTTAATTAACTAGGGGCACCACGGGAAAAATGTTTATATAGTCTCTATTTCCTGAATCGACTCTTCAGATATTGTCATATATTATCAATTACAGTCTGCCATTAATGATTATTAATTGCTACCTTCTATCAGTCTCATCTGAACGTTGTAAAATGATTGGTATCTGCACGACCCCTAGCATAAATTATGAATCAGCAATATACAAATTGGCTTAATTATTTATTTACTAACTAACAAAATTAACACAGAAATACATAGCAAACAAACAGAAGATATTGGTTACTAACAAAGATAGACAAGTCCCTAGTGGGTTAAGCTGATATTACAGCTTGGTAGACAAAAGGAAAGGGGTGGGACTGAGAAAGAGCAGGAAAGACTAAATGGATTCATTACACACAGTCTATAATTATATTAATTGAAATGCTAATCCTTTGCGTACGAACAGCCGCTCATTCGAGAATAATTGCAATGTATATATATTTACGCCTGTATGTCTTCTCTGTTGGAATCCTTGATCGTCCTGTAGGGTTCATCAGAGTCTCTGGTTAACTTTCATTGAAGTCACAAAGTCTTTTGTGGTTGTAGGTGGTTAGAATAGTTACTTCAGAGTACCATTCAGATATGTTCTCATAGAATAGTTACTTCAGAGTACCATTCAGATATGTTCTCATAGAATAGTTACTTCAGAGTACCATTCAGATATGTTCTCATAGAATAGTTACTTCAGAGTACCATTCAGATATGTTCTCATAGAATAGTTACTTCAGAGTACCATTCAGATATGTTGTCATAGAATAGTTACTTCAGAGTACCATTCAGATATGTTCTCATAGAATAGTTACTTCAGAGTACCATTCAGATATGTTCTCATAGAATAGTTACTTCAGAGTACCATTCAGATATGTTCTCATAGAATAGTTACTTCAGAGTACCATTCAGATATGTTTGTTGTCATAGAATAGTTACTTCAGAGTACCATTCAGATATGTTTGTTGTCATAGAATAGTTACTTCAGAGTACCATTCAGATATGTTATCATAGAATAGTTACTTCAGAGTACCATTCAGATATGTTCTCATAGAATAGTTACTTCAGAGTACCATTCAGATATGTTCTCATAGAATAGTTACTTCAGAGTACCATTCAGATATGTTCTCATAGAATAGTTACTTCAGAGTACCATTCAGATATGTTCTCATAGAATAGTTACTTCAGAGTACCATTCAGATATGTTTGTTGTCATAGAATAGTTACTTCAGAGTACCATTCAGATATGTTATCATAGAATAGTTACTTCAGAGTACCATTCAGATATGTTCTCATAGAATAGTTACTTCAGAGTACCATTCAGATATGTTTGTTGTCATAGAATAGTTACTTCAGAGTACCATTCAGATATGTTTGTTGTCATAGAATAGTTACTTCAGAGTACCATTCAGATATGTTTGTTGTCATAGAATAGTTACTTCAGAGTACCATTCAGATATGTTTGTTGTCATAGAATAGTTACTTCAGAGTACCATTCAGATATGTTATCATAGAATAGTTACTTCAGAGTACCATTCAGATATGTTCTCATAGAATAGGTACTTCAGAGTACCATTCAGATATGTTCTCATAGAATAGTTACTTCAGAGTACCATTCAGATATGTTCTCATAGAATAGTTACTTCAGAGTACCATTCAGATATGTTCTCATAGAATAGTTACTTCAGAGTACCATTCAGATATGTTCTCATAGAATAGTTACTTCAGAGTACCATTCAGATATGTTCTCATAGAATAGTTACTTCAGAGTACCATTCAGATATGTTCTCATAGAATAGTTACTTCAGAGTACCATTCAGATATGTTCTCATAGAATAGTTACTTCAGAGTACCATTCAGATATGTTCTCATAGAATAGGTACTTCAGAGTACCATTCAGATATGTTCTCATAGAATAGTTACTTCAGAGTACCATTCAGATATGTTCTCATAGAATAGGTACTTCGGCGATTGTCTGTATTCCCGTCCTAGGTTTACATAATTTCTAGTCTGACTAGTAATTTGTGTCTAAGATTTGCTCTTATTCTGTAGGGATCGATAGTCTCAGAGTTTAACCATTTCCAGCAGTGTAGCCAATGCTCCACCTGGTATAGTCTTGACCTTTGGAAGAGTTGTAGTTTAAACCACTTCACACACCAGCGTCACCCGGCATGTTTTGGTCTCAGAAATTCAACCGTTTTAAACCTTATCTTACACCGGGGTTTGCGTGGTCTGGTGTGAATTTCATCAGGAGTGGGTTTTATACGTTTCAGTATAAAAGGGCAGTTCCATGATGTGGACATACTGTCTATGCTCACGTGGGCGTGGTCACTGAGTAGTTAATCTTTATATGAAAAACCCATACTCTGATTTAGAAGGTTAACATCACATTACATCTTTTCACAATAGTTTAATGTTTAATCACATACTTTTCCCAATATTTAGATGTAAACCTCACAGCTGGGAAATGTACACTTTAAAAGATATCCTTATGTGTGTTTCCTGTCCTTCATGAGATCACCAAATGAAACACACTCAACATCACTGTCCCTTATGTGTACACGGATCATTCCCACATTCTCAAAAGTGGAAAGATGGTTTAATTTAGGAGTTTGGCCAAGTGAAGTCCTTTTGTCTCTCTCTGTGCTCTCTGCCTCTCTTTCTGCATGACCAGGGGGAGACAGTCTCTCTCTGCCAGAAGTGTATGACCGGAGATAACAAAACCTGGGTTTAGAAGAGAGAGTGAGGGGGGGGGGCTTTATCTCAGTGCTAAGCTTTTCAGCACCTTAAAAGGTTTAGGTCAAGAAAAAATATTCAAGGGGAATCTTAGCTTTGAGCCTTTGATCTAAAATCCACAAGATCAAGACATTTACTGAAAAAAATAATACTCTCTTATAGTCTGTCTCCTAACTCCAATCAATGCCTACAGTGGCGTAAAACAGTTTAACGGGGCCCACTTGCAAGGTTCGAGCATGGCCCCACCCTCAACCCCACCTCCAAAATGAGGGGTGGGGGGGGTTGCCATGGTGTAGAGAGGAAAATGTATAGTAATCTCATGCTGTTTTACACATTTTGCAATAAGGCTGAGTACAAATGTTGCTGTTTTAGATCTCTGAGATTCTTGAAAGACGGAACAATCTAAAGAAAAAAATTGGTCTGATGTTATACACAAAATAAATATATACAAACTGTTATATACATTTTGATAGATCGAAGCAGAGGTGTGGACTCGAGTTACATGACTTGGACTCGAGTCACAAATATGATGACATGCAACTCGACTTTGACTTTAACACCAATGACCCGTAACTTGACTTGATACCCTTCCCAAGCCCAAATCTAAAAGATTATGCTATTAAAAAAAGTGTGCAGCGCATCAACTCTTCATTTAATGGATTACAGCTTGAATCGGACAGCAGCCAATCAAATTGTGCCAGCTTAGAAAAAGTTGGGCGCGGCAGTGCAGAGGAACGTCGGCGGGTGAATTCAGATGGAGCCTTTGGAAAGATGATACCCAAAATGATTCTTTTCGGATATAAAGACAACACTGTGTATCAACAAAAAAACAGATTGCAACTTGCAAAACATGCGGGAAGAAAATTATAGACGGAGGCGCAACAATTTCCAACTTTGTTCGACATTTGAAGCTACACAAAGAACGGTAAGTCGTGGCTAATATAGCCGACAGCTATATATTTTATTGCTTTACTAGTGTATCATTTAGGCTAACGTAACGTTAAATCAATGAGCCTCCACACAGTCAGTTAGTGCGGGAACGTGATCATTGCACCCAAGATTGAGCTACAACTGGCTAGGCAGTTGGTAGCCTAAATCCTGCCTGATGTTACTGCTGTTCCTAAAACCATTGACATACGTTAGCCTACTGTAACCACACAGAGAGAGAGTGTGCATCGCCTACATCGACGATTCCGCCCCATAGCCATCCTCGATAGTCAATCCCTATTGGGGGGAGGGGTGGTCTTTCTCATGGCTACCCATGTATTTCCATAGAAATATAACGTTTATTTGGAAAGTAATAAATATATGGATATTTTTAAAAGCATTCATGATTTGCGTAAATGTAATATACTAACTATTACTCTTGTTAAAAATATGAAATATATGACAATTTTGGACAATTTTGGCATTACATTTGGTGAAGAAAACATTATGACTTGTTTAGGACTCGAAACTCAAAGTTTAGGGCTTGAGACTTGACTTGATACTTGTTGGTCTTGACTTGAGACTTGAATCGGACTTGCCTGTCTTGATTTGGGACTTGACTTGATACTTGAGTTTTAAGACTTGAGACTTACTTGTGACTTGTAAAACAATGGATCAAAGTGTAAGCTATCACACCATGTAAAGAAAGAACCTCCAATTTATATATTTTTTCTTCATAAAATGCAACTAACTGGACACAATAAAAGGCATTTTCTTTAAAGTAATTGTCCAACAAGTGTTTAAAGGTCTTTATTGTTTCATTCTAACATTAAGTTATTCAAATATCCAAACGTCTTTTTGATTCGATTTATAGCACTATTAAATGCTCCAGGGCTAATTTATTTAGGATTTTGCAATGTTTTTCACATTTTTTAACATTTATAAAGCAAACATTATCAGTTAGGTCTAGCACAGCAAATATTTTTTCTGAATATTGATTAATTTGAAAATCCCCAATAAAGACAACCATTCTATCAGATCTGTCAGCACTCTGACGGAGTTGACATGAGACACAAATCTGACAGAGATGATGTTTTACGTTGTTGACAACATTTTTTTTCTTCTTCATTCAAGTGGTATACACAGTAGCAATTGTGTTTTTTCTCAGTTAGCTTATGACTCTGAAATGTAAATCAATGTAACATATTTCAACCAAAATTAATATTCTATCATAATCTATACGGCAGATGAAGTTTATAGTTTATGGTGATTCCAATATTGTGTGTTTGAATCTATCAAAGGTAGAGAACTTTACAAACCATGAGCGGTCTTGTTGCACTACATGTAACGAGGACATGAATAAAGGGTCCTGATGGTATAGCTGACCCTGCTCATTCCTGATTTATTTAGCATTTTACGCAAATCTGACAGAGTTGACCAATCTCTAGAAACATCTTTTAAGAATCATAGTTTTGAGATAAATTGTCACACCCTGATATGTTTCACCTGTCTTTGTGTTTGTCTCCACCCTACTCCAGGTGTCGCCCATATTCCCCATTATCCCCAGTGTATTTATACCTGTGTTCTCTGTTTGTCTGTTGCCAGTTCGTCTTGTCTCATCAAGCATACCAGCGTTTTTCCAGTACTCCTGTTTTTCTCTAGTCCCTATATTCTAGTTTTCCAGTTTTAACCATTCTGCCTGCCCTGACACTGAGCCTGCCTGCCATTCTGTACCTTTCGGACTCTGCTATGGATTACTGACCTCTGTCTGTCTTTTACCTGCCCCGTTTTTGTAATGAACTTTCGTTACTTTGAACTGTCTGCATCTGGGGCTTCTGAGCCGTGATATAAATATTATATAAAGTCACATAGTGCTATTGCAATAAACTACATACAGTGCCTTTAGAAAGTATTCACACCCCTTGACTTTCTCCACATTTGGTTATGTTACAAAGTTGGATTAAAATTGATTTAATTGTTATTTTTTTGCGAAAGATCTACACAAAATACTCTGTAATGTCAAAGTGGATTTTTTTTTACCATTTGGAAAAAAATGATTGAAAATAAAACACTAATATATCTTATACATGTTAGAATCACATTTGGTAGGAATTACAGATGTGAGTCTTTCTGGTTAGTTTCTAAGAGCATTCTTATTTGTTGATCAATGCTAGACAGCAATTTTCAATTCCTGACATAGATTTTATAGCCACTCAGGAACTAGGCCACTTAGGAACATTCAATTTAATTCAATTTCATCTTGGTAAGCAACTCCAGTGAATATTTGGCCTTGTAATCACGACAAAAAGTTAATTTCTTTGCCACATTTTTTGCAGTACTACTTTAGTGACTTGTTGCAAACAGGATGCATGTTTTTGAGTATTTGTATTATTTCTTCGTTTCACTCTGTCATTTCTGTTAGTATTGTGGAGTAAATACAATTTTGTTATATTTATCACAGCCATTAAGCTCACAAAGAAATCCCTAAGCAGTTTCCTTCTGCTCTGGCAACTGAGTTAGATAGGGCACTTGTCTATTTGTAGTGACTGGGTATATTGCTACGCCATCCAAAGTGTAATTAATAACTTCATGATGCTCAAACGGATATTCAATGTCTTATTCCTTTTTTTACCCATCCACCAATAGGTGCCCTTCTTTGTGAACTATTAGAAAACCTCCCTGGTCTTTGTGGTTGAATCTGCTTGATATTCACTGCTTGACTCAGGGACCTTACAAATAATTATAATGTGTGGGGTACAGAGATGGGAAGGTCATTAAAAAATGATGGTAAACACTGTTATTGCACACAGAGTGAGTTCATGAAACTTATTATGTGACTTGTTAAGCACATTTATGCTCCTGAACTTATTTAGGCCATAACAAAAGGGTTGAATACTTATTGACTCAAGACATTTCAGCTTTTCCTTTTAAATGAATTTGTAAACATTTCTAAAAACATAATTCCACTTTGACATGATGGGGTATTGTGTGTAGATCAGTGACACACAATTACAATTTAATCCATTTTAAATTCAGGCTGAAACACAACAAAATGTGGAAAAAGTCGAGATGTGTGAATATTTCTGAAAGCACTGTATAACATTCATTATTACCCAATGAAATATTCTACATTCTGAAAACGTGGTCGGCACTGGCCAAATGAATTTGGCCAAATGAATTTCCAACTTTAATGTTGTGTTTGCCGTGTTATAATACTTGTATTTCCCTATAAACAATGGATTGACTTAATTTTGATATTACCCTAATGAAGTTTAGAAACTTTTGTGTAAGTTTGGTGTGGTGTGGCTATTAGCCTATTATGTTACAGGCCTATCATATGAAGGCAGTGCACACCGGTGCTCCAACTGATTCTGACAGTTGAATTTGAGGTGAGTAAGAATGTTTTAAGCCTACCAGTTACTTCTATAATTTAACAAATTCAGGGTTGGGTAGGCTACTTTCTAAATGTAATCCATTACAGTTACTAGTTACCTGTCCAAAATTGTAAACAGTGACGTAAACCAAACTCAGTAACATAATCGGATTACATTCAGTTACTTTTAGAAGTCCTTTTCCCATTACTTTCCCATTAAGAGGCATTAGAAGAAGACAAAAATGTGCAGTACGTCAAAAGTTTGGACACACCTACTCTTTCGATGGTTTTCTTTATTTTTTTACTATTTTCTACATTGTAGAATAATAGTGACGACATCAAAACTATGAAATAACACATATGGAATCATGTAGTAACCAAAAAAGTGTTAAACAAATCAAAATATGTTTTATATTTGAGATTCTTCAAAGTGGCCAAGCTTTGCCTTGATGGCAGCTTTGCACACTCTTGGCATTCTCTGAACCAGCTTCATGAGGTAGTCACCTGGAATGCATTTCAATTAACGGGTGTGCCTTGTTAAAAGTTAATTTGTCAAATTTCTTTCCTTCTTAATGCATTTGAGCCAGTCAGTTGTGTTGTGACAAGGTTGGGGTGGTATACAGAAGATAGCTCTATATGATAAAAGACTAAGTTCATATTATGGCAAGAAAAGCTCAAATAAGCAAAGAGAAATGACAGTCCATCAAGACATGAAGGTCCGTCAAACTTTGAAAGTTTCTTCAAGTGCAATCGCAAAAAGCATAAAGCACTGATGAAACTAGCTCTCATGAGGACTGCCACAGGAAAGGAAGACCCAGAGTTACCTCTGCTGCAGAGAATAAATTCATTAGAGTTACCAGCCTCAGAAATTGCATCCCAAATAAATGCTTCAAGGAGTTCAAGTAACAGACACATGTCAACATAAACTGTTTAGAGGAGACTGCATGAATCAGCCCTTCTTTGCTGCAAGGGAAACCACTACTAAAGGACACCAATAATAATAAGAGACATGCTTGGGCCAAGAAACACAACCAATGGACATTAGACCAGTAGAAATCTGTCTGATGAGTCCAAATTTGAGAATTTTGGTTCCAACCACTGTGTCTTTGTGAGACGCAGAGTAAGTGAACGGATGATTTCCGCATGTGTGATTCCTACAGTGAAGCATGGAGGAGGATGAGTGATGGTGTGGGGTGCTTTGCCGGTGACACTCTCTGTGATTTAATTAGAATTCAAGGCACACTTAACCAGCATGGCTACCACAGAATTCTGCAGCAATACGTCATCCCATCTGGTTTGCGCTTAGTGGGACATATCATTTGTTTTTCAACAGGACAATGACCAAAAACACACCTCCAGTCTGTGTAAGAGCTATTTGACCAAAACCCTGCTTCATTAAAAAAAATGTTTTTATTGTCATAGTGTTCAAATCTCTGACAGCTGATGCTGCTGGTGGACAATTATTGTTTTAGGAAATTAAAAACCGATAAAACAATACACTCAGAAAATGATCAAGCTATCTAGAACCTAAAATGGTTCTTCGGCTGTCCCCATGTGAGAACCCTTTGAATAACCCTTTTTGGTTCCAAGAAAAACCCTTTACATAGAAGGTTCTACATGGAACCCAAAATAGTTCTACCTAAAAACCAAAAAGGGTTCTACTATGCGGACAGCCAAAAAAACGTTTTGGAACCCGTTTTTCGAAGAGTGTAGGCTATAATATTTTGCATATGATACACACCGCTCATCACCAGGCCAATACCATCTCTAAGGTGAAGCATGGTGGTGGCAACATCATGCTGTGGGAATGTTTTTCAGTGGCAGGGACTGGGAGACTAGTCAAGATTGAGGGAAAGATGAAAGGGGCAAAGTACAGAGAGATCCTTGATGAAAACCTGCTCCAGAGCGCTCAGGACTTGAGACTGGGGTGAAAGTTCACCTTCCAACAGAACAAAACCCTAAGCACATAGCCAAGTCAACTCAGAAGGGGCTCTGGCTTCAGGAAGAATGGGGTGAAATCTCTTCAGATTACCTCAACGAATTGACAACTAGAATGCCAAAGGTCTGCAGGGCTGTAATTTCTGCAAATGGAGGATTCTTTGACGAAAGCAAGGTTTGAAGGACACAATTATTATTTAAATTAAAAATCATTATTTATAACCTTGTCAATGGCTTGACTATATTTCCTGTTCATTTTGCAAGTCATTTCATGTATGTTTTCATGAAAAACAAGGACATTTCTAAGTGACCCCAAACTTTTGAACGGTAGTGTACATTTTAAGATAAAACATTGTACATGAATTATACTACAATGATGGCATATCCTAAACAAAAAACTCTGATAATACTTTTATTTCCCTCTTGACCCACATTTTAATCGCATAGACAATCAGGGGAAATCCAGAATATCAAAAGCGTTACTTAAACACAAGCCACATGCAGAGATGCTCGAGGACTGCCCACATGCAGTAACGCCTCGAACTGCGGTACACAATCACACACTATTGAGGCAGACACCTTTGGTGGAAAGTCAGAAACACACCCTCTATTTGCTCAGTACCATTGTCACCCAAACAATTCTGATTACATTATTTGATACCTCTACATTAAAAAACAGCATCACTCCGTTGTTTCTCCATGTAAATGTACATGTAAATGTTTTTTTCTGGGAGAAATGATCAAAAAACATTATTGGCATAATTCTTTATGAACTTTTGGCCAAACCTAATTAATCTGGATAGAGTACTGAGGAGAGAGGGTGGGGTGGGCGGGGGGGAACATAACAATTGAAAATGGGAACAAACCCAAAGCTCTTTGCTTGAGGCCCAAAAAGTGTTTTAATTAGCCAAGGACTCATGGGATTAGGTAGTGCGACACATCTGCAGTTGCCAAAACCATTTTCAAACACTTTTGTATTTGTATTTGTCTGAATAAATGGTCCCCATTAGTTCCTGCCAAAGCAGCAGCTCCTCTTCCTGGGGTGCAGCAAAATTAAGGCCGTTAATACAATTTTAAAAACATTACAATACATTCACACATTTCACAACACACTGTGTGCCTTCAGGCCCCTACTCCACCACTTCCACATATCTACAGTACTAAATCCATGTGTATGTATAGTAAACCCTCCTGGAACGCTTGAAAAGGAAAACAAGTAACCCTCCCCTATACCCCAAATAATAATTAAAACAAAGTGGATAGCAGAGAACATGTCTACCGTTTACCCACACTTTTTGGACAGACCAGAGCCTTAGATATGCCATTTAACTGCTATTCCTCCTGTAAGCATTACATGGCAACGCAGGAATTTTGATAGCACACAGGGCTGCGGGCCAGAAGGTTGTGCATTTGCAGAACACCGTGGACAAGAGTAGAGGTGGAACGATCTCCTTTAAAAAGTAAAAGTATTGCAAGAATCTATCATCGTATTTGCAGGTCGGAGAAAAATGTTTCCTTTTAAAAACATTTCATGCAATTCTATGTCATTTTACATATTAGCAGAATCCTTTTTAGTACCACACAAATGACTGAAATTACAGGCTAAGAATGGACAGAGAGATATGTGTTATGTGTTCATCTCCTCATATTTCTCCATTGCCAAAGCAATGTTTCTTGTTTGCAACGAAACTGTCCCTGTTTGCAAATAATTAGGAATCTGAGCATGGCACTTTCAAAAGTTAGGCCTACCTTGCCACCCCAGACAGAGTACTGTAGGCCTATCGACGCAGAGCAATGTAAGCTTTAACCTCTGTCTACTCTTCTTCCATGGCTTAACCCTAAACACTGTCTGGGTTTAAACATCTTCTATTGGACAGAAAGTGAATAGCTTAATCAATGGATAGTGACAGAATTAGACTACTTCACAAGCACATTTATTGTCTTCTCGGCTATAGAAGGTTGTAGCTCAGCCTCTGTATTTCAAAGAAACAAGTCACGTCTTTTCAGGGTATTTTAAAGCTTGTTTCTAAGTATAAAGCATCGCGGACCAAAGCTCTGTTATTGATCACTCTACATAATCAGATCGGTTTAATTTTCTTCAAAATCTTAAGATAACAAGAGGTAGGCCTGTGCTTTTTGCCATTTGAGTTTTGATTTGAACTTAACAGCCCTTCGCTAACACGGAGGTCGGCAATTTAAAGAGTGCAAGGTGGGTGGAGGAACTGACTGACACATCTATATATAGCTATAGCAGCCCATAGCCAAAGTTTGTCTGTCAAACAGGCACCTTTTATTTATTAACCATTTACTGCAGTGGGCTAAATCAGGATCACACAGAGTGTTTCTTGGTAGTCTTAAACAAAGCTGCTTTGAAGTCAAAGTATACACCTCACACACATGGTTATGAGCAAAAAAAACAGAAAGAAATGTACCATTTCAGATATAGAGTTGAAATGTATTACATTTTGAGTTTGCATCCCAATATTACACGTTATATATATAACAGGAGGCTGAAATGTAACACAACCGTTTGACATAGAAACACCACATTTTCTGAAGTTTAAAAAGAATCATGTTTATTAATTATGAAATTATGAAAAATAGGAATAACATTCCACCCATGAGGCCGCTAGTCATTTGACTACAGAAAAGGCCTATATAGGAATAAATAGTCTCCAACAAAAAGCTCTCTTGTTGTTAGTGAAGTCTAATTAAACTGAAGACGGTTTAAATACATTTTGACTACTATCAGCACCATGAGCTGTCACTTTCAAATGGATTGTGCCGTGGCTGATGCTTCAAGTTTCAGCACCACAATGTTGTCATGACTTGCCTGCTCGGGTCAGGTTAAGGTGGACCACAATCCTACAGAGAGATCTCTCACACCCACCAGAGAGGAAGAGATCGAGAGGTATAGAGATGGGGGAGTTTTATGACACCTCACATCCATTGTAAATCTGAGGCAACAGACAAAATTCATTTGTCCTCTCACTATGGAGAACTGGCCTCAGAACATTATTAACATGCAATAAATGGATTTTGGGATAATAGGTTTTGTCAGCCACAATGGTGGTAATGACGATAGATGGAATATGAAAATGAATGTCGTTTTTGTTATGTTATTAATAGTTAAAGGATGACGTTATAACGAAAACATTGTAAATTTAGAGTTTTCCTAGTATATGCTGGATGTTTGCATATTGTACGATTGTGTGGAAAATGTTCAGATCAAAGAGAATGTTTTTGTAAAGACGAAATGTGAAGTTAGTTGTCTAAATTGGATCTGAGTAAAATCCAGACCTTGCCTCGTAACTTGGTACACCAAGAGAATTGCCCTAAAAGCGGAAACGCCCACTTCTGACCCGAGGGTATAAAACATGTGAGTTAAGAATTTACATTCAGACTAAGTGACCTGAGCTGCAGCCAAGGTCTCAGCAACCCCAAAACACAACACGAGGTTGAAGACAATGGAAGAGAGAGTTAAACCTGTAACCAGAGAAGTGTGTCATCCGAGAAGCCAAAACTGTCCACGCAGAGACCCCCATCGGAGAACTTCAACACGTAATTACATCATTATATTCTGACCCATAAGAGCGGCAGTTGAGGGCAAGGGTTAAAATAAGCATAACTGACAAATGCACCAAAGTGTATTTTTCTCTCGTGCACTCTCTTTTTCTTTTCTTTTGAAATCCCCATTTTGTGTTGGCCCACGAGGGAGCTGTTTCATTGTACTAAGTTCTAATCAATAGCCTAGACTGCGTGTTTGTGTATGCGTATCTTATATTATCATTTTAGCTTGTTAGTAAATAAATAATCAACTCAATTGGTGTGGTACGGACTCATTGGTGGGACTCGGGTTTGTTCAGATTCACGGATTATGCGACGTTCAAAATGAGACTGTACAGGAAATTGATTAATTAGCGACTGTTGAAATATTTATATTCTGATATTCTTTGAGTTAATTTGGGAAATAGAAACTCAATAAAGCAAAAACTTTCCCATGGTGCCCCAGGTTAATGAGATAATAATTACCTGATTTATTTAATCACGTAATTATAAACCGTTAATCATTCGATAAGCAGCAGTTGTCACATTAATCAATACAATGTCACGACAATGTAAGTTACGTCCACATGCATTGTTTGGACTTGGCCTAATCCAAATATATATTTTCAGAAGAAGCCTTTTAACTTCTTCGATATAGGGGGCGCTCTTTTCATTTTTGGATAAAAAAACGTCCCGTTTTAAACATGATATTTTGTCACAAAAAGATGCTTGTCTATGCATATAATTGACAGCTTTGGAAAGAACTCTGACGTTTCCAAAACTGCAAAGATCTGTGAGTGCCACAGAACTGATGCTACAGGCGAAACCAAGATGAAATTTCAAACAGGAAATGTCCCAGATTTTGAAGGCGCTGTGTTCCAATGTCTCCTTATATGGCTGTGAATGCGCCAGGAATGAGCCTACACTTTCTGTCATTTCCCCAAGGTGTCTGCAGCAATGTGACTTATTTGTAGGCATATCATTGGAAGATTGACCATAAGAGACTACATTTACCAGGTGCCCGCTTGGTGTCCTCCGTCAAAATTATTGCGTAATCTCCAGCTGCGTGCATTTTTCCATTTGGTTCAGAGGAGAAACCAAACTGCCGATTCGATTTATCATCGAATAGATATGTGAAAAACACATTGAGGGTTGATTCTAAACAACGTTTGCCATGTTTCTGTCGATATTATGGAGTTAATTTGGAAAACAGTTTGGCGTTGTAATGACTGAATTTTCGTTTTTTTTTTCTTAGCCAAACGTGATGAACAAAACGGAGCGATTTCTCCTACACAAAGAATCTTTTTGGAAAAACTGAACATTCACTATCTAACTGAGAGTCTCCTCATTGAAAACATCCGTTCTTCAAAGGTAAATTATTTTATTTGAATGCTTTTCTTGTTTTTGTGAAAATGTTGCCTGCTGAATGCTAGGCTTAATGCTATGCTAGCTATCAATACTCTTACACAAATGCTTGTGTAGCTATGGTTGAAAAGCATATTTTGAAAATCTGAGATGACAGTGTTGTTAACAAAAGGCTAAGCTTGTGAGCCAATATATTTATTTCATTTCATTTGCGATTTTCATGAATAGTTAACGTTGTGTTATGGTAATGAGCTTGAGGCTATGATTACACTCCCGGATACGGGATTGCTCGACGCAAGAAGTTAACTTAACATTTGAACCTTATCCCAAAACCTTAACCCTTACCATAACTATTCGGAATGAGTGCTTAAACTTAACTATTAACTATTACATTTGAAATTTGATGTTTGTAGAGTAGCAGGAGCAACAAAAACACTTCCAAATTTGACGTTTGGAGCAACTTCAAAATTTGACATTTGGAGAATGTGGATGAACGTTTAATTTTGCAGTGAGACTGTGAGAGCTTGTTGGGACAGATCATCTATTCTGTATCATTTGGATTCAGGTACTGTAGTTGAGCACTTTTGGTTATTAAATACAGATGGCACAGTTTTGAGTGAGGATATCAGTAATTATGAGACTGCTGAAATACACAGCAAGGACTAGTGGTATAACTGAATGTATCTGTACTTAATAAAATAAGAAAATTGTAATGAGAGCAGCCAGTTCGGAGTTAATTAGACCTCCTATCCTACCCTCCCTGTACTCTCCTGCAGAGAACATGTCCTGTACTAGCTAGCATGCCGGCCTGCAGGGAGTGACTAATGCACTTTTGTGTCGCTTCAGTAAAGCTTAACTTAAAAAAAAAAAAACATTTTCAAAATGCCCTCCTGCTGGCAGGAGGGCACTGTGGTTTCCCAAAACTGTTTTTTATATATATTAAAGCTGGTGTTTCTTGTTAGCCTGGTCTGGTCTGGGGAATATAATAGAATAGCCTATTTGAGGCTCAAAGATAGTGAGCAGGTTCTATCATGCTGGTGTTGATGCTGAATAAACCATGAGCACCTTTCTCTTCCAGTCTCCTCTTGCTCTTCTCATCCCCAGCCCTCTCCTCTCCCTGGCCTGGCTGCATGTTAAACAAATAAATTAGCAAGGTTGGGACAGGCTGACAAACTCTGGGGGGCAGTTAGAGGAACACATGTTTACAAGTGTTTGTGGCAGTAATGCTGCTCATTTAGTGCAAACCAATCACAATTACCACGCCATTACCCTTTACCCTAGCCCAACACTAAAATCCCTGTGTACGCATTTGTAGAGAATCTTGGATAAAGAAACGTCCCTAAATGCCTGTTGTCTCCTTATCACCGTGAGTGACAATAATTACTTCAAGCTAAATGAGTCAGAAATCTATGGAGCATCAAAAACAATAATTAAACCCAAAAAGAAAGGAACAAGGGCACCAGGCATCAGATAGACAGGCACTATCCTGCTGGGAGGACACGTGTCTGACAGGTATTCACACAGGGATGATGAAAAACTCAAGGGAAAGGCACTTAAAGAAAGAGAGCGACAGAGAGAGAGAGAGAGAGAGTGAGAGTGTGTGTGTGTGTGTGTGTGTGTGTGTGTGTGTGTGTGTGTGTGTGTGTGTGTGTGTGTGTGTGTGTGTGTGTGTGTGTGTGTGTGTGTGTGTGTGTGTGTGTGTGTGTGTGTGTGTGTGTGTGTGTGTGTGTGTGTGTGTGTGTGTGTGTGTGTGTGTGTGTGCGTGCGTGCGTGCGTGTATCTTCATGTATACAGTACACAATATGGTAACTCTGAGAGAGAGAGAAAAGTGAGAGGAACAGACAGAGTGAGTAAGGGAGCAAGAGAGAGGCAGATAGACAGAGAGAGAAAGAGGAAAATGGATGAGGTGGAAATGCATGGGTGTGTGTGTGCGTACACTGTCCTTTCCTGACATTGGTGACTGCCCTGGTTCAAATGATGTTCCAACTTTGAGTAGAATGTCAGAAATGACAAAGCAGAGGTCCCTGAATAATAGATGATGCTGAACAGAGGACAGGACAGGGCGAAGAGGAGAGTAGCAGCAGCAGTTATATCTGTTCATGCCTCATCAGCTTCCAGCTGCCCCGTGAAGCTCCCCAGCCTCTGTCCTGATTCCTGTCCTGACTCCTGTCCTATCTGTGGCCAGGGAAAGTCAAGGAAAACCAGGGAAAGCCAGCGCTGTGATGTGGGCAAAAGGGATCAGCCTACCCTGCAGTGAGGTGACACATATGGAGCAGACTTCAAAGTCACCTCTGTTAGCACGCTGTGCAGGATCCATTACAGCTGGGATAGACGATAGAGGACTTAGTCTATGGGCCCATATCTATCAGTAGGCAAGAAATAGAACAACTGCCGTTATCTAAGCAACACGGTCAACACTCCTGAGAGCTCACCACAGGCATAAGACACAAAATACTGGAATAAGAGGGGAACAAAAAGAGCATTATAGCAGAGAAGGAAATGTTGGATTAGTGGCTCAGACTCATGTTTACCTCTGTTGGGTTGTGAAAGGGACTTTCCCTGCAGTTTACCCACAGAGAGAAGGAGAAGAAAATAGGGCAAGCTGAAACCTTTATGCGAATCCTCCCCGCAAGGCTTCTCTCTCCTCTCCAATGTATTTTCCTTCTCACTCTCTCTCTTCCCTTCTCTCACCCATTCTCTTCATTTTCCCCTCTCCATCTTTATCCTCTCTCTCACCATCGCTCTCTCATTACAATGTCAGTCGCCAGGCACTTTGAGGCAGACCACTTGCCTCTACTCCGTCAGCAAAGTGATCTGCCTCACTAGATCTGTCCAGGCGAGAGGAGACAAAATCCTGAGAGGCAAAACACAACAACACACAGTTATACTAGCCAATGACTAGTCATATTCACCCTGTCAGTATGGTGCAAACATTCCACTCAAACTGAAACCTAAGGCAACACCAGGATTAAACCTCTCAGAAAGATAATTACTTCAACAATAAATCTAGTGACTCAAATCAAATTGTATTTGTAACATGCTGTCACGCATGTTGGGCATTCTATGTACCTTTTTCTATGTTTTTGTATTTCTTTGTTTTGGCCGGGTAGGGTTCTCAATCAGGGACAGCTGTCTGTCGTCATCTCTGATTGGGAACCATACTTAGGTAGATTTTTCCCACAGAGTTTTTGTGGGTAGTTATTTTCTGTTTAGTGTTTACTGCACCTGACAGGACTGTTTCATTTATTTCTCTTTGTTATTTTGTTATAGTGTTTAGTTACAATAAAAAGTAATGAACACTTACCACGCTGCTCTTTGGTCCGATTCCTCTTCTTCAGACGACGACTCCCGTTACACATGCGCCGAATGAAACAAGTGTAGATTTTAAAGCTTAAAGCTTGGTCGCAAATGGGTCTTCCAAATGGACAATGACCCCAAGCATACTTCCAAAGTTGTGGCAAAATGGCTTAAGGACCACAAAGTCAAGGTATTGGAGTGGCCATCACAAAGCCCTGACCTCAATCCTATAGAAAATTTGAAAAAATGTGTGCGAACTGAAAAAGAGCAAGGAAGCCTTACAAGCCTGACTCAGTTACAGCAGCTCTGTCAGGAGGAATGGGCCAAAATTCACCCAACTTAATTGTGGAAATCTTGTGGAATGCTACCCGAAACGTTTGACCCAAGTTAAACAATTTAAAGGCAATGCTACCAAATACTAATTGAGTGTATGCAAACCTCTAACACACTGGGAATGTGATGAAAGAGTAAAGTAAAAGTAAAAGTAAATCATTCTCTCTGCTATTATTCTGACATTTCACATTCTTAAAATAAAGTTGTGATCCTAACTGACCAAATACAGGGTATTTTTTTACTATGAATAAATGTCAGGAATTTTGAAAAACTGAGGTGAAACTTCCGACTCCAACTGTATGTACAGTATATACTGTATTCTATTCTACTGTAGTTTAGTCAATGTCACTCCGACATTGCTTGTCCTATATTTCTTAATTCCATTATTTTACTTTTTGATTTGTGTGTATATTGTTGTGAATTGTTAGATACTACTGCACTGTTGGAGCTAGGAACACAAGCATTTCGCTACACGTGCAATAACATCTGGTAAATATGTGTATGTGACCAATAAAAATGTAATTTTTACCATGAAATGCTTATTTATGTGCCCTTTCCCATCAATGCAGTTAAAAAGTATGAAAATGAACAAATAGATCCAAATAAAATAGTAACACAATAAAATAACACAATAAATAACAATAACAAGGCTACATACAGGTTATGTACAAGGAGCACTTGTACTGAGTCAGTGTACTGGGGTACGAGGTAGTTGGGGTGATTGATTGAGGTAATATGTACATGTAGGCTTGGTTAGGTGATTGATTGAAGTACTGTACTATGCACATGTAGGTACAGTAAGGGGTGAAAAGCAGAAAGTCCGGGTAGCCATTTAAATAACTGTTCAAAAGTCTTATGGCTTTTGGGTAGAAGCTGTTCAGGAGCCTTTTGGTCCCAGACCTGGTGCTCTGGTACAACTTGCTGTGCTGTAGCAGAGAGAACAGACTGTGACTTGGGTGGCCTTCCTCTGACACTGCCTGGTATAGAAGCCCTGAGGGGGAAGGGGCATTGTCGTGCCCTCTTTACAGCCATGTTGGTGTGTTTGACCATGATAGGTCCTTAGTGATATGGATACAGGAACTTGAAGCTCTCATCCGTCTCCACTACAGCCCTGTCGATGTGAATGGGGTTACAGTCCATGATCAGCTCCTTTGTCTTGATGACATTGAGGGAGAGGCTTTTTTGGCTGTCTTAGGCACGGGGACTATGGTGGTCTGCTTGAAACATATGGATATTATAGACTGGGTCAGGGAGAGGTTGAAAATGTCAGTGAAGAAACCTGCTAGCTGGTCAGTGCATACTCTGAGAATGCGTCCTGGTAATCAGTCTGGCCTTGTGAATGTTTACCTGTTTAAAGGTCTTACTCACAAAGGCTGAAATCTGCAAATATTTCCTCATTGTGCTTCAATAAAATAACATTTCTGAAAACTTGTACCCTGAGCAGTCATGAAAATTGCATATTATACAATAGGCAGTGGATAACTCTCTGCAAGTCAGTTCCAAAAACGGAGTAATAGATCCACAACGACCAAGGCAAGGTTATCACTAATCAGGTACACATGCTTACACTCTCATACAAACTAGCAGTGCTCCAAAATGAAAAAATACTATAGTATACTATGGTATAATTACTATAGTATTCACTGTTGTGTTTTAGTATATTGTAGTATTTATAGTTTACTATAGTATATATATAATTTAAAAATAAATTAGGATTTACTGTAGTATTTTTGCGGACTGTATTATACTATAATATTTACATTACATTTACATTTAAGTCATTTAGCAGACGCTCTTATCCAGAGCGACTTACATTATTTATTTTACATAGAAAACCCCCTTGAAAATATCAAAATAAACTTTGAATAATATATATTTTTAATGCAACTATTTGACAACACCAATAAAATGCTGCATCACAGTTGAATGAGTTTATCAGACGAGTGAAGAGGAATTCAGGGGGACTTTAATACTGGATGGCACCAATGATGTGTGTAAAACCCTGGATGACTGACAGGGGGCGCCGTAAAACACAAAAACCTTACACCTTCTGTGTAAGCCAATCAGACGGCTGGGTTCAGCAGCGTCGGATGAAGACATGGTCTCCGGCCACTGAGGCATTCCATAGGCGGGATATTCAGATTCCTGTGTTCGAGAACATTGAACGGTCTCCATTGAAGCCACCACACAGCCATCTTCATGGTCCCCCCCATTGAAGCCACCACACAGCCATCTTCATGGTCCCCCTCCATTGAAGCCACCACACAGCCATCTTCATGGTCCCCCTCCATTGAAGCCACCACACAGCCAGCTTCATTGGCCCCCTCCATTGAAGCCACCACACAGCCAGCTTCATTGGCCCCCTCCATTGAAGCCACCACACAGCCATCTTCATTGGCCCCCTCCATTGAAGCCACCACACAGGCATCTTCATGGTCCCCCTCCATTGAAGCCACCACACAGGCATCTTCATGGTCCCCCCATTGAAGCCACCACACAGCCATCTTCATGGTCCCCCCATTGAAGCCACCACACAGCCATCTTCATGGTCCCCCTCCATTGAAGCCACCACACAGCCATCTTCATGGTCCCCCTCCATTGAAGCCACCACACAGGCATCTTCATGGTCCCCCTCCATTGAAGCCACCACACAGCCAGCTTCATTGGCCCCCTCCATTGAAGCCACCACACAGCCATCTTCATTGGCCCCCTCCATTGAAGCCACCACACAGGCATCTTCATGGTCCCCCTCCATTGAAGCCACCACACAGGCATCTTCATGGTCCCCCCATTGAAGCCACCACACAGCCATCTTCATGGTCCCCCCCATTGAAGCCACCACACAGCCATCTTCATGGTCCCCCTCCATTGAAGCCACCACACAGCCATCTTCATGATCCCCCTCCATTGAAGCCACCACACAGGCATCTTCATGGTCCCCCTCCATTGAAGCCACCACACAGCCAGCTTCATTGGCCCCCTCCATTGAAGCCACCACACAGCCAGCTTCATTGGCCCCCTCCATTGAAGCCACCACACAGGCAGCTTCATGGTCCCCCTCCATTGAAGCCACCACACAGGCATCTTCATGGTCCCCCTCCATTGAAGCCACCACACAGCCATCTTCATGGTCCCCCCATTGAAGCCACCACACAGGCATCTTCATGGTCCCCCTCCATTGAAGCCACCACACAGCCATCTTCATGGTCCCCCTCCATTGAAGCCACCACACAGCCATCTTCATGGTCCCCCTCCATTGAAGCCACCACACAGCCAGCTTCATTGGCCCCCTCCATTGAAGCCACCACACAGCCAGCTTCATTGGCCCCTCCATTGAAGCCACCACACAGCCAGCTTCATGGTCCCCCCCATTGAAGCCACCACACAGCCATCTTCATGGTCCCCCTCCATTGAAGCCACCACACAGCCATCTTCATGGTCCCACCACACAGCCAGCTTCATTGGCCCCTCCATTGAAGCCACCACACAGGCATCTTCATGGTCCCCCTCCATTGAAGCCACCACACAGCCATCTTCATGGTCCCCTCCATTGAAGCCACCACACAGCCATCTTCATGGTCCCCCCATTGAAGCCACCACACAGCCAGCTCATTGGCCCCTCCATTGAAGCCACCACACAGCCATCTTCATGGTCCCCCCCTCCAAGCCACCACACAGGCATCTTCATGGTCCCCCTCCATTGAAGCCACCACACAGGCATCTTCATGGTCCCCTCCATTGAAGCCACCACACAGCCATCTTCATGGTCCCCCTCCATTGAAGCCACCACACAGCCATCTTCATGGTCCCCCTCCATTGAAGCCACCACACAGCCAACTTCATGGTCCCCTCCATTGAAGCCACCACACAGCCATCTTCATGGTCCCCTCCATTGAAGCCACCACACAGCCATCTTCATGGTCCCCTCCATTGAAGCCACCACACAGCCAGCTTCATGGTCCCCCTCCATTGAAGCCACCACACAGCCATCTTCATGGTCCCCCTCCATTGAAGCCACCACACAGCCATCTTCATGGTCCCCTCCATTGAAGCCACCACACAGCCATCTTCATGGTCCCCCTCCATTGAAGCCACCACACAGCCATCTTCATGGTCCCCTCCATTGAAGCCACCACACAGCCATCTTCATGGTCCCCCTCCATTGAAGCCACCACACAGCCATCTTCATGGTCCCCTCCATTGAAGCCACCACACAGCCATCTTCATGGTCCCCTCCATTGAAGCCACCACACAGCCATCTTCATGGTCCCCCTCCATTGAAGCCACCACACAGCCATCTTCATGGTCCCCTCCATTGAAGCCACCACACAGCCATCTTCATGGTCGCCCTCCATTGAAGCCACCACACAGCCATCTTCATGGTCCCCCCCATTGAAGCCACCACACAGCCATCTTCATGGTCCCCCTCCATTGAAGCCACCACACAGCCAGCTTCATGGTCCCCCTCCATTGAAGCCGTGTTTTGTTGCAGATATTACTGTAGTATTTACTATAGCGTTTTGGCTTTATTATCTTTGACATAGCAGTGGGGGCTTTTTCCTTGAGGAAGCCTACTGGACAAACTACTCAAAGAGCAAATTTTCCATCATCTGTAGGTAGATAGGTACTACAGTTTACAACAGAATTCTACAGTAAGTACTGTAGTAGTCTATAGCAAACTGTAGTATTTTTTCATGTGTGCTGTTACAGCTACCTCCTTTAATGCTGGATGGGAAACACCCCCCCCACCCCACCCCCCGCCCCCACACCCTCCCTGAGCAGTTTCGGGAGTGGAGCATATCATGGCATTGGGAGTGGGAGAAAGAAGACAATTACATTTCCATTACCACACACTTGTCTATAATTACTGATACCTCTCTTTCTCTCAGGAAAGAGTTTCATTACAGGACGTCCGTATTTAAAGGGCTGTGATGCGGTCCTCTCTACGACGATGGGCCCAGCAGCATAATACAGCAGGATCAGAACCTCCAATCAGGGCCTGTTAGGCGGCGCTCGCCTGGAGGCAGCAATGATAAAAGCTCCTGGGCCAAAGGAGCATGTTAGCTCAGCTATAAAACAAAAACTGCTAATTGTGTTATCAACACTAGGAGACATATAGGCTTATTTAGCAGGTGCCCTTTTGGAAGTGTGCAGAGAGGGAGAGGCAATAAACCTTGACCCTAGTCGATCCATACATGGATCCCATTGTGAAGACCAGAGCAGATCTTGGAGTGATGTTGGACCCCTGACCTTTATCTCCCATATCCCCTATTTATCTCCATCTCTTTCTCTCTCTCTTGCTACTCTCTCTCTTCTCTCTCTCTCTCTCTCTCTCTCTCTCTCTCGTGTTGTCCAGTCTGTTTTAAGTAAGCACTCACTCACACTGTCTTGTCCTAGTAACCTTCTTTTCGTTCCTGTTTCTACTCGTCTCTCTCTCTCTCTCTCTCTCTCTCTCTCTCTCTCTCTCTCTCTCTCTCTCTCTCTCAGCCTCTCTATCCCTCTCGCACAGTGTGTTTAGCATCGCTCTTTCATTTAAACAGCCACAGAAACTTTCCCAGGAGAGGAGGGTAAAAATACCACAAACTGAGCTTGTTCCATACATCAAATGACAAGGATTCTCTTTAACTAGGAGCTAATAACATATTTGTAGTCTATCTACTGTGTCTCTAAGAAACATACACACAGAATAGATAACTAAAAAATATAGCAGTGAAATTACCATTGCTATTCCACAAGGTAGTTAGAGATACAGTGCAACCACACAGATCAGAAAATAAAATGGCCATCTGGTTGGTATATAAACGTATCCTTCTAAGTTGTCTCCTTTTCTTCTATCCTGTCAAAGGCTCCAAGACACGACAGCAGGACAAACAAGTGCCAGAGGGAATGAGGGAATGAGGGAATCTGGAACCGCACCACACTGTGCTAGCCTGGAAATTAAACAATGTACTAACAATCCACAAGACTGACCAGAGTAGCTACCTCACTGAGAGGACTCAGACAACATGATAACAAATATGTTAAACAAACCAAAACACACTTACCATCCTTATCAGCTCTCCGGAAAATCTGTTAAGACAAAACATAAGCTCTGCATTAGTGAAGGGACAAGTCACGTGAACAGTGTAAAAACATGAAACATGTTCAAACATGGTCCAAAAGGTGAATAGCTAGGTAAGAGTAAGTGGAAACCCAGCGTAATCTTGTTTAAAAAGCCTAACCACATTATGCACTCGTGTGTAATAGCACGATTCAGACTCCAATCCTTAGTTTGTCACTGGGAAAGCAGTAATCACACCAGTTCAGAACACCAATAAATGATCTGTAAATCCTTGTTATATCTGGTGGGGGATATATATTCATGTGTTTCTTTCTATGCTTTTGAAAGTGGTAAGTGCATTTCATGCATGAACGAGGTTAAAAGGGGAACTCCACTTTACTTCTTGAAAGTCCAATATCTTGAAAACTTGACCTGCTGATATGCAAAACATTTTGAGAGTTTCCGTTTAACAGTATAAACAACTGTGTATAGGTGTTTGTATTTTGGGCCATGATTGATATCTATTTTCTTCACCAGACTGATGAGCACTTGAGAGTTTTAATAAAATAAATTGTCCATTGGACATTGGGAAAAGCTCATCAGATGTAATTTTCACAAGTCCCTCTTTGTGGCACCTGACCACACGAATGAACAGTAGACCAGGTGCGACAAAACTAGGGCCGGACCTGTCTTGTTGATAGTGTTGTTAAGAAGGTAGACCAGCGCTTTAATATGGATACACTTCTCCCCATCTTAGCTACTGTTGTATCAATATATTTTGACCATGACAGTTTACAATCCAGGATTACTCCAAGCAGTTTGCTCAAAATCCACATGATTCATTACAAGATTTAGTTGAAGTTTAGGGTTTAGTGAATGATTTGTCACAAATACAATGCTTTAAGTTTTTAAAATATTTATGAAAAACTTATTCTGAAACTAACTGCAGCTCTTTGTTAAATGTTGCAGTCATTTCAGTTGCTGTAGTAGGAACGGAGGTGTCATGGGGATGGATGGCGACTTGAATGGAGACTTGAATAGCATGCAAGGCAGAAGGAAGAATTAAGAAGCAGGTAATAATGAGAGGCTGAGAGACAAGAAGGAAGAAAATGTGTGAGAAAGGGAGAGGCACGGAATGGTGGGAACAGGTAGAGACAGAGACAGAGAGACAGAGAGACAGAGAGAGAGCGAGAGAGAGAGAGAGGGAGGAGGCAGGATTCTTCCTGCATCTTTTTGCCTCATTACAAATGGATGGATCTATGCCTTTGCTGTGTGGAGGAGGGGTGTAGAGGAGAGAAGAGAGGAGAAAAACAAGGCTATAAAAATACAGTGCAAAGAACAGCCACTGTGAAGTTTGTCTTCTAATTCTATGGGTTTTCAATACTCACACACCTTTAGACAATGGTCTTGGAATCCTATTTAATGGCAGATATGTAATTGCACACACCAAGCAATAGATACTATTATTGAATACTATATTTAACCCGTAATCTCTCTCTCTCTGCCTCACACACACACACACACACACACACACACACACACACACACACACACACACACACACACACACACACACACACACACACACACACACACACACACACACACACACACACACACACACACACACACACACACACACACACACACAATATGTTTTACTATCCTTACTATCCTTGTGGGGACCTACAGTTTATTTCCATTCAAAATCCTATTTTGTTAACCCCTAACCGTAACTGTAACCCTAAACCTAACCCTTACCCTAACTTGTAATCCTAACCTTTACCCCTAACATTAACCCCTAACTTTAAACCTAACCCTAATTCTAACCCTAACCCTAATTCTAACCCCAACATCTAAACCTAAAATAGTCTGTCTTCGTGGGGACCTGGAAAATGTCCCCCCCCACACACACACACTAGGATACTTCTACCCCTCTGGTCTTCATTTCAGAATTCTAATGAGTTTCTATGCACCACTTCTTCATCACCTAGCTTAACTGGGTCTGGGTCTAAAAGTGAACTAGTTTCTCTGACTCTCAGATTAGTTTTACCTCTAAATGCAATATGTAGATCCCTAGAAGAAGGAGCATCAGGCACACATACTTATGAAGCAATGATGAATAATCCTATGGCAACACTTTGACCTACCAAATGAATACTGCTGAGACCAGCTTCAGCCACCTACCCCTAGCGTAATTACTGGATACAGTAATATATCAGTCATATATTAATCTATAGCTCTGTATAAGATGATTTATTATGACAACATATAAAGGACTGTACTGTATATGCATGCTGTGGCATCAAAGGACATCAGTAAGACTACCATGTAACAAACTGCACACATCTAGGAGCATTTACACCAATTGAAACCAATTTGGAGTATGGAGAATATTATATCTAGGATGTATAGCCTATACGCACCACCCAAATCCAATATGGGGTGCACTTAATTACAGGTAGACTAAGCGATATGGGGTAAATGCAGAAAGTAAACAGCATAATGGGTCAATTTCCGCAACAACTAAATTCTCCGCTGTTTATGTCCTGAACCCACGCTGTAAACAGCATGAAATGAACCCGTGCGCAGATAATGTGTGTCAGAGTCTTGCATTTCACGCATCTCAATGGGCACATTCGACAATGCAGCCGCCTTTAAAGGCAAGGCGGACTAATCTACAAATCACTTTGCATCATAAATAACAACTCAATATCATTTGTAGATCAGTCAGTCGGTCACTCATGAGGCATAACGGTTTTGATGCTCTCGAACACCTCCAATATTTGAGGTGCTGTTCGTGGCAAAGTAATTTCGCTGAGTCTACCTTTAAGGCCATCTCTATAAAAACTCTGAGTAGCCTATTTGATTTGGTTATGGTGCTTAGAATTCATCCACCGTTTAAGGAAAACACGGATCAGATAGCCTACAGATTACAAAAAAACTTTATTTTCAAGTAATATAAAGTGAATACGTGTATAATCAGATAGGCTATGTAACGAATTGATGACGTGTACAGTATTGGCACAACATTGGGGATGATCTTTACGCGTAATTGTGCACTGAATTTAAATGGGACTTTCTTCCACCTCTGCCACCATACCAATTAATCATTTGCATGTAAAATATCTGATAATCCTACAGGTAAGTAAGCGATACCTACATCCAATATTACAGAGATGCCTTTCCGTGGCTCTGGTGCGAAGAACTGCTCTTGGGCAACCGCTGCCTCCTCCTTCGCGTATTCCCGGGTAGAGATGCTTTTGTTGTCGCTCATCTTGGTGACTATCCAGCGGACGAGCCCGTCAATTCCACCGGGCTGGGCGCCGCTGTTTCCAGACTGTGCAGCCGTCGCTGACTCGCTTTCCTCGGCCTCGGGTTTTGGTTGTTCTTTGCTGTCCTGAGCCCGGAGTTTTGGTTGTTCTTTTTGGAGCAGTTTGTGGACACCGTCCCTGCAGTAGCGCGCTGCTTGCTCACACATCCTTTTGCCGCGGAGCGTTCATGTTGAGCGTTATGGGGGCAATCCCTCCCTCTCCTCTTACATCATCATCGACCCTCCGAACGTCCCAGAAAACACACCTCTCTTCAATATGACTTTCAGAGGGTTACGGATTGTCTATTGGTACCTTGGCAATTTTCTATCAGCACCTTGACTTATATACTTCCATAAATATATTATAATGTATTGTATACATAAAAGTTATTGTAAAGACAGTAAAGTAACAAAGTGTTGAGAGACATTGTACAAGGTGGATTTAAACACCTTGAATTAAATTATGGAGTAGTATCCCACACTGGGCACACTGATTGAATCAACGTTGTTTCCACGTCATTTCAATGAAATGACATTGAATCAACGTGGAATAGACGTTGATTTGATGTCATTTTAACACTCTATCTCTAACATTCTTCAGCATTCCACTTAAATAAAGTAAGAACGCTTTTGCTTTCAGATGAGATGGGGAAAATGTTCACTTTCATTGAAAGATCAAGTCACTAGTACTTTTCCATTAGAATAGAGGGATTGAGTGGCTTGGTTGAGTGGGGTAATGTCACCCTGTTCATTAAGCCACTGACTGTGCCCCCTGTTGCATTCATAATATCTGCTAGATGAAACACTTCCATGATGATGATCAGAGATGTTGGGCTTCATCATAGAGCGCAGAACGCCCCGCCTACATGTTTCATCTGAGCCTCTCCCAATTTTGAGGAAAGTCCCTCATTACTACTCTATTGGTGGGGTGGCAGGGTAGCCTAGTGGTTAGAGCGTTGGACTAGTAACCGAAAGGTTGCAAGTTTGAATCCCCGAGCTGATAAGGTACAAATCTGTCATTCTGCCCCTGAACAGGCAGTTAACCCACTGTTCCTAGGCCGTCATTGAAAATGTTCTAAACTTACTTGCCTAGTAAAATAAAGGTTAAAAAAAAATGTGGAAAAAAATGTGTGCTACTATAAAGGCCAATGCAGGATAACCTTTGTGAATTGAATGGCTCTCTGGTCCTTCCCTTTTCAGCGAGGTGGTTATATTTTAGATGTCTTTCCCTTATATTAGCCCAACCTACCCAGAGTATTAGCATCATTTGGAGGAATTATCTGCCATTAGAAAGATGAAAATATAATTATTGTCATTTTTATCTAGCGAAAAACTCTGCATTTGGTAATCGTCCACAGCAGTTCTTTTATTTTTTATTTTTTATTTAACCTTTTTTTAACCAGGTAGGCTAGTTGAGAACAAGTTCTCATTTGCAACTGCGACCTGGCCAAGATAAAGCATAGCAGTGTGAACAGACAACACAGAGTTACACATGGAGTAAACAATTAATAACACAGTAGAAAAAAAGAGAGTCTATATATATTGTGTGCAAAAGGCATGAGGAGGTAGGCAAATAATTACAATTTTGCAGATTAACACTGGAGTGAGAAATGATCAGATGGTCATGTACAGGTAGAGATATTGGTGTGCAAAAGAGCAGAAAAGTAAATATATAAAAACAGTATGGGGATGAGGTAGGTAAAAATGGGTGGGCTATTTACCGAAGACTATGTACAGCTGCAGCGATCGGTTAGCTGCTCAGACAGCAGATGTTTGAAGTTGGTGAGGGAGATAAAATTAGTTCCAGTCACAGGCAGCAGAGAACTGGAACGAAAGGTGGCCAAATGAGGTGTTGGCTTTAGGGATGATCATTTGATACACCTGCTGGAGCGCGTGCTACGGGTGGGTGTTGCCATCGTGACCAGTGAACTGAGATAAGGCGGAGCTTTACCTAGCATGGACTTGTAGATGACCTGGAGCCAGTGGGTCTGGCGACGAGTATGTAGTGAGGGCCATCCGACTAGAGCATACAGGTCGCAGTGGTGGGTGGTATAAGGTGCTTTAGTGACAAAACGGATGGCACTGTGATAAACTGCATCCAGTTTGCTGAGTAGAGTGTTGGAACAATTTTGTAGATGACATTGCCGAAGTGGAGGATTGGTAGGATAGTCAGTTTTACTAGGGTAAGTAAGGAGGCTTTGTTGCGGAATAGAAAGCAGACTCTAGATTTTATTTTCGATTGGAGATGTTTGATATGAGTCTGGAAGGAGAGTTTACAGTCTAGCCAGACACCTAGGTACTTATAGATGTCCACATATTCAAGGTCGGAACCATCCAGGGTGGTGATGCTAGTCAGGCGTGCGGGTGCAGGCAGCGAACGGTTGAAAAGTATGCATTTGGTTTTACTAGCGTTTAAGAGCAGTTGGAGGCCACGGAAGGAGTGTTGTATGGCATTGAAGCTCGTTTGGAGGTTAGATAGCACAGTGTCCAATGACGGGCCGAAAGTATATAGAATGGTGTCGTCTGCGTAGATGTGGATCAGGGAATCGCCCGTAGAAATAGCAACATCATTGATATATACAGAGAAAAGAGTCGGCCCGAGAATTGAACCCTGTGGCACCCCCATAGAGACTGCCAGAGGACCAGACAGCATGCCCTCCGATTTGACACACTGAACTCTGTCTGCAAAGTAGTTGGTGAACCAGGCAAGGCAGTCATCAGAAAAACCGAGGCTACTGAGTCTGCCGATAAGAATATGGTGATTGACAGAGTCGAAAGCCTTGGCAAGGTCGATGAAGGCAGCTGCACAGTACTGTCTTTTATCGATGGTGGTTATGATATCGTTTAGTACCTTGAGCGTGGCTGAGGTGCACCCGTGACCGGCTCGGAAACCAGATTGCACAGCGGAGAAGGTACGGTGGGATTCGAGATGGTCAGTGACCTGTTTGTTGACTTGGCTTTCAAAGACCTTAGATAGGCAGGGCAGGATGGATATAGGTCTGCAACCGGGTCCAGGGTGCCTCCCCCTTTGAAGAGGGGGATGACTGCGGCAGCTTTCCAATCCTTGGGGATCTCAGACGATATGAAGAGAGGTTGAACAGGCTGGTAGTGGGGTTGCGATAATGGCGGTGGATAGTTTGAGAAATAGAGGGTCCAGATTGTCAAGCCCAGCTGATTTGTACGGGTCCAGGTTTTGCAGCTCTTTCAGAACATCTGCTATCTGGATTTGGGTAAAGGAGAACCTGGAGAGGCTTGGGCAAGTAGCTGGGGGGGGGCATGGCCAGCCGTTGAGAAATGCTTGTTGAAGTTTTCGATAATCATGGATTTATCGGTGGTGACCGTGTTGCCTAGCCTCAGTGCAGTGGGCAGCTGGGAGGAGGTGCTCTTGTTCTCCATGGACTTCACAGTGTCCCAGAACTTTTTGGAGTTGGAGCTACAGGATGCAAATTTCTGCCTGAAGATGCTGGCCTTAGCTTTCCTGACTGACTGCGTGTATTGGTTCCTGACTTCCCTGAACAGTTGCATATCGCGGGGACTATTCGATGCTATTGCAGTCCGCCACAGGATGTTTTTGTGCAGGTCGAGGGCAGTCAGGTCTGGAGTGAACCAAGGGCTATATCTGTTCTTACTTCTGCATTTTTTGAACTGAGCATGCTTATCTAAAATGGTGAGGAAGTTACTTTTAAAGAATGACCAGGCAACCTCAACTGACGGGATGAGGTCAATGTCCTTCCAGGATACCCGGGCCAGGTCGATTAGAAAGGCCTGCTCACAGAAGTGTTTTAGGGAGCGTTTGACAGTGATGAGGGGTGGTCGTTTGACTGCGGCTCCGTAGCGGATACAGGCAATTAGGCAGTGATAGCTGAGATCCTGGTTGAAGACAGCGGAGGTGTATTTGGAGGGCAAGTTGGTCAGGATGATGTCTATGAGGGTGCCCTTGTTTACAGATTTAGGGTTGTACCTGGTGGGTTCCTTGATGATTTGTGTGAGATTGAGGGCATCTAGCTTAGATTGTAGGACTGCCGGGGTGTTAAGCATATCCCAGTTTAGGTCACCTAACAGAACAAACTCTGAAGCTAGATGGGGGGCGATCAATTCACAAATGGTGACCAGGGCACAGCTGGGAGCTGAGGGGGGTCGGTAGCAGGCGGCAACAGTGAAAGACTTATTTCTGGAGAGAGAGTAATTTTCAAAATTAGTAGTTCGAACTGTTTGGGTATGGACCTGGAAAGTATGACATTACTTTGCAGGCTATCTCTGCAGTAGACTGCAACTCCTCCCCCTTTGGCAGTTATATCTTGACGGAAAATGTTATAGTTGGGTATGGACATCTCAGACTTTTTGGTGGCCTTCCTGAGCCAGGATTCAGACACGGCAAGGACATCAGGGTTAGCAGAGTGTGCTAAAGCAGTGAGTAAAACAAATTTAGGGAGGAGGCTTCTGATGTTGACATGCATGAAACCAAGGCTTTTTCGATCACAGAAGTCAACAAATGAGGGTGCCTGGGGACATGCAGGGCCTGGGTTTACCTCCACATCACCCGCGGAACAGAGGATGAGTAGTATGAGGGTGCGGCTAAGGGCTATCAAAACTGGTCGCCTAGAGCGTTGGGGACAAAGAATAAAAGGAGCAGATTTCTGGGCATGGTAGAATATATTCAGGGCATAATGGGGTATGGTGGGATGGTGGGGTGCGGGTACAGCGGAGGTAAGCCCAGGCACTGGGTGATGATGAGAGAGGTTGTATCTCTGGACATGCTGGTTGTAATGGGTGAGGTCACCGCATGTGTGGGAGGTGGGACAAAGGAGGTATCAGGGGAATGAAGAGTGGAACTAGTGGCTCCATTGTAAACTAAAACAATGATAACTAACCTGAACAATAGTATACAAGGCATATTGACATTTGAGAGAGACATACAGCGAGGCATACAGTAATCACAGGTGTTGAATTGGGAGAGCTAGCTAAAACAGTAGCTAAAACAGTAGGTGAGACAACAACAGCTAATCAGCTAGCACAACAACAGCAGGTAAAATGGCGTTGACTAGGCAGGGAGGGTCGGATTAACTACACACAGAGCCTGATTGTGGCTGGGGCCGACAGATAAAACATTAACAAGCAGAATGGAGTACCGTGATTAATGGACAGTCCAGCATGCATCAGCTATGTAGTTATTGAGGAAGAACCCATTCTGAGAGGACATCTTGCCTAGGGAACTAGAAGTGCTTCCATCCACCTCCAGTCTTTGACAGAGGAAGGCCTGAAGCAGAGTACAGCCAGTCAGACCTGGTTGGGTTCAATAGGACTTCGGTTACTTGAGCATCATCAGCCCCATGCTTCACCACATGGATCAGGAAAACAAGCCCATTACAGACAGCCCAGCATAGACAGGCTTCTCGTATGGTAGATCCCAGATGGATGTGATGCCCCTTAGTACAGGTCTCTGAGCTTTCCATATAGAGGAGAAATGAGAACTCTTTCACTAGAGAATCTATCTGTCTGCTCTGATTACAGTTCAACTACATCACAACTGCTACTCAGTTTCAAACTGACAATCACAAACACAACACATGCCATTTCTGTCAGAACTGTTCATCCTCTTCTGGTCACTGTCTTCTCTTGAGACCATACCAGATAGGGGTATTAGGAACAATCTGACCATATAACAAGCCCCAGTGTTTCCACTACAGATGTAGGATCTTAATTTGAGCCAGTTTTCTACAGCAGGAAAATAACCATGCAGCAACAGGAAATGTGAATTATTATGTGGATTATAATTCATGTGGAAATTATAAACATTAGAAGCCTTTTTAAACCTCAAATACATTACATTTGCATTTCGCAGGAAAACTAACAGCAATAAAAAAAGTGATCAAATTAACAACTTCTTAAGGCTAAGGGGCAGTATTTTGACGTCCGGATGAAATGTATGCCCAAAATAAACCTTCTGTTACTCAGGCCCAGAAGATAGGATATGCATATAATTGGTAGATTCAGATAGAAAACACTCTAAGGGTTCTAAAACTGTTAACATAATGTCTGTGAGTATAACAGAACTGATTTGGCAGGCAAAACCCCGTGTACAAACCATCCAAATATTTTTTTTTTTAAGGTCATAGGATTTTTTAATGGGACTGTAAATAGGGAAACCCTATTTATTAGGAACCTGGTTGCAGTTCCTATGGCTTCCACTAGATGTCAACTGTCTTTAGAAATTTTGTTTTTATTTTGAGAAATTAAGAAGTAGTGCTGTTCTTTGTACGTGTTATTTTTCTTCGGTAAACAGATTCATGTTTGGACCAAGTTTACAGGTAACTTATTAGATACTTTCTAGTCATTTTGGGCGAGTTGGAACCGGTGTATTTCTGAATCAAATAGGCCAAATAAATGGACATTTTGGGAATATAAAGAAGGAATTTATTGAACAAAACAAACATTCATTGTGTCACTGAGACATTTGGGATTGCAAAAAGAAGAAGATCTTCAAAGGTAAGGCATTTATTATATCGTTATTTCTGACTTTTGTGTCGCACCTGCCTGGTTGAAAAATGATTTTCATGTGTATGTATGCGAGGCGATGTCCTCAGATAATCGCATGGTGTGCTTTGCTGTAAAGCCTTTTTGAAATCTGACACAGCGGCTGGATTAACAAGAAGTTAAGCTTTATTTTGATGTATTACACTTATATTATTGTGAATGTTGAATATTGATATTTCTGTAGTTTGAATTTGGTGCTCTGCAATTTCACCGGATGTTGTCAAATCGGGGATTGCCGCTTTAAGGCATCCCTTTAAGATACTTTTTTCCCCAACAGCAGTGGCAGAGGTAGCGGATGGGGGGGGGCATGCTCCCCCAGGAGATTTTTGTTTTCGAACGACTGTGGGAAGGTGACTTCTGGTGAATCTTTAAAAGGACATTCTACTCCAAAATGCAAGAAAATTAAATGATGTTCTCTTTCTTTGAAACTAATCTGAAAATCAAGGACAGTTTTATTTTTATCTCTTGATCTCAATGACATCACCAGCGAATTCTATATTAAACCCCAAAATGATTTAGGTAGCGTAACGTTACTGTATTTTAGCTGACAATTATTACATACATCTATTAATAGGTTGGCTAAACATGATTAAAAGCTAGCTAGTTAGCTTGGACATTTCTCTGACAATCTGATGAGAATCTGAGGAAGATATGTAACTTGTCACTCTGATCTTAAAAAGGTATCTTGGCAGAAAATAATAATATACTCTATATAAAGGGGAAGCACTGACAAGCCCATGGAATAAACCCACAGCGTAGCCTACTGTATGCAATGGCTGGGAGGGAAGGAGACATTGGGAAGTGGTAATGCCATCCATCCCTATTGAGTTGATAGTACTGTGGGCTGTTCTGTGTATATAGGCTAGTCCTGGCAGGGGGACTGGTTACACTGCAGCAAAGAAACAACGGATTCAAATGATCCTGTGAAAAATTATAAGAACAATTAGAATTCTGTGATTAGGAAAAAGTTAGAATGTAAGTATCATGAGTATTCATCCCCCTTGTAGTTCTTCACAATGTATTGTGTTACAAAGTGGGATTAAAATTGATTTAATTGTCAACCTTTTTTGTACTGCCAAAGTGGAAGAATTATTATCATTATTTTTAAAGATCACTGATATACCTTCATAAAATAAGTATTCCCCCCTGAGTGAATACATGTTAGAAACACCTTTGGCAGCAATTGCAGTCTTCTTGGGTAAATCTCTAAGAGCTTTGCACATCTGGATTATGCACTATTTGCCCATTATTGAAATTATCCTTCAAGCTCTGTCAAGGTGTTGGGGATCATGGTTAGACAGCCATTTATGAGTTTTGCCATATATTTTAAAGCAGATTTAAGTCAAAACTGTAACTTGGCCACTCAGGAACATTCACTGTCTTCTTGGTAAGCAACTCCAGTGTAGATTTGGCCTTGTGTTTTAGGTTATTGTACTGCTGAAAGGTGAATTCCTTTCTCAGTGTCTGGTGTGAAGCAGATTGAAGCAGGTTTTCCTCTAGGATTTTGCATCCCGAGCTTCCCCTCGGTCCCGAGCTTCCCCTCAGTCCCGAGCTTCCCCTCAGTCCTGAGCTACCTCAGTCCAGTGGGGCCCGTTGTTAGGTTTCCTAGGCCAAGGTTAGCGGCGAGGGTCGCCACTCAAGGGACACTAAGGAGGTGGACTAAGACAATTATGGTGTGGGGTCCACGTCCAGCGCCAGAGCCGCCACCGCGGACAGGTGCCCACCCAGACCCTCCCCTATAGGTCTAGGTTGTGCGTTCGGAGTCCGCACCTTGGGGGGGGGGGGGGTTCTGTCACGTTCTGTCCATCGTTCGTATGTGTTTTCCTTGTTTTAGTGTTGGTCAGGACGTGAGCTGGGTGGGCATTCTATGTTGTGTGTCTGGTTTGTCTATTTCTATGTTTGGCCTGATATGGTTCTCAATCAGAGGCAGGTGTTAGTCAATGTCTCTGATTTAGGTAGCCTGTTTTGTGTTGGGTTTTGTGGGTGATTGTTCCTGTCTCTGTGTTTGCACCAGATAGGAATGTATAGGTTTTCATGTTTCTTGTTTTGTATAGTCTGTTCATGTATAGTCGTCTTTATTAAAAACATGAATAACCACCACGCTGCATTTTGGTCCGCCTCTCTTTCACCAGAAGAAAACCCTTACATTGGGCCAAAAGTTTATTCTTTTGATTTGATTGTTTTTTCTCACAGTATTACTTTAGTGCCTTGTTGGATGCATGTTTTCTGTATATTTATATTCTTCTTTTCACTCTGTCAATTAGGACATTATTGTGGAGTCACTCCAATGTTGTTTATACAACCTCATCCATCACAACCATTTAAAGTAATCAATGGCCTCATGGTCACATCCCTGAGCAGTTTCCTTTCTGTCCTGGGTGGTTTAATACAGTACATCATTCACAGCATAATTATTAACTTGACCATGCTTAAAGAGATATTCAATGTCTGATTTGTTAGTGGTACCCATCGACCAGTCCATGCCCTTCTTTATGAGGTTTTCGAATACTTACGATACCCAATATACATATGTGTGCCTGTGCAAGACCCTCCCACTCCCTCATTAAAGTAACTGTTAAGTGAAAATCTTACTTACAAAATGTATATTCTGCTAACTGATACCCAAATAATGTTGATGACTCATCCTATACTCAAATTTGTGGACAAAGCATAAATTGTAGGGGAAAAAAACACCTTAAACTCAGTGGAGTGTCCTCAGAGGAGTAAGGGTAGGACTGTCCTCCTCAGTGAATTTCATAAAATAAAATGTTTAAAACATTTTAAAAGGTATCATTTTTAGATAAAACTATACTACATATATTCACGCCACATAATAATTGATTAAAACACTGTTTTGCAATGAAGGTCTACAGTAGCCATTGTGTAGCCGGACAGCTAGCGTCCGTCCTCCTCTGGGTACATTGACTTCAATACAAAACCTAGTAGGCTCATGGTTCTCACCCCCTTCCATAGACTTACACAGTAATTATGACAACTTCCAGAGGACATCCTCCAATCTATAAGAGCTCTTGCAGCATGAACTGTTGTCCACCCAATCAAAGGATCAGAGAATGAATAAAATGTGGTGAGTAGTTGACTCAAAGAGAGAGAAAGACAATAGTTGAACAGTTCTGAACAAATTAATTTCTTCCAACATGAAGGAGAAGCAAGAGAGAGATAGAGAGATTGTAATTTTTTTCAGTTTCACTTACTTAGCTAGCAAATGCAGCTAGCTAGTTTAGCCTACACAAATACACTGCTTAAAGAGAGGGATGCTATGCTAGCTAGCTGGCTATAACTATCCAACACAACACTAACTCCATTTCAAGTTAAGTTAAGCATTTCAAGTTAAGCTTTTGGTTTTGCTAAGTGGTTTTGGTTTTTGAAAGTGCTAAACTGCTTACTGACTGTGCACTGTAACTTTACTGCATGACTGTAGCGATTTTATTACCACGTTAGTTGTATTAGCTATGTTGACTATGACGTTACTTTAGCTAATATGGTGACAACGATGTAGGCTGTGTGTAGTGGTTATGATATGGTTTGGCTTGGAAAGGTTTTTACACCTGGTCACATATAGCTGATGTGTTGTGCATTGAAGTCCACAAGTGATGGGAAAGGGTGTGAGGATAGATGCGAGAGGGAATAGAATGTGGCTGCTATGAAAGTGAACCGTGTTTCACTTTCATAGCAGAAAACATTTCTTAAACAGAAGCAAATGGAACAAAACTAGGATACATATACCTACATTTGGCCAATAGAACCTACTCATTTACAGCTGTTGGACTAATGATTACACCCTAGATCAGCTTGATGCAGGCAAGAGTGTGCAAGGCGGTATTGAATATGTCATTGTTTTTCCTCATAGAACATTATGTCATGTTGGCTCATTGGCTGACCTGGCCAATCAGTGTTCTACTTGAGTGAATATTTTTAATGACCGGTATACGCCCACACCATTCTGTTGTTGGGTTTTGCCCACACCTTAAAAAAACAAACTTGCTTTAAACATACTTAATTCAAAAACTTTGGTATGAAAACTATTTAATTTACACTATATTGTAATTCAATTTGAATCATACTTCATAGAAATACTGTACAGGTTCTTTAAAGCTTTCCTACTCACCAAATTAAAAGCTCTGTCAGGAGACTTCAAACCCCTGCACAATATTTAAATATGAAAGAATTTAACAACTCATTGACTTGTGAGAGAATGACGGAACATTTTAATAGTTACCTTTCCCAAAACACAGTCCCTCATTTTGCTCACTCACTGCTTGCTCTCGATCTCACACACACACACACACTTCCAACTATTCACCAAACACACTATTGAACTGCTGTTTATGCGAATTGGAAACATATATTTCATGCGTTCTGAACACCCATCCTGTTCCCACAAATGAACCCAGGAGGTACAGTATCTGGTGCTGATGCCAAATGAGTGCTATTTGGAGAGAAGCAAGTGCTCTCCCTAGTGGCTCTGAGAAGAACACATGGATCTAGACTAGAGAAACGAGAAGAGATAACACCCAACAACAGAGCTGATAAGATAGACCATTTCCGCTATAAATATATTTATTCTTTAATCTCAAAATTGATAAATACCCTAAGGCTTTATAAATAGGTCAAAGACAAATAAATTCATATTTGTAAAATAACATTTTATTTATTTATTTATTTCACCTTTATTTAACAAGGTAGGCAAGTTGAGAACAAGTTCTCATTTACAATTGCGACCTGGCCAAGATAAAGCAAAGCAGTTCGACAGATACAACGACACGGAGTTACACACGGAGTAAAACAAACATACAGTCAATAATACAGTATAAACAAGTCTATATACAATGTGAATACAGTAAACAAATGTAATTACTGGAGCCTGCTGTATATAGTCTAAATATGCAAATATTAAACATATTACAATTTTTCAAGTTATTTCAGTGCTAAAATTATTAGCTTGACATTTGTTTAAAACTATATAATTGAGGAGTAAACATAGTATCAACCACAATGTGCATTTGAATGATACACAGTGTATGTCAAGAAAAATAACAATCTTGTCATTACGTTAGATGCATGCAGACCCACCTTGGAGAATGCAGGCACAATACTTGTGGAGACACTGACATCTGAATGGCGGCACTCAGCACTGAACTACAGGCTAATGAGGTTCTCCATTCCCACAGAGGCAGAGGCTGTCTGGCGCACCGGAGTCACCATATCTATTGTGCTGATGATACCCGTCTCTGTGGCCTTGTAGTTCAGGTAGGAGAACAGGTACTCCCCTGTAGACTCATTAGAGGAGGACAGGACACATATGACTGAATACAAATCAACTTGGAAAACAGCTGCATTTACAGCCTTCAACTCTCGGTAGGTAGCAAGTGAGTATCTGGGTTTTGAAATCTATAAGTACATGAAGATGATCAGTATGCATTTATGCTGTACATCTACATGAGCAGATTCTCTCCACTGACGTTTGCATTGCATTGGCCCTCCTTGTAGGTGAAGAAGAAGACCATGTAGTCCCTCTTGGCCAGAGCTGGTACATACACATAGTCCAGGCCCTTCAGGGACACAGTGCTTGATGATCTCCACCACAGCAAGGAACCAGCACACAGAACATTTTAGTACTGGCAGCTGACAAAGTTGTGGTGATGTAGTGTAGTGTGACAGAGGTAGAAGCAGTGGCATTACAAGGTGTTAAACAGCTGATAGGCATCCTGCTAAAGTAGTTGTGTGGTACTGCTGAGGGTTGGAGTGCCAGTTGTGGACAGACCCTGTCTCAATGTACGACCACAGCTTTGAGGGCCTCAGAAGTGCCATGCAGAGTGTAGAGTATGCCTTTCACATCTGGGAAGAAGAACACAGAGTCCTGGAAGAGGGAGAGGAGAGTAAGACAGTGTGGTCAGGCAACTGAGATGAATAACAGGATGCATCTACAGTGCGTAATGGTATAATATACTGTGTCATATAAACATATTATTTGATAAAACCAACATAAGTCATCTAAAAGGGCTTTGCCGTTCATTGTCAGCAACAATAAGAATGTGTCCTCATAACCACGGCTCTTCACACTACAGACACACTCAGTCTGTTCTAGAGCTAAGACAGTAATCCCTCTAGACATCCGCGTTGCCTCCCACAAGTTTTCATTTCCCGGCGTGCCTAGGGTCTGGTTTTCCAGACTACTAAGACAGAACTACAGTCAAAGTGTCTCTCACCAGGTGCTTCTTGCCATCTGGGGTCAAGACCATGGTTTTGTATGTGATCTCATAAGCCTTGTGCTGCTGGTAGGGATCAATGATAAAGGAGGAGGACCACTCCAGTGTTCCCCCTCGATCACAGGCTTCCAGCGCTGATTTGTGAGGTAGGACAAGGTCAATGATGGGGGGCATGATTCAGGAGCCTGCCAGGGTGAATTTTATGGCTATTTCTACGGTGTAGGGCAGGTCATCATATCTCAGGTCCTTACTCAGCTCCACAGGGGCAAAGGCCACCTCAAAGGGAACCTCCATCCCAGGACAGATGTAGCCCTCTGCAGGGGTGAAGTCTCTGCCAAACCTCTTCATATCCCACTGGAACTAACAAAATATCTAAATGTATCATGAGCACCAGTATGTGTGTCAGAGTACCTACCTGGCTCCAATTTCTCCAGTGTTCCGCATGATGCGATTTATGGGCTTGCAGCGCTGAGCAACAGCTCCAAAGGGCAGGTAGTCCTGGTCCAGCTTGACCTCCATGTCATGACAGCAGCCATTCAGCACCAACAGTGGGGGTACCGTGCCCAGATACTCAAGTTGCAGCTCTGAGGTGAAGGGAGCCATGCGCTACCTGGGAGAGAATAGCACCTCCACCAGATAGAGGTCCCCAAAAGTCTTCAGGGTCACCTCACCTGGCGGGTTCACTGACAGCACCGACGGTACAGGAGAGGAATACATGTCTCATCACACTCACTCACACAGGTAGAACTAAGCTAGTATGACATCTCTCAACTGTGTTCTCTTTATAGCTACATTCTGAGCAAAACATCCATTAATGTAGCTACTGTACTACTTGCCAGGTCGAGGTAGCCATATGGCTAGCCTTTCAGAGAGAGGACACAGTGACAGTGATGTTGAGGTGGTTCTGAGAGGCGTACAGTACCTTGGAGTCAAGCAGAGTGTGTACAGTGGAGCTGAGCAGAAGGGAGAGGTCAGAGAGGAGGGGCTGTTGTTCACCAGGGGAATCACCCTCCTTATCTTCTGACTAATCTGCAGAGCCCCCAGATTCACCAACTTGTGTCTGGGGTCCTCAAAGTCAACCTGGGAGAAAGAAGTGCACAGGAAACGTATGCATAAAGATGCACAAGCACACACACGTATGCACACATACATACACACAGGCATCTCCTCACCTTCATTTCCTTGACCTAGGGTCTCGACCACCTGCTCGACACAGTCATTGATCTCAAAGACCACTCGCTCATGGTATTGCACTGCCTCCTATGGGTAGAAGGTGATGGGCACCGCCATGGACCCACCAGGGGGCAGCACTTCCGTCTGGAACCCCGCCTCCAAAAACGGGGTGTTAGAGAACTGACAATCTACCCCAGGGTTCCCCAACTGGCGGCCCGCAGGTGGTTTAATTTATTTCTGAGCAACAACAAAAAATAAAACATCCGTTCCCAAGTATTTCCACACATAATAGAGAGACACGACGTGATCGCATACTGAGCAAGGTTTGAAATGATTATGTTTTAGTCAAATATTATATCTGTTTGGGCTTCTTGCTGTCAATTTGCAGCCTACTACTAATTAGTAATTATGTTCCGGCCCCCCGAACATCCACTCAGGAAAAAAATGTCCCGCAACTGAATCTAGTTGATTATCCCTGATCTGGACTGAAGAGGAGAATAACACGCTATGGCAGCTCTTTCATTGAGAGTCACTAATATATATTACCTCTGCTTTTCCCTGCCAGTGCAGTGAGGCCCTCTGTCCTATTCATTACAGTTCATTTGGAAGTATAAGTGAGAGGAAATGAAAAGGGCCAACAGCGAGCCTGTCAATGGATGTAGGCTGGTTTTTTTTTCGGTTTTAAAGTTGTCGCTCAAACAAAGGCAGAGGGCGAGGCAACTTGTCAGCAGTTACCTGATGCCCCTCTCTCCGTTGTTGCTTATGATCAGTGTCTGTGTAGCTGGCACCATCCCTGCATCGTAGATGAAGCCAATTACAAAGGTGTCTTTGGGGAAGGAGAAATCCAGGCCAGCTGAGTCCAGGATGGAACAACTGAACGCCCATTCTTAATCTGAGAGAGAGAGAGAGAGAGAGAGAGAGAGAGAGAGAGAGAGAGAGAGAGAGAGAGAGAGAGAGAGAGAGAGAGAGAGAGAGAGAGAGAGAGAGAGAGAGAGAGAGAGAGAGAGAGAGAGAGAGAGAGAGGAATAGAAAATCGCAAATCAGAACAAATGGTAGACATAGAGGGAGAAAGAGGGAGATTCATTTCTGCTAAGATTCTGCTCAGAGATACCTTGATGTTGAGGCCCATGTCTTTGAGCACACATTTCTGCAGGGGGAAGGGGTGTCATTATAAAACTTCAGACAAAGCAAAGGAGTGAAAAGGTAGCTGTGAATTTGCATTATGAGGAGTTAAGTGTATAATTAGCCTTTCTGTCTGAGTCTTAAGCTTTGAAGCCCACATTTCTCCCCCGTTTGAAGTCCACCTGATGAGGAGAGTTGCCTCAGCTCAGCGACGCCTCCCTCGGTGCTTTCACACTGCATACAGGCGTTCATGCTATCGCCCTTTGTCTTGACATTCATAGTGAGGGGCTGGACCTTCCCCTTCACCTGAGCTAGCAGGTTAAAGATCACCACTCCATCTTGTGTTGAGGTAAAGGACACTACCACAGGAAACCTGCAGGACACCAAGAGAGAGAGGATGCTTTTGTGTCACTGACAATGCCTTAACTGTAACAACGGATGGACTGCTACACCATCCGGTTACATTACATTTAGATGATTTGTTGATGTACCACTGATAAGCTGAGAGTTGAGTCACACACCTGTCTTCAGGTGGCACTACCCCTTCCATAGGCTCCAGCTGCAGGCTGTCCAGAAAGGCTTCTGATTGGCAAGACATTTCTTCAATGATAAACTGGAAGGGCTGATTCTCCCTATTCACCAGATACACTGGTTGGTGAGCCTGGTCTGATAGAGCAGTGTGTCATTTGAAGTGGATGGTCTCTCCTATGGTCACCTCTTCAAGGAGAACTTGGCATAATCACACACAGCACTGATGCATAGTTCCATAACTCTGAATGAGTTCTCTACCATAGCTCTGTGTCTGTCTCAATCCGATGGGGACAGACAGAGCACACTCAATTTACTTCACTAGTTACTGTAATTAAAATACAATGGCCTCTCATCCCTTGCCTGACGACTCAAAAGGAATTCTTCCGCCATTTGTTCGCAACATATTTCATTCTGAGACAGCCACACCCTTGAAGTCATTTGTGGTAATGTCAAAATAAGGGGTGTTGTAGAAAACAGTCATCAGCAATTGGATCATCTCTAACCAATCAGAGTATTAAAGCTAATGACACATTTTCAAAACGCTGCTTTACCCTGGCTCTGACCCAACCCATGGGTTTCTGGGACCAATCAGAACAGATAGAATGTGTTTACATTTCAGAAATCATTGGGGAGGTACTCAGATCCAGACTGATAGAGAAACTGATGTCCGTGGGCGTGGTGCGTTTGACCAGAGCAAGGAGTCTGAGTAGTCAGCAAATATCCTCCCTGCATGGGTCATGATGATAAACAATAAATACAGTCACAAAAAGGTAGCCTTTTTAGTAAGCCTGTGTGACTTTATCTTCTTCTTTGCAGACTGTTGACTACCCACCTGTTTCCCAGACTCAACCCACATGATGGTCCTGAGGCGGTCTTCCCAGTCTGGCACCTGGTCCACCTCCTGCTAGAACACCACCCTGCACAGTTTACACTTGATAGGCTGGGCAGTCAGTACTACGGGCGGCTCTGAGCAGAAGGCCATGGTCACCTCCTTGGTACAGTCTACATGGAGGTGGACCACCTGTGGAGAGAAGCAGACCTGGGGGCTGTCTGTTCCTCACATCAGGCACATAACACACACGGCAACACAGACAGAAAGTCACACAACAACAATATGAGGTAAACAGGAATAATGCAACAGTCGCTACCAAACATCAAATCAATCATCATCCAGTAATGTACCTCGAGGCATATGGCTCTCTTTAGGTTGATGGGCCATTGTCTCATGTCAGATGGCGTCACTCCTACGCAACGCTCGTTCCTCAACCGATCAGTGCAGACGGCAATCGCGCAATCTGGCTTGAGACAAGGGTCCATGCTATCCGGGATCCTTGGGGCGTCTCTACCCCTTTGAAGTTGAACTTTAAAATGGTTAAGGTAAGAATTAAGGTTAGGGTTAGGTCAGGGTTATGGTTAAGGTTATGGTTTAAATAAGGGTAGGGGTTAGGTTTAGGGTTAGGGGTTTGGGTAGGGACACCCCAAGGATCCCTAAGTATGATGCCCTGGTCCTGGGACACACTGAACTCATCCCCCAGCACCTCTAGCCTCCAGGCTACAGGCAGCAGCGTGTTGTTACACAGGTACAGACTCCTTGTGTTCTTCCTGAGGTTCACAACCAGCACAGGGAGAATGTAGTAGAGTGGCGAAAGGAAAATCAACAGAAAACTACCATGACAAAAACAAATCTCCTACTTTGTTACTGAAGCATGTTTAAAAACGATACAGCAGTTTTGGGTAATGTTAATTACAGCATTAATTCATTTCAGACCTGTGCAGCAGATTCTTTTCAAAATGCAGCTGCTTGCGTTCGAGCTCGGGATGGACCCCGCGACAGAAATGCTGGCTCTGGGTTCTCATTGATACACATTTGAACATTTGAACATCTTGGCCACGTTCTGTTATAATCTCCACCCGGCACAGCCAGAAGAGGACTGGCCACCCCACATATGCTCTCTCTAATTCTCTCTTTCTTTCTCTCTCTCGGAGGACCTGAGCCCTAGGACCGTGCCCCAGGACTACCTGACATGATGGCTCCTTGCTGTCCCCAGTCCACCTGACTGTGCTGCTGCTCCAGTTTCAACTGTTCTGCCTTATTATTATTTGACCATGCTGGTCATTTATGAACATTTGAACATCTTGGTCATGTTCTGTTATAATCTCTACCCGGCACAGCCAGAAGAGGACTGGCCACCCCACATAGCCCGGTTCCTCTCTAGGTTTCTTCCTAGGTTTTGGCCTTTCTAGGGAGTTTTTCCTAGCCACCGTGCTTTTACACCTGCATTGTTTGCTGTTTGGGGTTTTAGGCTGGGTTTCTGTACAGCACTTTGAGATATCAGCTGATGTACGAAGGGCTATATAAATAAATTTGATTTGATTCGATTTGATTTGATTTGATACACCACACTGTCTTCTAGCTGCCAGGGCACAACCATGGATGATTGGAGTTTCAAAACGAGAACAAAAGTAAATGGGCGTGAGAATGTTCACTGATAATATCAGTGAACAGTCATAACTTCTAGGTAAGTTTGTGTCACACAGTCAGGGTTCTGACTAATCCGACATCTCAGACTACATTCTATGATGTCATGAGTAGTTCTCATTGGCTTCTTGTCTCTCGTTGGGTTTAAGGGTCATGTTGGGAGGGTGCAGTTGGTAGGTGGCAGCTTTGGTGTCATGCTGGAAGAAGAAGTGAATCTCAGCATCCAGTGGGGTGTTGTTGTGTATCACCAACCTTTCCATGTTCTCTGGATACTTCCTCTTTATACGTATGGCACAGACAGGTAACACACAGGCATGCATCATACATGTTGTCCTCTATGGAGTTACAGTGAATCAACTCACAGAGTAGGGTAGTTGAAGTTAATCCCCTTACCTATAGGTGGTCTTGCCACAGAGCAGTGGGCCAAACTCATAGAGGCCAGAGCGGATGATGTAGCTCTTCTGCAACGCTTCAGCAAAGGACGCTCTTCCTGTGGGCAAATACCATCCTGGGATAGACCAAACGACACACACTCAACACATCATTTACAGTGATAATAAAACATTTCAACCTACAAAAAAGTATGAGATCTGACAAATCTCAGCTATTTATAACAATTGGTTATATTTCACAAGGAATAAAAAAACACAAATGTCTTTTAGAAACAAACAATACTCACTTTGTGTTTCTGCTGATGGATAGATATGTACAGATTCCCCCACAGTACATTTTGAAACATATCTTGGTACCCAACAACTCAAAGTTCAGTGTTTTGTCAAACTTGACAGGGACTTGGGAGTGGAACCAGATCTTCAGGATCTCCTCTCCATAGGGCGGGACATTCCAGTGGAATGTAGTGAGCCTATAGAAAACAACTAAAACCTTTAAGTCACATTCATGCGCATCAGTGTTTATTCTTGTTTATTCTTATGTAGTTTCCACTCCTGTTGGGACTCCTGTTGGCACTGATCAATGTCAAATAAGCGAGTCACAGCCTTTAGAGGAGGGGAGCGGGAGTCATTGGTCCTGGACCCCTTTTTGGCTAGGGTGCGTCTCTTGTCTTTCTGACTCTCTCTGCCCGTGTCTGCCTTCTTCCCCCGTCCTTCAGTAGAGGTCAACACCTCTTCCTGTAAGACCCATTCAGTTAGACCTGGCTATAATTAATAGCTTCATTAATTCATTTATCATCCAATTTAAATGGACAAATGTAAAGGGCATTCAGAAACCGTTGTTAACGAGGTTAACAAGTGTTCCAGGGAATGAGCATAAGTCTAGACATAATGTTAATACAGTACCATCAATCATGTTTTTCAGAGTAAGCAAGAAGTTAAAAATAAACAAGTGGATATGGTGACAATAGTGGATTGATGTGTGAAGTTATGCTATTTTTCATGGAGGACCTTTATACCTTGACCAAGCCTTAAGCTTCCTTTGGGGCTGAGGGCACCATGAAGGGGAAGCAACTAGTGATCTGCTGTGCACTGGGCACAGGCCTGTTCTTAGTGTAGAGTATGACAGAGGACATAGTGGAGGAGGGGATAGGAGTATTTTTGAGTCCAAGCCCTAAACCGTCAAACACATGGGGAACAGAGAAGAGAGGGGACATCAATTAGAGATCATCATTATTATGATTATATATTCATGGGCAAAAATACATAGAAAGGTCAATACGTATTTACCTCTTCAAGAGACTTCAAGAGACTATTCAAGTATGTTGCTTTCCAGGGTCTCTGTTCCACTAGGATAGTCCCTCCCAATAACAGAGAGGTTTATATGGGGTGCAGTCTCCTTTGGACTAGTTTGTCCTCACCCTCTGCCTCTCTCTGTGCCCTCTCCTTGGCTTTGAAGACGTAGTAGTTGATTGAGAGGTTGACCATGTAGATGAAGCCTTGATGATCTATAGGATGCTGCTGGGGTAGTGGCAGTATAGCGTCTCCATCCCGTCCATCACAACACCCCGGTGACAGTCACTCAGCTGCCAGGGGACAACACATACATCACATGCATCATTTACACGCTCTTCGGATCACACGGGGGATTTATTCAGGGTCCATGGACTATAAATTATTGTTGTTGCATTGTCGAGAAGGGACCTGCAAGTAAGCATTTTGTTGGACAGTGTATACCTTGTGTATCCTGTTCATACTGTATGTCTAATAAAACTTGAAACATCCCAGACCAAAGACTGAGAGGCCCACATAGGCTCTGTGTGTCTCTGTACTGTATGTCACCTGTGGTCTCTCTGAGAGGTTGCCCACCAGCAGTTGGTCTGGTAGCAGTCAGTTCATCAGGCCCAGCTCTACGACCTGGCTCACACTCACATTGATGCTCAGCTGCTGGTGGATAGGAACACCACCCTGCACAGAAAACAAGCACTAATAAGAGGCATTACAAACTCCTAGCTTTGTTATTGTAATACACATTACTGTGATGAGCTGCGGGTGCCATTGAGGGGGCGGTGACCTGTTAAATCCTCATCCGACTCACAACACTGTTCTTGTTACTGGTAGAGATGGATGGGGGTCGTTGACTTACTGCCCTCAGCAGGGTGTTTGGCTATAGCCTCCACACTCAGAGTACCAGCACCCTGACCAGCAGGCCCCATCACCTCCACCACAGCCTGGGCTGTATAGACACAAACACACATCACACCTACAGTTAGACAACTACAAACACAGTATATCGTTCATCCAAAGTTAGTTTAATGTTAGGCTTCAATGCCATACATTACAATTTGTTTGATACAGTTATCATTGGCTATCTACAGAGTGAGACGCCCCGTGAATACCTATCCATTAAGCTGAGACTCACCGGGCTACTCCACCCTCTTCTGAGCATGCTCAATGGCAGCCTTGGCACACAGCTTGTGGGCCTGCAGGTTAGCAGAGGTCACCCTGAGGACAATGCAACCAGCACCACAGGATCAATGCTTAGACATGCTGCACCTTAGTGTTTGTCAAGAGTCACTGTTGTGCCCGTTTTACCTGCACACAGATAAATGCTTTTCTCACTGCTACTTTTTCAAATGGTCGATGTGCTGCTGCTTTCCTGAGAGGGGAGCCCCATGCACAATGACTGCGATGTTCGGCGGTTTCGTGTAGCCTGGCCCTTAGGTGACAGGTCAATGCCCATGTGGTGGGCGATAGCTCTGGACACTGGGTTGACCTCCAGGTCCCCCACACTGGCAGTGCTGCTGTCCACTGTGGCTTTGATCATGTCTAGGGACAGAATGCAACGTGATACCTGCTGTTTTTGCTCTCTATGACTATTATTGTGTCACGGATCCGTCCGAACTGTGTCATTGCGCACACCTGGTCCCCATTCCCACTGATTGTATTTGTATAAATGTGCCCTTCATTTCACCATTAGGCTGTCGATTATTGTTACTATGTCCATTGGTGCATGGGAGTACCTGTGCTGTGTGTTTTGGCTTTCGTGCAATTGTGGATTGCGCTGATGATTACGGGTCTCGTCCTGTGTGATAATCATTGTGCTCCTGTGTTATTTATTCGAGGTACACCTCACTCTTTTGTTTGGGTTTCAACCCTGTGTGTTATACATGTGTTTGTTTGGTCTTTGTCCCCGCGCCTTTACATGGCACGCTGTAATTTGGGTGAAATAAAAAAAACAATTAGCCTTCCTGTGCCTGTCTCCCGAATCATTCATACCAGCGTCACATATAATGTCTGTGGTATTCTGTGACAAAGTTGCATGCTGTGAGCAGTGTGAATGATGTTCAGCTGTTCTATCTGTTTCTGCAATGGTAAGTAATTTGTACTGTTCGGAGTGTTATAGTGTTATGTATTTGGTCTTGTTCAGTACCTCCACATGACGTCTCATTTCTTTTCCTCCATGAGTCGTTCTGGAAAGGGTGGGGTGGCCAGCTCCTCCTCCTGCTCTCCCTTCTCCCCTGCTTCAGACGCCTCCTCATCTTTAGAGGAGCCAGCCTTGGAGTCTGGGGAACCAGACAACGCTTTGAGTCAGTGAGAACTTCCACTACAGATTATCCCAGGTCAAATCAAAGCTTCCACTGCAGATCAAACTAGGCCTTTTATACCGAAAGTCCCAGAACTCACCCCTATGGATTATACACGACCTCTAAATCAGTAAGATATCAGTAAATATTAATGCACTGCTTTTCCATCCTGATAAGAGATGTTCAGACAGTCTGACAGCAGAATAAACGTGCAAGTGTGATTCCACTGCAGAGCAGACCTACCGTCCTCCTCCTCACAGTTGTGGTCATTATACTAGTCGATTAGCTCAGGAGTTAGTGACTCTCCTGGGGCGCGTGGGGGCATCAGCAGGAAATTCTGGTCATCATAGCCCTTCATCATACGCAGAGTCTTAAGAGAGAGGGAGTGATTATATTCCAAAGCTCTTAAACAGTATTTCTTCATACTTGGAAGGTAATGCAACCTAAACAGAACATAGGAGATCATCCAACACACAGTTGATGTTTTCTTTGATAAGAACCACGTCTGCCAAGGTCCACCATTAGAGGCAGTCAAATGATTTCACCTTCTCTTCCTCCTGGTATTTCTTGTCAAACTCCCGGGATTAGAACTCGATGGGAAAGAGGCAAGGGTTCCATATGAGCACGTCAGTCTCCTCCACAGCACTGAACGGGAGGGTGGGTCCCAGCTCCAGCACAGAGGAGGATAACTCCAGCTGCGGCTCCTGTCCCTGCCCCTGGCCAGCAGCAGCATCTTCTGGGTGCTTTGGGCCACTGACACCACCAGCCTCTGGCTGTACGCCCTCTATGGAAACAACACAGCCATTCACATCCAGGGAAGCAGCCAGACACTATCTGAACAGCAGCCCAGCCAACACTCTCTCTCTTCCAGTATTCCCTTAGTTGTCTCTGTCTCTCCCTGACTCTTCAACATTACTTTCACCAACCAAACACACTGTAGAGGCTACACCAATCGTTTAGCTAGGTTCAGCTAATCTCCACAAAAAGCCATCAAGACTCTAAAGCACCAGGCAGCAGAACTGTCATTGGTGTGTGTGTATGTGATGGAGGAGGTCCATAATGCGGCAGAGAGAGATAAGGCCCTCTGTGAGTCTGTCCTCTTATCTGTGTCGGCCAGGGCTCATTTCTGTCCCCAGCTGGCTGTGACCAGTTCATCCTGATTCCATCATTCATGAGAAAGATGAGCTCTGGAAATACTGAGAAAATGCCGACATGCAATGTTAACAGAACAGACTAGAGAGACAAGTTCAAACTTTTTCTGTCATTTATGGGAGAGCCGTGGTCCCTGCAGTCATGACTGCTTAAATATATTAAACTGTAATGGGCCTTTTGGACTTACTTACCCACTCAGCTGGGCTGACTTTGACCTGGATGTTGACTCTGTCTCCATGATACAGCACGCCTGTTGAAGGAAGCATCTCAAACACACCTGGGGGAGGATGTTGCTCCAATCTGGCCTTCCATCTCAGGTGAGGGGGACATACTTGTCAATCTAAACACAGGCTATAGGCACATATTACTTGAATTAATAACAATTATTAACTGTAAAGAAAGGGATAATCAACGAGGGGCAATGCATTCTCTGTAAAATAATGAACAACGTTCCACAACGCAAGCCCCGAGTTGATTGTCCCTTTTATACCATGGTTATAATTTAACGCAGAATTGTGTTCATTTGCAGGTGGAAATATGTTCAACATCCACTGAAGTAGCCAGCAGGTTTACTAGCTAGCGCCACCAGTTCCCTTGATAACCAAACAGACTTGCTAGTTTAGCTAATCAAACCATCATCCTAGCTGGCTACTATGAAAATCGAAATAAATAATGCCAATAATGTTTTCGATTCGTCTTTTGCTTTCAAAAGCAGCTCAAACATAGAACATGTAGGAACTATAGCCATTGAATTCTACCGTGCAAATATATTGTGCATTATAGGGAAATAATGCATGTATGCCCTTCAAGCCAATCAGAAACGAGTATTCAACAATGCCATGGTATAATACATTTAAACAATAACAGAGAGATACAATATCTATACCATAGCCTAATTAATATCTATGTGGATAATGTCATTACTGAAGAGGACTTGGTGAATATAGTATCTTGATATTGGTTTACTCTGTGATACAATGCAGTCCTATTGGTAAAGATAAAGCCCAAATATAAATGAGATGAGCTTCACCTCTCAGTAGACGTAGTGTGGACCCTGGGGTCTATAATTATTCTCTGAAGACACACAAGACAAGAAGAAAAATGGGCCAAAGCCCTGCAGCTAATACCCTTAATATCCTGTTTTTAAATATTTAATCCATAATAAAACACAAGATAATGAACAAAAATGCACCTAATTAGCTATTTGCTTTAATGGTAAAAGCACATAATTTAGGTTAAACCCAATGACAAGTCATCTGTTTAAAGGGTGTGTTCTTTTGTACTGTACAGTTTTGCTGCCTGCTGTGTGTGAAAATATCCCTCAGCTTCAACAAACCCCTTATAAACCATGAGGCGGTATAGAATACCAGTGCTTATGCTGGGTAGTGTACCTTCTTCTTGGCCTGTTGTTCTTCTGCGATGCTCCACTCACAGGGGACAGGCTCGTGGTTGAACAGCTGGACAGTGGTCACCTGAAACAGTCCACACTGGAGGCTGTCAAACTGCAGCATATCCGTGGAGGTTGAGAGGGTGGATATGGTGACTACGGCACACAGACGGATCTGGACTGTAAGGCCCCCAACTATCTGGCAATCACAACACACAGTACAACGGCACCACAACGGCACCATGGCACATTCAGCCTGTTTGACCTTTAAAAACTAGGGGTGGAAATATTTCCCACATATGTTGGAAAACAACAAAACAGCACGTACACAGAGGATACTCCAGAGTGCACAGCGGTCTAAGGCACTGCATCTCAGTGCAAGAGGCGTTACTGCAGTCCCTGGTTCAAATCCAGGCTATATCACATCCGGCCATGGTTGGTAGAGCGGCGCACAATTGGCCCAGTGTCGCCCGGGTTTGGCTGTCATTGTAAATATGAATTTGTTCTTAACTGACTTGCCTAGTTAAAAAAAGGTTAAATTAAAAAAATGTAATAAAAAAATCCATGTACTGAAGTGGAGAACTACTGTTGGCTATTCGTGCAACAGTTTTCCTGCTGTACCTGTATAGGCATGTCAGTGCTGATCTCCCTCAGATCCAGATAGGCTCAGACTTCACCTCAGAAGTCTCATTCTTACAATAGGGCAGGTTCTTCACCCTGAGGGTAGGAGACAGCTCTGTATCAAAACCATCCACATATAGCATTATCTATCTACATTCATTCCAAATGCTGCCCAGGACATGAGACTTAATGAGATCCCACTTTCAGTAATGAGCTGAATATATGCATAGCCATGGTGTGATTACGTACTTGCATGTGAGCCAACCTGCTAAGCTTCTTACACCACTTTCTAGTGGACGCAGGTGTGTCCCTATGGTCCACTTGTCTCTTCTCAACAGCCTTCTGTTTCACCAAGAGCCTCTCTACCTCCATCTGCAGCAGGGAATCATGCTGAGCACAGTGAGAGAGAAATAATAATAAATGTCACACACATCTGTCCACACATCACCCAGGAATCATGTCTGGTATACAAACTGAACAAATTGGCTTTGCTAATGGTGCGATCTATGTACACGAATCACGGGAAAATAGATTAGTGATAGAGTTGACTATACTGACTGTAGGGATGTAGTCCTCGTCAGACAGGAGGCCCTCTCCAGTGGTTGGCCGAGTGGTGCCTTTATCTCCCCTGTCCTCCTCCAGGGCCTCCGTGGACTCCTTCACCATCTACACAAGGCAAGAATAGAGAGTAACATACTGTATCAAAACTGTTTCACAGTATGGAGATGGAACTCCACAACGAACAAAGGCCCATACAGAGCACTGGGTCCAGACACATCCTGGGGAAAATGTCCTCTCCTCTGATAGTGATGCTCTCTGGCTCACACAAAGCCTCCTGCAGTCTTGTGGAAAACCTTAGGGTTCCCAGGGAGATGGTACAATGACGGCTTCCGCTCAGCCTTTGCCTCGGTGTAGCACTTTGAGTAATGAGAGACAGGTAAATGGTTACAGGAAAAACACCCTAAATAGCTACAGTAAAACCACTAGATGTGTGTATGTAGTTACGCTAAATACTAAACATGGGGTGCTGATAGAGAGGATTGGTACAGAAAGCCCTGTATATCCTCTATACTGTGGGCTGTCTCACCATTCTAGGGATGACCAGGGAATGTCCAGGCCGAGAGTCCTCACACTCATCCTGGTCCCCCAACAGAGCACTGAACTCAAAGCCCACCTTCCCTGTGTTCCTCATGATGATTTTTACCTCGGCCAGATGGTCAAACAACTGGAGGAGAAAGAAGAGAAGAGGAGGGGGAATGGATCCCAAAATTGATGCAGAACCGGCAAGGAGGAGATGATTCTCCTGATTCACTCATTTACAAATCAAAAAGTCCTTGTTTGAATATCAATAATAATTGCTTGGATGCATTCATTGCACACCTAAACAGGGACATATTAAAAACACAAGCAAAGAAAGCTCACACAGATACCTTTATCCTTCACAAGTAAACCGGACACAACTAACACAGTTTCAGGATGATCATCGTATAGCTAAATACATGAAGGCCAAATTCGATCTCTGTTCTGTCCAGGCTGTAGGTGACCAGTGAGGGCTCTCCTTTGAGTTTGATCTCTTACGTGGGGCCCTCCTTGACCTCACAAAGAGCCAGAACCTAACCGTAAAAGGCAAAGGATACCAGTTGGCTTTCACCTGGCTGCAGAAGCCAATACAGTAAATAGGTAGGATATCAAAGATGAGAGGAGGAGAGACAGATAAGGAGGTATACTGTAGGTCAGAACAATGATAGAATGGTAGATAAAGACACAAGGACACATGGATAGAGCAATCGTGAGAGACAGTAGGGTGCACAAACGAATAGTCGATAAAACGAGAGGAGTTGAGATTCAATACTGTAATTCAATTCAACAATGTTCTCGGTTAAGGTGTTCCTAAGGTCTGAGCAATAGAGACAGAGAGGAAATCTCATCAGCAGGCCACCTGATAGTGTGTACTGTACTGTACCTCCTTCACTCCAGCACTGAGGTGCTCTTTAGTTATACGGCTTGCTGTGCCTGTGTTCTGATCAGCACTGGCTGGCAACTGTGCTGCTGGGGGCTTGTTGTGCTCCTATCTACTGGGGGTGTAGCTGTTTCACACCTGACTCTGACTACCCATTTGTGATGAGAGTGGGGGTGACTGAGGCTGACAGGGGATCTTTGGGAGACCCCCTCTCCTCCTTAGTTTCATTTTCTGGGTCTCTGTTCCTCAATTTCCCTAAAACAAAAAGTATAAACGGCATAATCTTTCTGTCTACAGTATTGAGCTGCCAAAAAGAAAACTCACTGGATACTTCATCTTGGATCTCGTAAGCCAACCAAGTAACAGACACATAAAATGAGCAATTAAACCAAATCCGTGAATGAATTTATTCTATCACAGTAAGTCCTCTCAGCATCTTCATGATTCTCCCCCAACAACAATTCTCTCTCTCTCTCTCTCTCTCTCTCTCTCTCTCTCTCTCTCTCTCTCTCTCTCTCTCTCTCTCTCTCTCTCTCTCTCTCTCCCCTCCTCAGTAGCTTCACGGTTGGTGCATCCATGATGTTAATTAATTACAGCATGCTCCATAATTAAGAGACATTATAAAATAACTACTCCAATGGACTGGACACCTATTTTGCAAGAAAGGGAACAGGACAGATGTTGCTAGATAATAAAGACAGACATGCAAAATAACAGAAATATACTGACACGGCGAGACAGAGAAACACACAACTGCAGAGACAAAATATAAGAAGACATAGTGATGTAAGAGACCATGCAGGTATAGCCTGCAGACGATAGTAACAGTAGGTGTTCTGGAGAATAACAGCAGAGGGCAGTATTGTATAGGGAATTCTATGGCGTAGGCTTGTGACGGTTCAGGCCACCGGCTGAGATTCTTAAATACAGATCATTAATATAATCCAGAGGACCACTGTCAGGCGGAACCACCATCTTCTCTCACTAGAATATAGAGGATTTTAAGCTTTCTATCTTGTCCCACTATTTTCATTTGTAAGCATTTGTATGTGTGTGTGTGTGTGTGTGTGTGTGTGTGTGTGTGTGTGTGTGTGTGTGTGTGTGTGTGTGTGTGTGTGTGTGTGTGTGTGTGTGTGTGTGTGTGTGTGTGTGTGTGTGTGTGTGTGTGTGTGTGTGTGTGTGTGTGTGTGTGTGTGTGTGTGTGTGTGTGTGTGTGTGTGTGTGTGTGTGTGTGTGTGTGTGTGTGTGTGTGTGTGTGTGTGTGTGTGTGTGTGTGCTGTCTGTGTGTGTGTGTGTGTGTGTGTGTGTGTGTGTGTGTGTGTGTGTGTGTGTGTGTGTGTGTGTGTGTGTGTGTGTGTGTGTGTGTGTGTGTGTGTGTGTGTGTGTGTGTGTGTGTGTGTGTGTGTGTGTGTGTGTGTGTGTGTGTGCCTGTGTGTGTCCATCACACTAATCCCCAGACACCTCACAAATTACATTTGAATAACACCAAACTGTCAGCAGAGAGAGGAAAGTAGAGATTCATATATTGTTAATGTAGTCCACGAAGCTCAATGCCTTTTCAAAGAGTGTCTGAAGTGGAGACCCTCCTGGGAGAAGCTTACTATGGCTATTCTCTGCTATAACCATGGTAGACATAGCTTGGTTGCTGTCTATGTATTATGTTCCACTCCTTGCCACAATCCATGTCTCAATTGTCTCAAGGCATACAAATCCTTCTTGAACCTGTCTCCTTCCATTCATCTACACTGACTGAAGTGGATTTAACAAGTTACATCAATAAGGGATCATAGCTTTCACTTGAATTCACCTGGTCAGTCTGTCATGGAAAGAGAAGGTGTTCATAATGCTTTGTACCCTCAGTGTATATACACTCAATATACACCGTAAACGAGTTTAGCTAAGCAGATGAAAATGGTGCAATAATAGCAGAATCGCACCTGGTTTAATTACTGATAGGCATTTCATTAGCAGGGTGGCTGGTGCATTGTGAGAACCATGCAAATATTGATAGGAAGCGTCATCCACTTCTAAGAGGATGGGTCTGGAGAAGTGAAAGCAAGAGGTTGAGTGATTCATCTTCACTGGCATGCACTTTAGTCACACAGAGAGACAGCACTATTGATTTATCTGAGGCAAGGCATGGCAACAGCTTTAGAACAATTAAAAACTATAAAAACTCAATCCTACCCCACCAGAAATTGGGACTATATTGACAGCAGAGATTTCCAACAGAGCCAGCTTAGGCCTTTGAATGCTTAGTGTTGCATTTGTTTTATTTTCTACTTCACCTTGCCATGATTTCTGCTATCATGTGCCCTCTGTTCCCCATTGGCCTGGTCGGTTATTGTTCCCTTGTCTGTTGGTCTTGTGAGTACCTGTGCTTTGTTGTTTCGGCTTTCATGTTGCGTGTATTGTGCACTATTTCGGTCTCGTCCCGTGTAGTGTTATTTCTGGTCTCGTCCCGTGTAGTGTTATTTCTGGTCTCGTCCCGTGTAGTGTTATTACAGGTCTCGTCCCGTGTAGTGTTATAACGGGTCTCGTCCCGTGTAGTGTTATTACGGGTCTCGTCCCGTGTAGTGTTATTACGGGTCTCGTCCCGTGTAGTGTTATTACGGGTCTCGTCCCGTGTAGTGTTATTACGGGTCTCGTCCCGTGTAGTGTTATTACGGGTCTCGTCCCGTGTAGTGTTATTACGGGTCTCGTCCCGTGTAGTGTTATTACGGGTCTCGTCCCATGTAGTGTTATTACGGGTCTCGTCCCGTGTAGTGTTATTACGGGTCTCGTCCCGTGTAGTGTTATTACGGGTCTCGTCCCGTGTAGTGTTATTACGGGTCTCGTCCCGTGTAGTGTTATTATGGGTCTCGTCCCGTGTAGTGTTATTACGGGTCTCGTCCGGTGTAGTGTTATTACAGGTCTCGTCCCGTGTAATTAATAGAGGTTTAAGCCTTGCTCTTTTGTTTGGGTTACATCCCTGTCTATTTTATATACGTGTTTGTTTTGGGCTTTTTAATGACATGTTGTATTTTTGGGTGGAGTAAATAAACCCCCTATTACGTATTCCTACGCCTCCGATCATTAATCAATGTGACAGGAGTCTATAGATCTTGGTGCGCGATGAACTGATATCTACTGAAGGCCATGGTATATTGTAGAGCTGCTTGGGGTTCATATTTCCTCAAAATAGATAGCTTGAAATGGTAGCCAAATAGTTCTAGTGTAGCAGATTGGATCCTTTCTTGACTGGTGTGAGTAGATTAAGAGAGCGTGGTGGTAAGTAGTCACAGCCAAAGACAGGCTTTTGGACTGGTTTACTTTGTGTTCTCAAGCTGGATCCAAGGAACGGCTGCCAAGGTTGAACTAACTATGTATGAAAAAAGCAATATATGTGCCGGGGTGGACTTTGTGCTTTGGAGGCCCAGGCAGAGGCCAGTTTGAGACCCCCCCCATTCCATTTTTTTAATGGGATTTATAGTAAAGACATGTCATGATGTTTTCATCTGATTGTCAAACAAATCACTTCAAAAAGTAGTTTGCGTTTGCACGTTCATCCAAAATAACAGTGCCGAACAGTGCGCCGTGCACCCGACAACTTTCCATCAATTTGCAAGTGGGTGAAACAATGTCACCAGAGAAAGCATCATAGCGAGCTAAACAGCACCCCTCTGTCTTTCTACAGTTTATGTAGCCCACGCCACAATCCTTCTGGCCAGTCAGCATCAGATACATGGGCTACATATACATGTCCTCTGCCTCAACGATAATGGCAATATTATCAGCAGCACCTGTCTTTTTATAGAAATATGTATTGATTCCCCTTCGAGTCTAAGGGCTGGGTTTCTACTAAGCTAACATATGGAACTGTTTTAAGAGGATCATTAAGCTATTTCATTTTATATTTTAGGAATCCTGTAGGTAGAATATATATATATTTTTGAAACATTGAATTTGGCCTTACTGCTATTAGCCCATATAGCCCATATTTTCCACCATAATTTGAAAATAAATTCATTAAAAATCCTACAATGTGATTTTCTGGATTTTTTTTCTCATTTTGTCTGTCATATTTGAAGTGTACCTATGATGAAAATTACAGGCCTCTCTCATCTTTTTAAGTGGGAGAACTTGTACAATTGGTGGCTGACTAAATACTTTTTTGCCCCACTGTATATACTGTACTCGATACCATCTACTGCATCTTACCTATGCCATATTCATTCCTTTACACTTGTGTGTGTGTATAAGAGGGTTGTGAAATTGTTTGATCACTTGTTAGATATTACTGAACAGTCAGAACTAGAAGCACAAGCATTTCGCTACACTCGCATTAACATCTACTAACCATGTGTATGTGACCAATAAAATTTGATTTGATTTGCATAACAGATTCATACATGGAAAACAGCTAGTCAAACATTTACTCAAAAGTGAGTATGTTTTGAAGTGTCTGTCCTAAATCTGAGAGATATAGGAATTACCCGTATACCTTCTATTTATATTCACTTCCATTAATTTTTCAGCCCGGTACCAAGACTGATTTTTAGGATGTCTGCTGATCTGACAAAAACTTCTGTTGCCCGGCCACCGTCCACCGCAGGTGCTGTGGATTGAGAAGCAGCCTGTGCAAAAACCAAACATATCTCAAGATGGATTTTTATGGGGAAGTTTTTATTTTTTTATTTAGTATGTCTTGAGTGGAGCATGTGGGGGCCTCAAGCGGATAAATTATTATAATTTGACCAGCTCATGAGGCCCTTTGATGATGTGAGGCCTGAGGCAATTGCCTCTTCTGCCTAATGATAAGTCAGCTAGTGTATATGTGTGCATATATTTCTTCCTGGGTGTTTCCTTCGATAATAGCTGGATTTGGCTTGCTTTTGCCACTTCAGAAAACTTTAAATCCATAATCCCAGATGTGGGCACTCCAGTACAGTACAGTGTGTGCTTACACACATACACTGAGTGTACAAAACATTAGGAACACCTGCTCTTTCCATGACATAGACTGAACAGTTGAATCCAGGTGAAAGCTATAATCCCTTATTGATGTCACTTGTTAAATCCACTTCAATCAGTGTAGATTAGGGATAAAGAAGGATTTTTAAACCTTGAGACAATTGACACATGGATTGTGTATGTGTGCCATTCAGAGGGTGAATAGGCAAGACAAAATATTTATGTGCCTTTGAGGGTAGGTTAGTAGGTGCCAGGGCGCACCGGTTTGAATGTGTCAAGAACTGCAATGCTGCTGGGTTTTCATGCTCAAAGACATCCAGCCAACATGAAACAACTGTGGGAAGCATTGAAGTCCACATGTGCCAGTATCCCTGTGGAACACTTACGACACCCTGTAGAGTCCATGCCGTGACAAATTGAGGCTGTTTTGGGGGCTACGGGGGGTGCAACTCAATATTAGGGAGGTGTGTCGATTGTTTTGTATACCCAGTGTATGTGTCCTGTTTAGTTAATCTTTAATTCTTAGGGCTAGGGTCTATTTTCCTGAATTTCCACCAGACTGACGTGCCCAAAGTAAACTACCTGTTACTCAGGCCCTGAAGTCAGGATATGCATATAATTGGTACCATTGGATAGAAAACACTTTGAGGTTTGTAGAAATGTTAAAATAATGTGTGAGACTATAATACAATTTTATGGTAGACTAAAATCTACAGAAAACCAACTGATGTCCCAGGCTTATATTTAAAGAAAGCTATGGGTCCTATGCAATTCTAGCACTCAGATTACAATTCCTATTGCTTCCACTAGATATCAACGGTCTCTGTTCAAGGTTTCAGGCTTGTTTCTTCCAAAGCGAGGAAGAATTTGGAGTTTCGGTACAAAGAGTCTCAGTGGAACATCAGTTTGTTCCCATGCGACAAAGAGGACGTGCGCCTGCTAATTTAACTTTTCTATTGAACATACTACTTTCTGTATGAAATATTATAGTTTATTTACATTTTAGGGTACCTGAGGATTAAATAGAAATGTAGTTTGACTTGTTTGAACAAAGTTTAGCGGTAGCTTTTTTGGATTCCTTTGTCTACATGTTGAATGAGTGGATTACTGAAATCGATGGCGCCAACTTAATAGGGCAGTATTGCATTTTTGGATAAAAAGACGTGCCCGTTTTAAGCGCGATATTTTGTCACGAAAAGATGCTCGACTATGCATGGAATTGATAGCTTTGGAAAGAAAACACTCTGACGTTTCCAGAACTGCAAAGATTTTCACTGTGAGTGCCCTAGAACACAAGCTTTAGGCAAAACCAAGATGTTACTGCAACCAGGAAATGAACAGGATTTCCGAAGCTACATTTTGCATTGTCTCCTTATATGGCTGTGAATGCCCCAGGAATGAGCCTACCCTTTCTATCGTTTCCCCAAGGGGTCTGCAGCATTGTGACGTATTTGCAGGCATATCATTGGAAGATTGACCATAAGAGACTACATTTGCCAAGTGTCCGCCCGTTGTCCTGCGTGGAAATTGGTGCGCAAAACTTAGCTGCTGGTATTTTTCCATGGGATTCAGAGAAAAACCATGCTTCCACGAACGGCATATCAATTAAAAGATATTTGACAAAACACCTTGAGGATTGATTCAAACAACGTTTGCCATTGTTTCGATATTATGGAGTTAATTCGGAAAAAAGTTTGACGTGTAGGTGACCGAATTTTCGGTTTGTTTCGGTAGCCAAATGTGATGTACAAAATGGAGCGATTTGTCCTACACAAAGAATCTTTCAGGAAAAACTGGACATCTGCTATGTAACTGAGAGTCTCCTCATTGAAACATCTGAAGTTCTTCAAAGGTAAATTATTTTATTTGATTGCTTTGCTGGTTTTTGTGAATATGTTGCGTGCTAAATGCTACGCTAAATGCTAAGCTAGCTATCAACACTCTTACACAAATTATTGATTTTGGTTCAAAAGCATATTTTGAAAATCTGTGATGACAGTGTTGTTAAGAAAAGGCTAAGCTTGAGAACAGGCAGATTTATTTCATTTCATTTGCGATTTTCAGAAATCATTAACGTTGCGTTATGGTAATGAGCTTGAGCAGTAGTCATGATACCGGATCCGGGATGGGTCGGACTATGAGGTTAACAGACTTTTTGGGATATAAAAAAGGATTGTATCTAACAAAACGACCATTCATGTTGTAGCTGGGACCCTTGGGATTGCAAACAGAGGAAGATTTTTAAAAGTAAGTGATTAATTTAATCGCTATTTCTGATTTTATGAAGCCTGTGCTGGTTGAAAAATATGTTGATGTGGTGCGCCATTCTCAAACAATCACATGGTATGCTTTCACTGTAAAGCCTATTGTAAATAGGACAATGCAGATTGATTAACAAGAATTTAACCTCTTGAACCTCTGGGGACAGTATTTCATTTTTGGATGAAAAACGTTCCAGTTTTAAACAAGATATTTTGTCACGAAAAGATGCTCGACTACGCATATTATTGACAGCTTTGGAAAGAAAACACTCTGACGTTTCCAAAACTGCAAAGATATTGTCTGTGAGTGCCACAGAACTAATGCTACAGGCGAAACCAAGATTACATTTCATACAGGAAGTGAGCCAGATTTTGAATGCGCTGTGTTCCAATGTCTCCTTATATGGCTGTGAATGCGCAAGGAATGAGCCTACATTTTTCTGTCGTTTCCCCAAGGTGTCTGCAGCATTGTGACGTATTTGTAGGCATATCATTGGAAAATTGACCATAAGAGACTACATTTACCAGGTGTCCGCTCGGTGTCCTCCGTCGAAACTATTGTTAAATCTCCAGGTGTGTGCATTTTTCCATTTTGTTCAGAGGAGAAACCAAACTGCCACGAGTGATTTATCATCAAATAGATATGTGAAAAACACCTTGAGGATTGATTCTAAACAACGTTTGCCATGTTTCTGTCGATACTATGGAGTTAATTTGGAAAAAAGTTAACCGTTGTAATGACTGAATTTTTGGGGGGTTTTCTTAGCCAAACATGATGAAAAAAACGGAGCGATTTCTCCTACACAAATAATCTTTTTGGAAAAACTGAACATTTGCTATCTAACTGAGACTCTCCTCATTGAAAACATCCGAAGTTCTTCAAAGGTAAATGATTTTATTTGAATGCATTTCTTGTTTTTGTGAAAATGTTGCCTGCTGAATGCTAGGCTTAATGCTATGCTAGCTATCAATACTCTTACACAAATGCTTGTGTAGCTATGGTTGAAAAGCATTTTCTGAAAATCTGAGATGACAGTGTTGTTAACAAAAGGCTAAGCTTGTGAGCCAATATATTTACTTCATTTCATTTGCGATTTTCATGAATAGTTAACGTTGCGTTATGGTAATGAGCTTGAGGCTATAATTATGCTCCCGGATACACGATTGCTCGTCACAACAGGTTAAGCTTTTAAATTATATAATATACTTGTATGTTCATAAATGTTTAATATTACGATTATTTATTTGAATTGCGCGCCCTCCAATTTCACCGGATGTTGTCGACAGGTGTCCCACTGTCGGGACGCTTATCCCTAAGTAAACACTCCTCATTAGAAATTCTTACACCCACAGTTAACAGGAGTGGAATTTGTTATCAGCCTCTTAGAAGAAAGGAAAGCGGTTTGATGAGCAGTCTGATGCTCTGCATTTTTTCAATTGAGGGCGAAATGAACAGCTTGACTAAATGCAGTCTTAATAAGGAGAAGTTCCATTCCTAGGCTATACCAGCTGCTTCTACACCATCTGTCCCCTTCGGACCTACATGAAAACTGGAGCCCTCCTGTGTGCCTCAATAGAATCTCAAATAAACCGTGGAACCACAATAAACAATATCCACAACATTTATAACAATAAGCCACCCGATACAGGGAAGGTGAGGAAAGGTTTAGGAGCACACACACACAAAGGTTAGGGATATTCTCTGCTTAATTCGTACGTTTTAGAAGTGGAGAAGTGGAGGGTGGGGAAGTGGACCTCTCTCTTCAGGCCCACTGTGTCCTGCTAAGGATGGTCTGCGGAGCGCACTTCCAGAACCTCCTCGGCCACTCATCTGGTGGTACGAGGGGTCAAAGAGCACCCACAGCTCTGTCTGCACTCCTACAGTCAGCACCCGGGTCTACAGACTCACAGACATAGGGATATGGTTCCCGCAACTCAATACTAAGCATGAATAGTCACCTACAAATGTTACATTATATTAAGTCTGAACCGAGGCTATTATCCCTGTAATGCATTGTACAAAGACTAGTTGTTCGAGGATAGGCAGTTTGTATTAGATTCATACATCAACACATTTGAAAAGACAAGACTGATTGTGAAGATGAAGTAAGTTAGAGTAACTACAGGTATTCAATACTGTAAACTCTAGAGGCTGGGAGCATGTCAATTGATTATAATGCCCATATAAAAGCTGCCTTGTCGTCATTAATAACTTCTTAAAGGTTAAGCAAAGCAAAAAAGACCCAATCTATAATCTCCATCTATCCCTCTCTTGTGTGGGCAGCACAATTTACAGCAGGCCTTATAGATGGGCAATTCATTCTCAGCCTCTCTCCCTCTTCTCAACTCTACTGCATTTCTTATCCTTTTCTTTCTTGCTGTCTTTCCTTACCCCTTCCTCTCTCCCTCCCTCCCTCCCTCCCTATCCCCTTTCCCTCTCCCCATCCCCTTTCCCTCTCTCTAATTGCTTTATCCCGGAGAGCTCCTCTGCACAAGCAGCCTGTAAATCAAGAGGCAAGACTGTCAACACATAGATGAATGGGACAGAGTCAGATAAAAGAATGCCACTGAGAAATTATAATTTTCAGTTCTAAAAGGTTGATCAGCAACAGGACCTGAAAGCAGCTGCCAGGAGATGTGAGATGTGTGTAAAAAAAATATGCACAGGTTCAGCATGAAAGGGGCGATAATACAAACATTGAGCTAGAGTTTGTGCTTGTGATAATGAAAGTGAAATAGGAGGGACAGAAAATCATTATGATGATAGTGGTGACTCCTCATTCTTCCTCTCATTCAGAATGAAATCATTCTGATGATATGAGATAGAGACTGCTTTTTGCTATCCCCACAAAATCCTTAAATAAATTACCCAAGGTTTTGTAACAATAGGCATAATGTGTATTCAGGTTAAAGCTAGAAATATCTGTTTTTTTATTCCACCGCATCCGCCAATGTCACACTTCCACATCTTTTTTATTGTATTTTTTTATTTAACCTTTATTTAACCATGTAGGCTAGTTGAGAACACCTGTATTTAACCAGGTAGGCTAGTTGAGAACACCTTTAATTAACCAGGTAGGCTAGTTGAGAACACCTGTATTTAACCAGGTAGGCTAGTTGAGAACACCTTTAATTAACCAGGTAGGCTAGTTGAGAACACCTGTATTTAACCAGGTAGGCTAGTTGAGAACACCTTTATTTAACCAGGTAGGCTAGTTGAGAACACCTTTATTTAACCAGGTAGGCTAGTTGAGAACAAGTTCTCATTTGCAACTGCGACCTGGCCAAGATAAAGCATAGCAGTGTGAACAGACAACACAGAGTTACACATGGAGTAAACAATTAGCAAGTCAATAACACAGTAGAAAAAAAGAGAGTCTATATACATTGTGTATAGGTGAAAGGTGAAAGGTGACAAAACTAGAGCGATGTTTGTCAGACCAGGAGACATCCCAGGAGACCAGGACCAGGAGACAGACCAGGAGACATCCCGCAAGTCTTCTCACCAAAACGTCTGTAGTGTCCAAACGGTTTTACCTGCAAACTATTATGACTACTGTATGGAAAAGGGACACTAATGTGACCACTCTATGGAAAGGGGAGATTCCCATGAACATTATGGTGTTCATTTTGCTTTATAGCTCCCACAAGTGTCACGGTACTCGTCTGAAGGTAACCAGTACCTGCAAAAATAAATGAATGGAAGTATGAAGTTAGTTTTGTACCTACCCAAAAAGGGGTTAAATATGTGTCAAAATATAAATAACATATTTCCTGAGCTTTCTTGTACAGGAAGATACAGATACAGGAAAAACACTTCGAAACCTTTCTTTTGTGATTGTATTTCTGCCATTTCTGAATGTGTTATTCAATGCATTACTCTGGGCTATAGTAGTAAAGGCCAAATTACATATTTGATACCTAAAAGGGTCCTAAAGTTCAAAATCAAATAGCTAAATGATCCATAGAATGACCATCTTAAAACAATTCCATAATTATGTCAACTTCAAATTTTGGACTTGAGCCAGAACCCCTCTAGTCAACAGCTTCCTCTCCTGTCCACTGGGCTCATGCATATATGTATTATTGGCAGTGGCGACGCGTCATTCAGGGCAGGTAGGGCAGAGCACCAGCTGTTTTGAGCACCACACTTTTATTTTGGCATTAATACGTGTCACAATGTTTAAAAAATGTAATAATCATTGAGTTAATAAAGCCGCATACAAACATGGTCTCTTTTATGCTTTCTTGAGTAAGGCAGCTCCAAAATGCAGGTGTTTCAGCCTAGCTCAGTGCTTTCTGTGGTGGTGGTGGTGGGGCTAGCCAGCAGAAAATACAGAACGTTGTGCCTGATTGGCTCAGTTTTCTGTCACCGATTGTCTCAGTTTTGTGACTCATGGGACAGTACATCGTCCCTATTTCTGAGTTTAGAGCTCGAAAACGTTAGCCCCTTGGGTTCTGCCATAGTTACATTAGAAGTGCCGATCCAAGAAGGCTCAAGGTCATTGGCCACAGATAGAATGACATCAAATCACGTTATATCTACTGTAGAGTAGCTTTGATTGGACTTATCATGTCAATATCTTACTTTCAAAGTCTTAGCAAGCAGTCATCATCAGTTGTCGACAATCTACTGGCAAATCCTTTTTCATCATTGTCATATGAAGAGAAATTATAGATAAAACATATCGGTGCTCATTGGCCGTTGTACATGAAGATTACACAAGTTGGAAATCGCAAATTCAACAATGAGTCACTTGGAAGGAATCAGTGACTAACTGCAAGCGTTGCAAAGAAACCTCGAAATTTAGCCTGCTTTTCAATGTGTTTTTTTTTCTCCAGAGTTCTCACCATAAATCCAGAAAATGCCAGACTTTGATGAAAGTTTGGTGATGAAATTTGCCCACAAAGGACTACTGCGCCACCTTCACAAGGTGAGTCCAAAAATGTATTGTATGCTGCAGCATAAATGATGTAATACACAAGGGGGAAATCTATACGGTAGCTAAGAAAGTAATACTAAGTGTATGTTGTGAAGTAAGCTGTTAGTAGCCCATGTGCCTCACCCTAATCATTTGTATTGTAAACACATCGTTCGTGGTCCGGTGACTGTTTGTTTGGCTACTTTTTTGTACATCTTTGACAGTGCTACTGATAGTAATGGTGGTTGTAACTTAGTTCGTCTGTTGTTTGAAGAGAGTCAGACCGAAATGCAGCGTGTAGGTTACTCATGACTTTTAATGAAGATAATGCGGTACATGAAATAACTGAAAATACAAAAACAACAAACGAGTGAAACTAATTACAGCCTATCTGGTGACTAACACAGAGACAGGTACAATCACCCACGAAATACAACGCGCACTCAGGCTACCTAAATACGGTTCCCAATCCGAGACAACGAGAATCAGCTGACTCCAATTAGGAATCGCCTCAGGCAGCCAAGCCTAACTAGACACACCCCTAATAATACACACTCCCAATTAATACAAACCCCAATACGAAATACAACATATAAACCCATGTCACACCCTGGCCTACCCAAACATATAACAAAAACACAAGCTACAATGACCAAGGCGTGACAGAACCCCCCCTAAGGTGCGGACTCCGGGACGCACCTCAAGAGCATAGGGAGGGTCCGGGTGGGCGTCTGTCCATGGTGGCGGTTCTGGCTCGGGACGTGGACCCCACTCCATAAATGTCCTAGTTCCTCCCCTTCGCGTCCTAGGATAATCCACCTTCTCCGCCGACCATGGCCTAATAGTCCTCACCCTGATCCCCACATAACTGAGGGGCAGCTCGGGACCGAGGGGCAGCTCGGGACAGAGGGGCAACTCGGGACAGAGGGGTATCTCAGGATAGAGGGGCATCTCAGGACAGCAGGGCAGCTCAGGACAGAGGGGCATCTCAGGACAGAGGGGCAGCCCGGGACAGAGGGGCAGCCCGGGACCGAAGCAGCCCGGTACTGAGGGGAAGCCCGGTACTGAGAGGGAGCCCAGTACAGAGAGGAAGCCTAGTACTGAGAGGAAGCTCAGTACTGAGAGGAAGCTCAGGCAGGTAGTAGGCTCCGGTAAATCCTGGCTGGCTGGTGGACCTGGATGATTCAGGTTGTCTGGCCGATCTAGAAGATCTTGGCAGACTGGCACTTCTGGCGGATCCTGGCAGACTGGCACTTCTGGTGGATCCTGGTAGACTGGTGACGCTGGGCCGACTGGCGGCGCTGGGCAGACAGGAGACTCCGGCAGCGCAGGAGAGGAGAAAGGCTCTGGCTGCGCTGAACAGGCGGGAGACTCCAACAGTGCAGGAGAGGAGAAAAGCTCTGGCTGCGCTGAACAGGCGAGACGCACTGGACGCGCTGGGCCGACTGGGAGCACTGGTGGCGCTGGACAGACAGGAGACTCCGGCAGCGCAGGAGAGGAGAAAGGCTCTGGCTGCGCTGAACAGGCGGGAGACTCCAACAGTGCAGGAGAGGAGAAAAGCTCTGGCTGCACTGAACAGGCGAGGCGCACTGGACGCGCTGGGCCGACTGGTAGCACTGGTGGCGCTGGACAGACAGGAGACTCCGGCAGCGCAGGAGAGGAGAAAGGCTCTGGCTGCGCTAAACAGGCTGGAGACTCCGATAGCACAGGAGGGGAGAAAAGCACTGGCTGTGCTGAACAGGCGAGGCGCACTGGAGGCCTGGTGCGTGGTACTGGAACTGGTGGTACTGGCGCGAGGACACGCACAGGAAGCCTGGTGCGGGGAGCTGCTACCGGAGGACTGGTGTGTAGAGGTGGCTCTGGATAGACCGGACCGTGCAGGCGCACTGGAGCTCTTGAGCACCGAGCCTGCCCAAACTTACCTGGCTCGATGCCCACTCTAGCCCGGCAAATAGGAAGGGCTGGTATGTGTCGCAGCTGGCTCTGCACCCGCACTGGAAACACTGTGCGCTCCATAGCATAACACGGTGCCTGCCCGGTCTCTCTAGCCCAATGGTGAGCACAGGGAGTATGCGCAGGTTTCCTACCTGGCATAACTATTCTCCCTTTTAGCCCCCCCCAATATTTTTTGGGGGGTGACTTTTCGGTTTCCAACCGCGTCGCCGTGCTGCCTCCTCATACTTGCGCCTCTCCGCTTTAGCTGCTTCTATTACCTCCTTGGGACGGCGATATTCTCCCGGCTGCGCCCAGGGTCCTTTACCGTCTAATTCCTCCTCCCATGTCCAAATCTCCAAATGATGCAGTCTCTCCCATTGCAACTGCTCTTCACGATTAACAGGGAGAGTAGGCTCAGGTCTGTTTCCTGACTCAGCCACTCTCTCTCTGCGCTTTCCCCGTTACCTTCGGTTTTCGCTCTGTATAGCAATGCTTTCCTTCTCGATTCCATACGTGTATAGCCCTCTTCGCATTGCTGTAGGGAATCCCAGGCGGGCTCCTGCACTCGCTCTGGGTCGGCCGCCCACCTGTCGATTTCTTCCCACGTCGTATAATCCCTGCTTCTGCCGTCCATAACGTCCTCCTTTAGATCCTGCCAGTTCACACGCTGCTCGGTCTGTGAATGGTGGTGGGTGATTCTGTAACGTAGTTCGTCTGTTGTTTGAAGAGAGTCAGACCGAAATGCAGCGTGTAGGTTACTCATGACTTTTAATTAAGATAATGCGGTACATGAAATAACTGAAAATACAAAAACAACAAACGAGTGAAACTAATTACAGCCTATCTGGTGACTAACACAGAGACAGGTACAATCACCCACGAAATACAACGCGCACTCAGGCTAACTAAATACGGTTCCCAATCCGAGACAACGAGAATCAGCTGACTCCAATTAGGAATCGCCTCAGGCAGCCAAGCCTAACTAGACACACCCCTAATAATACACACTCCCAATTAATACAAACCCCAATACGAAATACAACATATAAACCCATGTCACACCCTGGCCTACCCAAACATATAACAAAAACACAAGCTACAATGACCAAGGCGTGACAGTGGTGCTTGGCTTGCATGTGCAAATTCATAGAATTGTGTTATTTGACGTGTCAAATTCAAAGCTTATTTAACGTGTCAAATAATGTTATATGACATAACTTTTTTGACACACAAAGACCTACCTACTGTTTTAACTTGGTGGTGCACAAATAGCCTATAACCTGTTTTAGAGAAATGCAATCATCGAATATTGTAAGAGCTTTCATTGGCTGTTTAGATGCCCCATTTATTTATCCTACGGTTCTAACTTGTACAGAGAGAACACTGTAAGAACGGCACATGTTCTGAAATCTGTCGCTGTACATTTCTAAAGTGCTGAACAAATAGTTATATTGACTCCGTCCTTCCTAGCTCGCTCATTAATGTCTTCATCGAAATTACAGATTGCCTCTTATCTGCTTGTCGTTCCCTTATACCATAGTTTGTACATCTCAACTGTCAGTAGAAACCACATTTGTTTAAGCAAGTCTGCCATATCATCTATGTTTTTGTTAAAGGCAGTAAATGAGGCTGAATGAACTGTTTCGCTGCCAGACAAGACTCCGCTGATAGCCAGGTGTAGCAGTGGTAAGGTGTTGGGACTCTGCTGTTGGAACAGATTTACCAGGCAGTGTAAGAGGATGGCCCTAAAAATTGTCAAAGACTCCAGCCGCCCTAGTCATAGACTGTTCTCTCTGCTACCACACGGCAAGCAGTACCGGAGCACCAAGTCTAGGTCCAAGAGTCTTCTAAACAGCTTTTACCTCCAAGCCATAAGACTCCTGAACATCTAATCAAATGGCTACTCAGACTATTTGCATTGCCCCCCCTCTTTTATACCACTGCTACTCTCTGTTGTTATCATCTATGCACACTCACTTTAATAACTCTACCTACATGTACACATTACCTCAACTAACCGGTGACGCCGCACATTGACTCTATACCGGTACCGCCCTGTATATAGTCTCGCAATTGTTAATTTACTGCTTTAATTACTTGTTACTTTTATTTCTTATTCTTATCTGTGTGTATCTATATACAGTGCCTTGCGAAAGTATTCGGCCCCCTTGAACTTTGCGACCTTTTGCCACATTTCAGGCTTCAAACATAAAGATATAAAACTGTATTTTTTTGTGAAGAATCAACAACAAGTGGGACACAATCATGAAGTGGAACGACATTTATTGGATATTTCAAACTTTTTTAACAAATCAAAAACTGAAAAATTGGGCGTGCAAAATTATTCAGCCCCCTTAAGTTAATACTTTGTAGCGTCACCTTTTGCTGCGATTACAGCTGTAAGTCGCTTGGGGTATGTCTCTATCAGTTTTGCAGATCGAGAGACAAATGGAGAGCATTTGTGAACAGCAGTTTTCAGTTCTTTCCACAGATTCTCGATTGGATTCAGGTCTGGACTTTGACTTGGCCATTCTAACACCTGGATATGTTTATTTTTGAACCATTCCATTGTAGATTTTGCTTTATGTTTTGGATCATTGTCTTGTTGGAAGACAAATCTCCGTCCCAGTCTCAGGTCTTTTGCAGACTCCATCAGGTGTTCTTCCAGAATGGTCCTGTATTTGGCTCCATCCATCTTCCCATCAATTTTATCCATCTTCCCTGACCCTGCTGAAGAAAAGCAGGCCCAAACCATGATGTTGCCACCACCATGTTTGACAGTGGGGATGGTGTGTTCAGGGTGATGAGCTGTGTTGCTTTTACGCCAAACATAACGTTTTGCATTGTTGCCAAAAAGTTTCATCTGACCAGAGCACCTTCTTCCACAAGTTTGGTGTGTCTCCCAGGTGGCTTGTGGCAAACTTTAAACGACACTTTTTATGGATATCTTTAAGAAATGGCTTTCTTCTTGCCACTCTTTCAAAAAGGCCAGATTTGTGCAATATACGACTGATTGTTGTCCTATGGACAGAGTCTCCCACCTCAGCTGTAGATCTCTGCAGTTCATCCAGAGTGATCATGGGCCTCTTGGCTGCATCTCTGATCAGTCTTCTCCTTGTATGAGCTGAAAGTTTAGAGGGACGGCCAGGTCTTGGTAGATTTGCAGTGGTCTGATACTCCTTCCATTTCAATATTATCACTTGCACAGTGCTCCTTGGGATGTTTAAAGCTTGGGGAATCTTTTTGTATCCAAATACAGCTTTAACCTTCTTCACAACAGTATCTCGGACCTGCCTTGTGTGTTCCTTGTTCTTCATGATGCTCTCTGCGCTTTTAACGGACCTCTGAGACTATCACAGTGCAGGTGCATTTATACGGAGACTTGATTACACACAGGTGGATTGTATTTATCATCATTAGTCATTTAGGTCAACATTGGATCATTCAGAGATCCTCACTGAACTTCTGGAGAGAGTTTGCTGCACTGAACTTAAAGGGGCTGAATAATTTTGCACGCCCAATTTTTCAGTTTTTGATTTGTTAAAAAAGTTGGAAATATCCAATAAATGTCGTTCCACTTCATGATTGTGTCCCACTTGTTGTTGATTCTTCACCAAAAAATACAGTTTTAGATCTTTATGTTTGAAGCCTGAAATGTGGCAAAAGGTCGCAAAGTTCAAGGGGGCCGAATACTTTCGCAAGGCACTGTATATATATAACTGCATTGTTGGTTAGGGGCTTGTAAGTAAGCATTTCACTGTTGTATTTGGTGCATGTGACTAATACGATTCGATTTATGTAGGCGCTAACAGTTTATAGACATCGTTTGTCACTGTTAAAGTGCAAATAATGTATTGTTTAGTGTTGTTTGTAGTGGCTTGCTGGCATGTGTAACCGATGTGATATGGTTAACGGGGTTTGCGCTAATAGCGTTTCAATCGGTGACGTCACTCGCTCTGAGGCCTTGAAGTAGTTATTCCCCTTTTTCTGCAAGGGCTGTAGCTTTTGTGGAGCGATGGGTAACGATGCTTTGTGTGTGTCAGTTGTTGGTGTGTGCAGAGGGTCCCTGGTTCGAGCCCAGGTAGGGGCGAGGAGAGGGACGGAAGCTAAACTGTTACATTGATGCTGTTGACCCGGTTCACTGGTTGCTGCGGAAAAGGAGGAGGTCAAAAGGGGGGTGAGTGTAACCAATGTGAAATGGTTAGTTTGCGCTAATAGCGTTTCAATTGGTGACGTCACTCGCTCTGAGACCTTGAAGTAGTTGTTCAAGGGCCGCGGCTTTTGTGGAGCGATGGGTAGCTGTTATGTTCCCCAGTTTATGTGTTGTAGTTTGTGTATTTGCATGTGTTTATTTCAGGAAATGGCTTCCTGAAATCCCTCAAGCAGCTGATTGGTCGACTCCATGGCTAATTGGAGAGCTGACCCCACCCCCTCGTCAAGACGCAGCTGTCTCCAATTACCCATTCATTATGAAGCTATATAAATGCCAGTGTTCTGTTCAGGAGGGAGAGATTTGCTGGGAGGTCATTGCAGAGATTTTGCTAGAGAGATTTGCTGGGATGTCATTGCTGAGAGTTGGTATGTTTTGTGAGTTTGTTGCTCAGATAGAGCTTATTTGATGTCCTTTGTTTCTTAGTTTGTTTGTGAAAATGGTTTAATATTCTGTTTCATTTGTTCCCAGGGGGGAAGGGGAAGGCACCTAGGGAGTGCTTAGGCAAGAGGCCCGCGGGCATACATATACCCGTAGCATATTCGCTGTCTAGGCACACTAGGTAATACCTGGGCGGCCCACCCCCTTGTATTTTGGTTAGGGCACCAGGTGGTGCTAAATTAGGTAAGTAGTGGGTAGGCAGGTAAGATAGGAGAGGGGGGCGCTTTGAGATTTACTTTCTTTGCTTTGGTTCAGTCCAGCCCCTTTTCCCCATATTACCGTGTGAAGGAATAAAGTCCTTGTAAACGGTACCACATTCTGCCTGTTGTCATTCTTACTTGCATCTACAGTCCATACCTTTTTCACTTCACGGAGAGTTTAGTTGTAGCAGGGTGTTGCGTTCCCTCTTCATAGAGGCGTGCGTAACAGTAGCAATGCTTTGTGGGAGGCAGTTGTTGATGTGTGCAGACGGTCCCTGGTTTGAGCCCAGGTAGGGGCGAGGAGAGGGACGGAAGCTAAACTGTTAACCCTGCATCCCACATTTTTTTGTTTGCCCCACCAAGATTTACATGCTAAAATCAACACTTATTGGTTACTAGAATCTGGGGCAAAGCTTTTGAGCTCTGCCAGAACCATTAACATCTCCACATCATAAATCAGGAACAAACTGGTGCAGAAGTGTACAGTGTAATTTGCTTAGGAGATAATCACTGAGATCCAACTTCACAGAGCATGCAAAGCACTTCTGACACTGGAGCTGTAGAACATCGAAAAAACACAATGTCTCAACCCAGCCACTGATCTGCTGCACAATGAATGCCTTCAATGAACAAATGACTGATGTGAGGTCTAATTTTTCAAGCACTATGAAATGTGTGTCATTGGGCATGGATTGCTGCACCATGATTGTAGAAACTTATGAGATGGTTTCCATGCACTAAGGCTTCATGAACTTGCACCGATGCTTGTTTCTGTTATGTAAGGTGTGAGCAGAGAGGCAGTAAGTTTTAGGCTGTGGGTGATTGGTGATTGGTGTTGCATACTGTACCTTCTCCACTAAGAAGCTGAGCTGCTGGGAGGAGATGTCCAAGACAGGTGATGAGCTCCTTCCCACTCTGGTGACCTAGCATGGCGTGACACACCAGCCTCTCTCAACACCACCTGGGATAGAAACAGGTATTCAGTACACACATTCAGTTGGCTCAAGACAACATTTATACCGTTATATGCAATTCGGCACTGAAGCTCAGATTTTGACCTTGTGTAGGTATAAATGTGACAGTTTCCTATAACTACCCAACAGAAATACAGCCCTGTCCTGCCCTGCCAAAGCTTTTCTGAGATACAGCCATGCTCTGCTTTGCTTGGGATTTCCTGAAATACAATCCTACAATTGCCATCCAAAGATATAGGGGATCTGCAGTGGCATGGGCTTACCTCTGGGCTTACCTCTGGTTCTCGCTTCTTTCCTTCTCCTGTTCACCATTCAATCAATAAGGACTCAAGGAGAAATGCATCCCAGTAATACCCCAGAGAGGAAGTCAATACCCAGTCCTGTGCAGTGTGACTATGGTCAGATGAAGGGGGCTTTAAACACCTTTTATCTCTGTAGTATTCAACCTTGAGCCCCCTGTGTCATTATCTGAAATGCTAGCTAAGAGTGCACTTACTGTAATTCACGTTTGTCCAAATGTTAGCGAATATCAATAACCAGCTGTGAATACTATTATTAAACACTGGTACACTAAAATGAACTGGTTCGGCTGAACATAAAAACAAATCCATGAAGTTAGTCCAATGAGGTGAAACATACACGGTTCGTTTTGCGAATGAAATGGAATAATTTATTCAAAGTCCAACAACTGTGCGTGCTGACGAAGACCAATGCAGTCGGTGTTGACATTTCTTTCCCTCGTAACACAAACTTATCCAAAATGCACAGACAAAGACTGGTAACAGCCCATTTCTGATCTTTTTTTCACTATTTGGTCTTCTGACCAGTCAGATCAGCTCTGAAAAATATTTGAAAAGATGTGATTGGTCAGAGGACCAATACATTTAAAAAATATCAGAATTGGTCTGGCTGTGTAAAGGCAGCCATATCTGTTGCTTGAGGGAGTGTATCAAATCAAATGTTATTTGTCACATGCACCGAATACAACATGTAGACCTTACCGTGAAATGCTTACTTACAAGCCCTTAACCAACAATTCCGTTTTAAGAAAATAGAGTTAAGAAAATGTATACTAAAATAAATGAAAAAGTAACACAATAAAATAACAATAATGAGGCTACATTTTGTATAGACCGAGTACTGGTACCGAGTGCGGGGGTACAGATTAGTCAAGGTAATTTCTACATGTTGGTAGGGGTAAAGTGACTATGCATTAATAATAAACAGTGAGTAGCAGCATGTGTAAAAACAAAGGGGTGGGGGTGTCAATGCAAATAGTCCGGGTTGCCGTTTGATGAATTGTTCAGCAGTTGTATGGCTTGGGGGTAGAAGCTGTTGAAGAGCCTTTTAGACCTAGACCTTGCGCTCCGATACCGCTTGCCATGCGTCAGCAGAGAGAACAGTCTATGACTGGAGTCTTTGACCGTTTTTTTGGGGCCTTCCTCTGACACCGTCTAGTATATAGGTCCTGGATGGCAGGAAGCTTGGCCCCAGTGATGTACTGGGCTGTTCGCACTACCCTCTGTAGTGCCTTACGGTTGGATGCCGAGCAGTTGTAATACCAGGTCGTGATGCAACCAGTCAGGATGCTCTCAATGTTGCAGCTGTAGAACATTTTGAGGATCTGGGGACCCATGCCGAATCTTTTCAGTCTCCTGTGGGGGAAAAGGCGTTGTCGTGCCCTCTTCACAATTTTCTTGGTGTGTTTTGACCATGATAGTTTGTAACTTGAAACTCTCGATCAGCTCCACTAGAGCCCCGTCGATGTGAATGGGGGTGTGTTCGGCCCTCCTTTTCCTGTAGTCCACGATCATCTCCTTTGTGTTGCTCACATTGAGGGAGAGGTTGTTTTCCTGGCACCACACTGCCAGGTCTCAGACATCCTCCCTATAGGCTCTCATCGCTGTGTCGTCAGCAAACTTAATGATGGTGTTGGAGTCGTGCTTGGCCACTTATTAGTGGATGAGCGGGGAGTACAAGAGGGGACTAAGTACGCACCCCTGAGGGGCCCCTGTGTCGAGGATCAGCGTGGCAGATCTTTTGCCTACCCTCACCACCTGGGGGTGCGGCCTGTCAGGAAGTTCAGGATCCAGTTGCAGAGGGAAGTGTTTAATCCCATGGTCCTTAGCTTATTGATGATCTTTGTGGGTACTATGGTGTTGAACACTGAGCTGTAGTCAATGAAAAGCATTCTCGCATAGGTGTTCCTTTTGTCCAGGTGGGAAAGGGCAGTATTAAGTGCAATTGCGATTGGGTCATCTGTGGATCTGTTGGAACGGTATGCGAATTGGAATGGGTCTAGAGTTTCTGGGGTGATGGTGTTGATGTGAGCCATAACCAGCCTTTTGAAGTGTGTTATGGGGCGTAGTCATTTAGGCAGGTTACCTTTGCTTTCTTGGGCACAGGGACTATGTTGGTCTGCTTGAAACATGTAGGTATTACAGACTTTGCCAGGAAGAGTTTGAAATGTCAGTGAAAACACTTGCCAGTTGGTCCGCGCATGCTCAAAGTACACATCCTGTTAATCCGTCTGGCCCGAAGCCTTGTGAATGTTAACCTGTTTAAAAGGTCTTGCTCACATTGGCTATGGAGAGCATGATAACCCAGTCGTCCGGAACAGCTGGTGCTCTCATGATTCTATGTTTCTAGATCTCAACTTACTATCTAAGTTGTGTCTGACAGAGGACTGTTTGCCACCATTGTCACATGTTCCCACCTTGGGAGAGTCAGAGAAGCCCTCCAGCAACATGTCAGCAGTGTGTCTCGTGGCGAGCTCCATGCGTATGGGATGCAGTCTGAGGAACAGCCCATCTACAGCTGGGGGAACCAGCGAGTTGCAACTCTTTTCCTCCCTGGTTGTGTTGGTGGGCGGGGGGGCCTCTGGAGGTACCCCTCTGTGTTCCAGTATAGCTGGTGGGAGGGCTGACCTCAGTTGGTCACTCTAAAACAGTACTGATATGGACCAGAGCTGGGGAGCAGAGGACAGAAAACAAGCTTTCAGGGAAATAATTGAATGACTGGTGGATTTGAATGGGATTTGAATGACTGATTTGATTGAATATGTAAAGTATGCACATATGTACACACTCCCTGCCTGTACCTGAAATGTGCCCCCAGGTCCAGACTGGGGACAAAAGGACGGTTGGTGACAATAGTAGTGCCCTTGCCATTGGCAGAGAGAAGGATGGTGTGTTTCATTATCCTGGATGGAGAGGTACAGCTTGTCCTGGAAGTGCACCCTCTACAACCACTAAGGTTATTATTTGACCCTGCTGGTTATCTAACGTTTAAACATTTTGAAGAACAATCTGGCCTTAAATGCTCATATACTCTTAAAATCTCCACCAGGCACAGAAGAGAAGAAGACTGGCCACCCCTCAGAGCCTGGTTCCTCTCTAGGTTTCTTCCTAGATTCATGCCTTTTCTAGAGAGTTTCTCTTAGCCACCGTGCTTCTACATCTGCATTGCTTGCTGTTTTGGGTTTTACGCCGGGATTCTGTATAGCACTTTGTGACATCTGCTGATGCAAAAAGGACTTTATAAATGCATTTGATTGATTGTCATCTAGGTGAGGGACCAGCTCCAGCTTCCCCTGGGGTGGAACCTCTCCCTCACTGGGCTCCACCCGCCACCTGCTGCGAACCTGGAAAAAAAACAGTGGCCTTCTGTTACATAGGTGTTTACATCTGATGTAGTAAAAGACATAGAATCACTACGTAATAGGTATAGTACTGCCAGTTTAACCATACTGTATAATACCGTAAGACAGACAACATAATACAATTTAGCAGACGCTCTTATCCAGAGTGACTTAGTAGTGAGTGCATACATGTTCATACTGGCTCCCAGTGTGAATCGGACCGACAACCCTGGCATTGCAAGTGCCAAGCTCTAAAAACTGAGCCACATGGGACCAAATTCAATCTACTTGTATAATGCATGATAGATTCATTGAGGGCTTTGTAAGAGTATGTCTGTGATGTTCAATAAACATTCTCAAGTTAGTCAAACATCCAGGAGGTTGGCCAAAGGTAACAACAGGCAGTGAACCCTTTTATGTTTGGGCCCATGAAGATCATATGTTCTATAAAATTCTGTGTTTGGGCCATTCTTACAGAGGGTCTGAGTGCTTTCGATTAACCAAGAAATAAAATAAGGGCACCACACACGAAGCAATTTGACTCCTTTATCAGAAGCTTATCTGTCTCTTGGACCAAGCACTGTTTAATAATGAGAGATAATGTTGTGATATCAGGTCCGAGTTCCCTCCAGTCTCTTCCCTACTAATATTGTCTTATCTGTGGGCCTTTTGGGAGCCTGGTGGAGGCAGAGGAAGGCTGCAGTGGGGAAGCTCACTACTCGCCTATCAGTTTTACAGAGAGTGTGAAGCTGCTAATTGAAGCAATCACAGACAGGCTGGGGTTTTATCAGATCCAGGGCCCAAAAGCTGTGTTGCTATAGATACCAGGATTGATACAGAGGATTCAGCCTGCTTTCGCCCTATTAGATGTACTGTACAATATAATTCAGCTTGAAAACAGAATCTTCATCTAAAGAAAAAAAGCTGAAGAATTCCCCATTCTATACTACTCCATTCTAGATTTCTGATTGATTTAGATTCAACAAGGAAATAATCTAAAAAGGAAAGAGACATTCATCTTCTCTACCACTACATCTTCAGCCTTGTTCACATCAGCAGATAAGACCAAAGTGCACCAGTAGCTCTCAATATATCTTAACTATTAGCTGAAAGAGGATTTAAAATCAATTTTCCATGCAGCAGCTTCCTGATTGATTTGTTGCACATAAAGTTTTAATGGGGATTTTCAGATTGAATCCAGCGCTGTGACACTGGAGTAGGCTCTCTGATTGATAATACTTTATTTTCTCACCACCACACTGGAGTAGGCTCTCTGATTGATAATACTTTATTTTCTCACCACCACACTGGAGTAGGCTCTCTGATTGATAATACTTTATTTTCTCACCACCACACTGGAGTAGGCTCTCTGATTGATAATACTTTATTTTCTCACCAACACACTGGAGTAGGCTCTCTGATTGATAATACTTTATTTTCTCACCACCACACTGGAGTAGGCTCTCTGATTGATAATACTTTATTTTCTCACCACCACACTGGAGTAGGCTCTCTAATTGATAATACTTTATTTTCTCACCACAATACTGGAGTAGGCTCTCTGATTGATAATACTTTATTTTCTCACCACCACACTGGAGTAGGCTCTCTAATTGATAATACTTTATTTTCTCACCACCATACTGGAGGGCTCATCCAACTACCTGGATGCTTCCATGGAGTAAGCATAATCATCACATTTGACTGCCATCATGATGTCTTCTTCAGAACCACAACCAACCAAAGACATTAATGAGCTCTGTGTATGTAGAGGAAAGGTGATGGCAGAGAGGCACAGGCACTACACTTCTGTAACAAACTCTCTAGTCTGCAAGGGCAGAAAGACTCACTTTTTTACAACTTCCTTGCGCTGACATTGGCTATGCAATGAGTTGGATTTAATTGGAGTTTCAGTGTGTGTTCGAGTGTGGAGGGGACCTTATTGAACAGAGCATGGTCTGCTGGCGACAGGAGATGCTCTTGATGTTACAAGCAGTCATGTAGAACCAACCAATCATGGATCATAGCTCCTGATTAATCACCATCAACAACATTATCACTAGCTGAACTTTATGGCTACTGGAAGTTACTGAGTCACGCAGACTTCTTTACTCTCCATAAATGCATAATCTGATACTTTAGAGGGATTAATCATAGGCCCCAAAGTCTGTTGGATATCGTTATCGTGTTCATCTGTACATTAACTTGATGATATAAGTATATTCTGCTACCCTGTGAGACAGAAGTAGGGCAGATTTCTATGTCTAGTCAAAGGAACATGTGTAGTCACATTTCATATATTCTAATATAGACTCTGTACAGTGTACTTCATTCTCACTTGTAGATCAACGTGGGATGTCAGCTCATTACAGGAGGCCTTGCAGAGAAAGGGGAGTAAACGGCAATTGAGGCATTCAGCCACTACACTGCACATAAAAGACACACGGTAACCATCCATGTGAGCAGTGTGTGACTTTGGGATTCATCTGAGAGTCATAGATCACTTTCTCAGGCTTTATGTGCCATCTCTGGTGAGAGCTAAGCTGCTGGTCGATACAAAGGTGATTATGGAGGGGTATGAAGAACAAGCCAGCTGAAATGTCAATAATCAGATCAGACTTGCATTACAGAGGTTTAATGAAATGTATTGCTTTGAACCATGGCATGTCAAGGAGGTTTAAAATGAAAACCACTGTAGAACTCAGTAGCTAAGACACCAAATAGTAGATTTGATAGGGCCATCATACAATACAATTTACACTGCTCAAAAAAATAAAGGCAACACTTAAACAACACAATGTAACTCCAAGTCAATCACACTTCTGTGAAATCAAACTGTCCACTTAGGAAGCAACACTGATTGACAATAAATTTCACATGCTGTTGTGCAAATGGAATAGACAACAGGTGGAAATTATAGGCAATTATCAAGACACCCCCAATAAAGGAGTGGTTCTGCAGGTGGAGACCACAGACCACCTCTCAGTTCCTATGCTTCCTAGCTGATGTTTTGGTCACTTTTGAATGCTGGCGGTGCTTTTACTCCAGTGGTAGCATGAGACGGAGTCTCCAACCCACACAAGTGGCATCCAGGATGGGACATCAATGCGAGCTGTGGCAAGAAGGTTTGCTGTGTCTGTCAGCGTAGTGTCCAGAGCATGGAGGCACTACCAGGAGACAGGCCAGTACATCAGGAGACGTGGAGGAGGCCGTAGGAGCAGGACCGCTATCTCCGCCTTTGTGCAAGGAGGCCACAAATGTGCATGTGTCTGCTCAAACGGTCAGAAACAGACTCCATGAGGGTGGTATGAGGGCCCGGTGGGGGTTGTGCTTACAGCCCAACATCATGCAGGACGTTTGGCATTTGCCAGAGAACACCAATATTGGCAAATTCGCTACTGGCACCCTGTGCTCTTCACAGATGAAAGCAGGTTCACACTGAGCACATGTGACAGACGTGACAGAGTCTGGAGACGCCGTAGATAACGTTCTGCTGCCTGCAACATCCTCCAGCATGACCGGTTTGGCGGTGGGTCAGTCATGGTGTGGGGTGGCATTTCTTTGGGGGGGGGGGGGCACAACCCTCCATGTGCTAGCCTGACTGCCATTAGGTACCGAGATGAGATCCTCAGACCCCTTGTGAGACCATATGCTGGTGCGGTTGGCCCTGGGTTCCTCCTAATGCAAGACAAAGCTAGACCTCATGTGGCTGGAGTGTGTCAGCATACCCTGCAAGAGGAAGGCATTGATGCTATGGACTGGCCCGCCCGTTCCCCAGAACTGAATCCAATTGAGCACATCTGGGACATCATGTCTCGCTCCATCCACCAACGCCACGTTGTACCACAGACTGTCCAGGAGTTGGCGGATGCATTAGTCCAGGTCTGGGAGGAGATCCCTCAGGGGACCATCCACCACCTCATCAGGAGCATGCCCAGACGTTGTAGGGAGGTCATACAGGCACGTGGAGTCCACACACACTACTGAGCCTCATTTTGACTTGTTTTAAGGACATTACATCAAAGTTGGATTAGCTTGTAGTGTGGTTTTCCACTTAAATTTTGAGTGTGACTCCGAATCCAGACCTCCATGGGTTGATATATTTGATTTCCATTGATCATTTTTGTGTGATTTTGTCACCACATTCAACTATGTAAAGAAAAAAGTGGCGGCAGGGTAGCCTAGTGGTTAGAGTGTTGGACTAGTAACCGGAAGGTTGCAAGTTCAAACACCCGTGCTGTCAAGGTACAAATCTGTTGTTCTGCCCCTGAACAGGCAGTTAACCCACTATTCCTAGGCTGTCATTGAAAATAAAAATTTGTTCTTAACTGACTTGCCAGGTTAAAAATAAATAAATAGTGTTCCCTTTATTTTTTTGAGCAGTGTACTTTATTGTCCATTTACATGCAAACTCATTCTGTGACGTCAGCATACAAATGCACAAACACAACACAATATATTACATGCAGTACGGAAAAATGCAAAGTTCGTACACACGTCACAAATTGACATCTCCACAAATTGAAAGTCTCTGCGGCCTACTGTCCAACTGTTCAGTAGCCCGATGGCCGATGGAGTGAAACATGCTCTTATTCTTACTGAACAGTGCGACCGTTAATCTCCTTCCGGAGTGCAGCAGCTCAAAACATTGGGCAAGAATATACTAATGGTAAAATATAAATTGAAAGTATGCTTTGTTTTTAAATGTTTTACATTCTTTTGCCATCAAGTTTCGAGCGACTCTGTCATTCTAGAAGAATGACCATCGATTGATGCTTGAAAATGCTTAGTAAAAATCCTGCCTTATCAACGCACAGCTCTTTAGCCTTAGAGGTGAAAAGAGTGTCAGAAGTATTTCCTCAGCACTGCACTTTAAAGATTTAAGTGCAATACAAGACTGTGTGTGTGTGTGTGTGTGTGTGTGTGTGTGTGTGTGTGTGTGTGTGTGTGTGTGTGTGTGTGTGTGTGTGTGTGTGTGTGTGTGTGTGTGTGTGTGTGTGTGTGTGTGTGTGTGTGTGTGTGTGTGTGTGTGTGTGTGTGTGTGTGTGTGTGTGTGTGTGTGTGTGTGTGTGAGTGAGTGTACGTGCGTCTTTGCGTTTGTCTGTAGACTGCAGTATTTTTTAGGTCCCAGCATAGCAGGGTACCAATCACTAGGTTGTTTTGCACCAAAGGGATTCAAGGCAGCGCTGGTTAATGTGAGAGGCATGAAATAGAAACAGAGGGGAGAACACTATGCACAGTGCATTAATTAATATTATACAACGGGTGTGTCTAATCCTGAATGCTGATTGGTTAAAAGCACATTCCAGCCGGTGTCTATTCCACAAGATACCACTGGCTAAATCTATGACTTTAAAATGCCTATTTACTCTGTTCCATCTGACTACGCAATCCACTGTCTCATCTGCCCAGCCAGGCAATTTATAAACTTGATCTCCACTATGAAAAGCATCTAGATATTATCTCCCATTTCTTTTAGACTAACATTTAGATTTGTATAAACCTTGTTGTCTGTATCTCCGACATTTGCAACATTGTTTCAATATTCAAATTCGATCTCCAGCTGTCCCATAGTAATGAACGTGTAGGGGTCGGGAGTCAGAACGAGGCAGGCAGCATTTCTCAGCCAGCCGAAATCATGAATCAGCTGGCATAATTTTTATGTATATATACAAAGAAATGTCAATTGAAAAAAGGTAAAACAAAACAAAGCAGCTAGTTTGCAGTCTTTACAGCTTCAGTATTTGAAGTGATTGTGTTAGCGGTGTTGTTGGCTAGCTCTTCTGAACAACAGTGACCTGACGAGAGCACATTTTCTATGCCAGGCGAAATCGTGCCTCATTAGCTCATTGTTATGGATGTATCCAAATAAACGTCACTAGAAAACAGCTTAAACAAATGCAAATGCAGCTACTGTTGCTATTCTTTTTGACATTTGATGTGACTGTAAGTTAGATGTAGTTGGCTAACTAGCAAGCAAGGAATAAGAACGTTGCCAGCCGGTATGGCAATGGAACATTTAGTATGAACGACTGTGTCATGTCCATAGATACAGAACAAATGACCAACCAGCTTGAGTAGCAACCCTAGATTTGTGTCAGGAATATATCTTGTGGAATGACGAAATAGTATGAATAAATTAATCAAAATAACATTTTTAATGAAAATATGTCAATCATTATTTGAATATGTTGGTAACCCGTATAAAAGTTATAATGCCTTCGAAGCCGGTGTTTGGAGGATATATTGGCATGGTTTGCCATGCTACAGTTACCCTAACCCTTGCCAATATATCCTCCAAACACCGGCTACTCTGACATTATCACTTAAACACAATGTACATTGTACATGTCTACTAGAATAAACTCACTTTTACTCTGTTAGTACACGCTATCTAAAATACTGGAGGCTCAGGCATAGTAAACAAAGCCCCATCTTTAGCGAAAATTGTGCATAGTTAGATAATTGAAGATGATGAAATGATTATTGTCATGCTTCTAATTTGTGCCTATTGGTCAAGACTGAAAATGTAGGAGGACAGATGGAGCATGGTAATATAAGAAGGGCCATGGAGCAAACATAAAGGTCTGATGAGCTGTTACTGGGGATTGGATTGCACTGACAGCCTGATATCTAGAAAGCTAACAAAGCATTCAACAAATTAACTAATTAATTGCACACTCAATTAGGTTAGACATTAATCAGAGGCAGCATGTAGACAGAAAATGAGTACGCAGGGAAACAGAGCTAAAGGTTGAAGAGATAGTTTACCCTTGGAAGAAAGAGAGAGAGTTTGACCCACCATTTGTGCCACAAAGCAGGCTGGTATCAGGGACTGGTTTGAGAGCTGCGATGTTCTGGAGACATCGGTCAGAACCGGTATGCTGCCAAAGTCCACCTCTGTGGCCATCACATTAACAACCACACCCTCCCCAATGCAGGGCAGGAGCAGGTTCTATGGAATTAGAAGACTTTAGATGGACCAGGGGTATAAATACAAGGCTACACACACATACTGCTAGTAGCAGTGTCTATCCTACATCTAGGAGATATAAGAAAGACCCATATTTAACAAACAAAAAATTGTCACTCAACTATTTCCATATATATACAGTACTTCCGTAATTTTTTTAAACTGGTACCGGGCTACCTTCAGACGAGTCTTGTGAGACTTGTGGGCATCTCGCCTTTCAATAGAGGTGTCATATTAGTGTGCAACGGACGCTACAGACAGGAGTTGGAAGATCGGCTGTACCGACTTCAGACGAGTCCCATAATGATTGTGGGTTTCGTAGAGCAAAACAGAGAACATCATCCTGTTCGTGAGAATCATCTTTTCCATGGAGTGGTCATATTAGTTTGTTGGCCAAATCGTTCTGACACTACAGACATTTTCATGAGAATTTTTAGGATGTCTCATGTTCTGACAAACACCTCTGTAGCTCGGGCAGTCTGCAATTGGCAGATGTCATGGAGATGCAGCCCATACAACAACAAAAAACAGATATCTCTATTTCAAACAGACATCTCTATTTCAAACAGACATCTCTATTTCAAACAGACATCACTATTCCATGCAGATATCTATATTGCAAACAAACATCACTATTTTAAACAGATGGATTTTGGTGGTGATTTTTGTATTATGCTAATTCGATTTCCTGGTGGGCGCTGACATCGACTCTAGGGGATCATCTGCTCTGAATGAGGTGCTTTAAAATGAGTGCCCTCTGACCATAAATCAGGACATTTACTGTAAGAGGTGTATTTTGACCCTGGGTGTAGATCTGTAACCTGGCATTGATGGGTAGGGCCAGCACCTCCTCTCCCACTCCTTGTGCATCCAACACTAGAGCCAGGCTGTAGCGCTGCACACTGTTGGAGCACAGGGTCACCTGCAGATAGTGGTACACAGCATATATAGACAGACAAGCATAGCCACGGCATTGGCATCTCTGTGAAGTAGAAGTGCTCGTTTGGCAAATATATTCCCAGTTCACACTGATTCACAGACTTTTGCCTAGTTATCAAATCACAACATTTTCCAATCATGCTTCCATTTTGGTCTTCTTTACACTTTCTGTATTACATACCGAAGAAGCCTACTACACTACCTTCTAACACCTGTCAAGGCTGTCATCAGAGGAAGACACTACACTGAGAGTACACTGCATGTTCCACGGTGTCTGTATCTGGGGAGATTTCTGCACCACCCATGAATAACTTCCAATACTGTGAAAGGTTAGCCAAAGCCCATTTCCTCTGCTAGGTGAGAGCTTACCTCCCTCCAGCATATTTGACTCCCTCTGACCTCTTCCATATATTCTGCTCTTGTAAGAGAACTCATTAGAGCCCGGGAGTGCCGCTGTGCGGTCATTGGGCTGGAGAGCGAAGCAGAGTTTTCCAGACAGCCAAAGGAAGGCAGCAGACATGAGACACCCTATACAAAGGGTCCAAGACAGCTGCACAGATTCCCCTGATCTACCCGCCGCAGCGCCTGACAGCTCTCAGTGATGGGAAAAGACCAAACAGTCTCCCATTGATAGGAAAAGACCAGCATATGACAGATACACTTAGTAACCAGAGGCAGCCAGAGCAAGCTGATGTAATAATCTAAGCTCTGCAGAGCCACAGGGAGAAAGGCATTTTCCTAGGCATTTATCTGTAACAGATTCTTTCAATATTCAACTCCACTACTGAATACAATTAAGGTCTGGCCCCTTCAGTGCCAATCATTGATTGAAGCCGTTGTGATTAGAGGGAATTAATTTAATGATTAGGTTATTCAAAATCTCAAATGAAAAATCTACAACACACAATATAGCACTAAATTGGAAAACAAACTGACTCATCATGATCCACCAGTCCACAATTAATAGCGGAGTTAAATGATAATTACATTTACATTTAAGTCATTTAGCACATAAACAGTTTTTCTTTGGAATAATGTTCACATACGGTATGTTTTCAGATAATGCTTAATATCTATAACAAGTAGAAAATGGAGGTAACTTCCTGGTCATGCTCCCCGCTAAATTCACACACCTGGATGTCAACAAGTCCCTGAGGACGCATGGTTCCTGAGGTGGGTGTCAGGGTGAACACAGTGGGCCGGTTCTGTCAAACTGAGGTCTGAAACCTAGGAGGTACTGGTGATGCTGGAAGGCCCACTGCCATCCCCTGGAACCCTCAGCCCAAAGGTCATAGCGACGTGTCATTCAGACTGCAGGTCAGTGTGTGAGGGAAACCTAGAGGTGAGAAGGAATAAGGAATGAAACATAGAGCAACCAATGTTACGGTTCTAAAGATTAGGGCAAAAGAAACTCCAAACAGTGTTAACTGACATACAGCTACAATGCCAGAGGGAAATTCATTCTAAAGAGGTTGATTTGTCTGTCTTCTTTAAAAAGGTCTGGTTTGTGTAAGGGAAATAAACAGTGAGATGAAAAAGGTGTCATAGCATACTTATTATCTGTCTGCAAAGAACTTTGCTGTTATTGATCACAAGAGAAACGTGCATTCTACCCTAGTTGATTCCGTGTTTAGTATTATTCCACAGTAAGCCATACACAAGTCATATTGGAGATAGATAAAGGCCTACTCAAAATATTTTCGCAGAAAATGTATCAACCTGGACAATTGTTGGGAGGGTTGTATATTTCAAATATATATATATATATTTCACCTTTAGTTAAGGTAGGTGTAACGGCGTTCGTCTGTTGAAGGAAGAGAGTCGGACCGAAATGCAGCGTGTTTGTTACTCATGATCTTTAATGAATGAAAACGAAACGATACATGAAATAACCAATACAAAAACAACAAACGGAATGAGAAACCTATTACAGCCTATCTGGTGAACACTACACAGAGACAGGAACAATCACCCACAAAATAAAGTGAAACTCAGGCTACCTAAATACGGTTCAAAAATCCGAGACAACGAGAATCACCAAACTCTGATTGAGAATCGCCTCAGGCAGCCAAGCCTAACTAGACACACTCCTAATCATTCACAATCCCAATAATACAAAAACCCCAATACGAAATATAACAACAAAACCCCATGTCACACCCTGGCCTGACCAAACATATAACGAAAACACAAAATACAATGACCAAGGCGTGACAGAACCCCCCCCCCCCCCTAAGGTGCGGACTCCGGACGCACCTCAAAACCATAGGGAGGGTCCGGGTGGGCGTCTGTCCATGGTGGCGGCTCCGGCTCGGGACGTGGACCCCACTTCATTAATGTCCTAGTTCCTCCCCTTCACGTCCTGGGATAATCCACCCTCTCCGCCGACCATGGCCTAATAGTCCTCACCCAGATCCCCACATAACTGAGGAGCAGCTCGTGACTGAGGGGCATCTCGGGACAGAGGGGCAGCTCGGGACAGAGGGGCAGCTCGGGACAGAGGGGCAGCTCGGGACAGAAGGGCAGCTCGGGACAGAGGGGCAGCTCGGAAAGAGGGGCAGCTCGGGACAGAGGAGCAGCTCGGGACAGAGGAGCAGCTTGGGACAGAGGGGCAGCTCGGGACAGAGGAGCAGCTCGGGACAGAGGGGTAGCTCGGGACAGAGGGGCATCTCAGGACAGAGGGGCAGCTCGGGACAGAGGAGCAGCTCGGGACAGAGGAGCAGCTCGGGACAGAGGGTCAGCTCGGGACAGAGGAGCAGCTCGGGACAGAGGGGCATCTCGGGACAGAAGCAGCCCGGGACTGAGGGGCAGCCCGGGACTGAAGGGAAGCCCAGTACTGAGAGGAAGCCCAGTACTGAGAGGAAGCCCAGTACTGAGAGGAAGCCCAGTACTGAGATGAAGCTCAGGCAGGTAGTAGGCTCCGGTAGATCCTGGCTGGCTGGCGGAACTGGAAGATTCTAGTTGACTAGCAGATCTGGAAGAGACTGGTTGACTGGCAGATCTGGAAGAGACTGGTTGACTGGCAGATCTGGAAGAGACTGGTTGACTGGCAGATCTGGAAGAGACTGGTTGACTGGCAGATCTGGAAGAGACTGGTTGTCTGGCAGATCTGGAAGAGACTGGTTGTCTGGCAGATCTAGAAGATCATGGCTGACTGGCACTTCTGGTGGATCATGGCTGACTGGAACTTCTGGCGGATCCTGGCAGACTGGTGGATCCTGGCTGACTGGTGGATCTAACTGATCCTGACAGACTGGCGGCGCTGGGCAGACTGGCGGCGCTGGGCAGACCGGGAGCACTGGCGGCGCTGGGCAGACTGGGAGCACTGGCGGCGCTGGGCAGACTGGGAGCACTGGCGGCGCTGGGCAGACTGGAGACTCCGGCAGCGCAGGAGAGAAGACAGGCTCTGGCTGCGCTAAACAGGCGGGAGACTCCAACAGCGCAGGAGAGGAGAAAAGCGCTGGGCAGACTGGCGGCACTGGAGGCCTGGTGCGTGGTGCTGGAACTGGTGCTACAGGATCGAGGACACTCACAGAAAGCCAGGTGCGGGGAGCTGCCACCGGAGGACTGGAGTGTGGAGGTGGTTCTGGATAGACCGGACCGTGCAGGCGCACTGGAGCTCTTGAGCACTGAGCCTGCCCAAGCTTACCTGGCTCGATGCCCACTCTAGCCCGGCCAATACGAAGGACTGGTATGTGCTGCACCTGGCTATGCACCCGCACTGGAAACACCGTGCGCTCCATAGCATAACACGGTGCCTGCCCGGTCTCTCTAGCCCAACGGTGAGCACAGGGAGTTTGCGCAGGTCTCCTACCTGGCATAGCCATACTCCCTTCTAGCCCCCCAATAATCTTTTGGGGCTGCTTTTCGGGCTTCCAACCGCGTCGCCGTGCTGCCTCCTCATACCAGCGCCTCTCCGCTTAACCGCATCTATTTCTTCCTTGGGACGGCGATATTCTCCAGGCTGAGCCCAGGGTCCTTTCCCGTCTAATTCCACCTCCCATGTCCAATTCTCCAAGTGGTGCAGCCTCTCCCACTGCAACTGCTCTTCATGATTAACAGGGAGAGTTGGCTCAGGTCTGAACCCTGACTCAGCCACTCTCTCTCTGCGCCCTCCCCCAATAAATATTTGGGGGTTACTTTCGGTTTTCGCTCTGCGTCGCCGTGTTTTCCTTTTCGACTCCATTCGCCTATAGCCCTCCTCGCATTGTTCCAGGGAATCCCAGGCGGGCTCCTGCACTCTCCCTGGGTCGGCCGCCCACCTGTCAATTTCTTCCCACGTCGTATACTCCATGCCTCTACCGTCCATAACGTCCTCCTTTCGCTGCTGAAGCTGTCGCTGTCGCTGCCAGTTTACACGCTGCTCGGTCCGTGAGTGGTGGGTGATTCTGTAACGGCGTTCGTCTGTTGAAGGAAGAGAGTCGGACCGAAATGCAGCGTGTTTGTTACTCATGATCTTTAATGAATGAAAACGAAACGATACATGAAATAACCAATACAAAAACAACAAACGGAACGAGAAACCTATTACAGCCTATCTGGTGAACACTACACAGAGACTGGAACAATCACCCACAAAATAAAGTGAAACTCAGGCTACCTAAATACGGTTCCCAATCCGAGACAACGAGAATCACCCGACTCTGATTGAGAATCGCCTCAGGCAGCCAAGCATAACTAGACACACCCCTAATCATTCACAATCCCAATAATACAAAAACCCCAATACGAAATACAACAACAAAACCCCATGTCACACCCTGGCCTGACCAAATATATAACGAAAACACAAAATACAATGACCAAGGTGTGACAGTAGGCTAGTTGAGAACAAGTTCTCATTTAAAACTTCGACCTGGCCAAGAATAAAGCAAAGCAGTTCGACACATACAACAACAGAGTTACACATGGAATAAACAAACATACAGTCAATAATACAGTAGATAAAAATCTATTTACAGTGTGTGCAAATGAGGTTAGATGAGGGAGGTAAGGCAATAAATAGGCCATGGTGGCAAAGTAATTACAATATACCAATTAAACACTGGAGTGATTGATGTGCAGAAGATGAATGTGCAATACTGAGGTGGAAATGAGCAAGGTAAATAAATAAATACTGTATGGGGATGAGGTAGTTGGATGGGCTATATTACAGATGGGCTATGTACAGGTGCAGTGATCTGTGAGCTGCTCTGACAGCTGGCGCTTAAAGCTAGTGAGGGAGACATGAGTCTCCAGCTTCAATGATTTTTGCAGTTCGTTCCAGTCAATAGTTGAATAGTGTGTATTTTAAGAGCTCCAGTGTGAGAAAATGTGTGCAAATGTTGCAAGAAGTGCACCAAAACAGTTTTTTAAGGGACTATTATTGCAAGACAATACACATAGCTAATTATATATTGTGGGCTACGTATTTCATTGACTTGTGGTAATGGTTGCTTATTTGCATCTGTCTCTCATTGATGTGTGTGTGCTTTATACTGTAAATAGTACCACAAAGCAGTAGGTATGCACTGTTTGATAAATCTGCCGCCAAGCCTTACACAAGCATCTAACGATGAGTAACAGGCAGCATTGATGAGGATGAATGAAAAACTCACCGAAGGACACATCCTCAAAGTTGAGCTCCGAGACGTTGAAGTGAAACGTGGGGCCCATTATACAACCCCTAAAATAAATAAAAGTGCCAGGAAATACAGAATACATCTGTGCTGACTAGCAAATGTGAAGGTCACTGGACAATGCATAATAATTAAAGGAAAACACAGGGCTGGGCAAGTATAAAACAACTGAAGAACAAAACAAGATCAGTCAATTTCTTGGATGACAGTGTGAAAGGGTAATTCTGTAATCCTTACACTCAGCACTCCTCAGCAGTAATACATCTTAATCAGGGAGAGGTGCCAAGACTGGCAGGTGTGCTATGGAAACAAAAGGATTTTCACCACTGTTCTGCTTTGTACAATTTAAACACAACCTTTAGGGAATAATTTACTCAAACCTAGAGTATAAAATGTGTTCATCAAATGGGTAAGTCAGGGAGAGTAAGAATTCAGGAGATGAAGCATTCGGTTGATTAATGTAGGTCATGAGTTTTCTACATTGCTACATTTACATTTGAGAAAAGTCTAGCTGCTGGGGTTTGGGGTGATAGATGTGTCTGGACATGCCCACCAATGTTTTATCTACCAAGGTGGGGATATACTGTACTGACCCTAATAAGACAATGATGGAGAGGTAAAGGATTGTGCTGAGATGGATGAGCGAGGTGATGGGGTGAGGGAGGGTATCCCCCACGGTGAAGAGTAACTCCTCAGTGAAGACCCCCAGGGTGCTGGAGGAGAAGCAGACCTCCAGAGTGTGACAGGCCCCAGGGAGGGATGCGTCACTTGAGTGGGTTGTCACTGACGTGATCTTCCTGTCCGGGTTTGGTGCCCCCCTTGGGTTCGTGCCGTGGGGGAGATCTTCATGGGCTATACTCAGCCTTGTCTCAGGGTAGTAAATTGGTGGTTTGAAAAAATCCCTTAATCCTGCCTGGTTGGCCCTGTCCGGGGTATCGTCAGACGGGGCCACTGTGTCTTCCGATCCCTCCTGTCTCAGCCTCCAGTATTTATGCTGCAATAGTTTATGTGTCGGGGGGGCTAGGGTCAGTCTGTTATATCTGGAGTATTTCTCCTGCCTTATCCGGTGTCTTGCGTTAATTTAAGTATGATCCCTCTAATTCTCCCTCTCTCTCCCTCTCCCTCCCCTCCAGGAGGATCTGAGACCTGGGACCATGCACCAGGACTACCTGGCCTGATGACTCCTTGCTGTCCCCAGTCCACCTGGTCATGATGCTGCTCCAGTTTCAACTGTTCTGCCTGCGGCTGTGGATCCCTGATCTGTTCACCGGACATACTACCTTGATCCGGACCTGCTGTTTTCAACTCTGTCTCTCTACCGCACCTGCTGTCTCTAACTCTGAATGGATGGCTATGAAAATCTAACTGACATTTACTCCTGAGGTGCTGACCTGTTGTACTCTCTACAACCACTGTGAATATTATTATTATTTGACCCTGCTGGTCATCTATGCTGGTCATCTAACATCTTGGCCATGTTCTGTTATATTCTCAACTCGGCACAGCCAGAAGAGGACTGGCCACCCCTCAGAGCCTGGTTCCTCTCTAGGTTTCTTCCTAGGTTCCTGCCTTTCTAGGGAGTTTTTCCAAGCCACTGTGCTTACATCTGCATTGCTTGCTGTTTGGGGTTTCAGGCTGGGTTTCTGTATACCACTTTGTGACATCGGCTGATGTAAAAAGGGCTTTAAAAATATATTTGATTGATTGATTGAGGGAGAGCCATCCTCTTAGTGGGGCTAAAGGAGAAACACTGGACAAAAGCTGAGCCGGGAGGAACCAGGTTAAAGGAGGCCTTGGGGCCTGCCACGCTCTCAATGAGACCCTTATTGGATAGAAGCAGCACCTGAGAACCAGGGAGAGAATACCTGTAGTGAAATCTACTGTAAATGTAAGAATGATTAACCAAGTACCATTTGTTTTCTATCTAATGCACAACATTTGATCAAATCAGAATTCCCATTTAGCCTACTGTAAGTGCACTGCAGTAGAAATGTGTGTATATTGCATGGTTTTATCTACAGTTGTTTGCTGCCACTGAAAAGATAGATTCTGTAAAACACATTATCTGGCAATACATGACCCAACAGTCTTAACAGGGGGTTGGGTTATTACAGTAAGACTGCCACATATGCCCTCTGAACTAAAGGGGCTGACTGGGCAGGCAGACTTTAAATAATTCACCTAGCAGTGAATTCAAACAGTGCCTGCCAGGTGCTGTTCTATTGTAGGACTAACAGTTATCACAATTATACTTCAATTATTCAATGATTAAGCATCTGCTGACTAGCGGCAGCAGTAGTGTCATTTATTTTGATGTGAGCCACGTCTTATTACAGGAGATCCTCTCACAGCTGCTCTTGTATTACATCTTTATAACAGCTGAGACTCTGTATGTTATGAGTCCCAGTTGTGGTGAGCTGAACAACTGGATCCACGGTATATAGCAGAACACTGTCATTCTTATTCAGTGTATTTAAGTGTCGATTTTTTAGTGTTTTTGGCCTTAGCTGTTTGTGTAACTAAGGTTAAGTGTCTCATAGCTGTGCTTGGAGGCAATAAAGATGTTACCCATGTCAAGGAAGGCAAATTTGAATTGCAATTTGGGGCCTACGCCCTCCCCCTTTATTCATAGAGGTAGGCGAGACTCACGGCCTAGATGATGAAGAGCACAGAGAACACAAAGACGCATTAAATAAACACACTGAATGTGCAAACAGATGAGCATGAATCAAGCACATCTGCCACTCACTGGTGTGTAGATAAAAAAATCATACACACACTGTACACTGCCATAAGGGGAAAAAATCTACTGTCAATGATGTGTTATTGAGGTCACCACATGCCCATTAAACCCTGTCAGACATGGAAATTAATGGAAATCTAACCTCCGGAAGTGGAAATACAGATGGATACCAAATGCAAAACAACCAACAACTTCTCTTTTAGTATGAGAGGATAGAAATCTAAGAGGCTTTCTCATCAAAGTTTCATTTCATTGCTGTTCATCACACTTTCTGCGTGTGACCTCTTTAGAATTGGATTCTACATTATTAGTCACTGTTATTGCTTCAGCAAGTAGTCAATCCCTGAGCATTCTCTACCAAAATCTGATCAAATTTGATCAAACTCTTCACCTGTAATGTCAAAGTAGACCATCTGCTAATAGATCTTGGCTTCCTGTGGTTTGAAAATGATGTTGACATCTGAGGTGGTGTTTGGCCAAATGTCCTCCTCCTGCAGGCAACAGAAAGGCTACCTTAAACACTATGCCTCTTACAGTATCAAACATGATTACTGATATCCTGCTGGTGTAGAAACTGGCATAGCTTGTCTTTGTCATGTAAGTAAGATGTTGTATATTTTTAATTTGTCAAGTGTAGAGTAGCTCAATGATATAATGCTGGTGATATACACTACTTCAGCAATAAGGCCTGAGGTATGGTATATTGGCCATATACCACAAACCTGCAAGGTGCCTTATTGCTATTATAAACCGGTTACCAACATAAATATAGTTTTCCGTCATATCTGTGGTATATTGTCTGATATACCATGGCTTTCAGCCAATCAGCATCCAGGAGCTTGGTTTATACACTGAATAAAAATATAAAAAATATAAATAAAAAATATAAATAAAAAATAAAAATATAAATGCGACATGCAACAATTTCAAAGATTTTACTGAGTTACAGTTCATATGAGAAAATCAGTCAATTGGAATAAATAAATTAGACCCTAATCTATGGATTTCACATGACTAGGGACACAGATATGCATTTTTGGTCACAGATACCTTTAAAATAGGTAGGGGCGTGGATCAGAAAACCAGTGTGTTTCTGGTGTGACCACCATTTGCCTCATGCAACTCGACAACTGTCCTTTACATAGAGTTGATTAGGCTGTTGATTGTGTCCTTTGAACTGTTGTCCCAATCCAATTATAATACTCCCCTAATCCAAGTATTATTCTTTATCATCAAAGACAACTTATGTCTGCTGAAAGATAAAGCTTCTGTCCAAATGATAGTGTCTTTATCAAATAGATCAAGTCATTCAGTGGAAAAGAAAAGCAGCTGGGTGTTAATGTAGTACTTAGAAAGACACTAATGTAATCGTAATCAGCAGACCTCTGGAGAGCAGAAGGACAAGTTTGCCTTAGGGTAACAGTGGGGTTCTGGCCTCACTCTGTGCTGACAGAGCACACCTCTTCAAGGTGCTATACAGAATACTTGGGTGCAGAGTTTGTCTTTGGGAGGCTTGGCTTTATTTGGAGGGTGTCTGTGTTTGTTTTCCACTCTTCCTTTCCAACTCTCTGACACAAAACCACATGACCAGACAGGAGAGTGAGACATCAAGGGCAAATGTTGGCGAGACTTCCCTGAGGACATAGTGTGCTTAACAAATGCCTGGGGAGAGTTGGGTGTCAGGATGGATGAGAGAATGAGTGGCTGTCTCCCCAGGGGCATCTCAGTCCAACGGTCAGACTCCGAGACAGCAGGTGAGCTCAGGTTAGAGGCTGAACTGATCCAAGTGGCCTCGCCTCTGACTCAGCAAGGACAGTCTCCCTCTGTGTTTGTGAATACTGAACATATGGCTACTCATAAGTGCTCACACACACTGCCACATAAAAGAATTCAACACAAATTGGGATGAAAAATATGAAATTGAATATAGGAATATCCAGGGGACTTTTATAGCTGCTGTGGAGCAGTGCCTCACTGCTAGCTGCATGGCAAAATGATATGCAGAGAGAGTTTTAAATGTGTTTTTAAAGGTTGGAGTTATTTCATCAAAGTGCTAAAGTTTGTCTTCTACCACAGCTGAGTACTCCACGGAGACAGATGTGTCACTGTCACCAGAGGCTGGAGGTGTGAACCAGGCAACGGGAAAACAAAGGCCTACGCCCAACCACTGCAGACACCACACTGAGATATAGGGGTTGGTACAGAATGCTGGTACAGGGTATAATGCGATAAAGTGCATCCCTGAAATTAGTTATTAAAGTTTCCTTAGGGATTACAGGGCAAACCAAATAAGCATGAGGATACTATGGGAGGATTTTGGTATGCAAGTTGGCCTAGCTACTGCTGTGTAAAAAAACATGATGGCATGTGAGAAAACTATCCCTTAAATGCACTTTGCATGCACTTTGTGACTCACATACTGAGTAAAGTCTATAATCCCAGAGGGGGATTAGGTATCATGTAATTCAGCCTTGGTGATACTGTGTACTGTAGCGTAGCCTGCATTAGACCATAAGCTAAGACAAACACATTACGTTTGTTTAGACTGTTGATCAATGGGCATGGGCACCAAAGCTACTGTACCATAAACCATTGGACTCCCTATAAGAGAACATTTGCTATCAGCTCACAGTAAAATGCCCCCATCCTCCCTCCATCCCGTCTCTACATAGCACACCAGAGGTTCCACTATGATGTAGTTGTCTGAGAAGGACAGCCGTTTCTCCTTCAGCTGCCTGCGTCGGTCTTGGAAGGTGCGTGAGAGCATGGACAGGCGGAGTGGGGTCTGCGTCACACTCTGTCAGGAACTGATCCATCTCATCCTCCTCTTCCCGCTGCAGCTCGGAACAGAACCTAGATTCACTGCAGAGCAGAGAGATCCACAGCGAGAGAGAGTGAGTAGGGGATGAAGACAGAGGAGCATCTAAACAGGCTACATACAAAGGCGTTGATCTGGACCGACCATCAAGCTTTTCTGATGATCCATTAGCTAAGGGTCACTTTAGATGTTTGTTTTACAGTAAATCAATGTATGTTGATGTGTTGATCACGTTTACATTGGGATGTACATCATGGAGATGAACATGAACGGACATCCCACCTTAGCTTCTGCTGCTCCTCCTCCTGTTCAGTGGCACATCTCTTCCACTGATAGTGGACTATAGTATCACTCCTGTTCACTATGGAGACTGAGCTTTGGTTGGCCATGGAAATGTAGGTTGTCTCCACTATGACAGAGTTCCTAGCCAGCCTCACATTCACGTCTGTTGACACTCCATACAGACTGATGTAAACATCCTCCCCGGAGGAGAAACAACAGTCACACACAGCTACTGGATTATCTAACAACTCATTAAGAGTACTGTAGCTGGGCAATGTACATACACTGTATGTAGAACGTCAAAAGTACATGTGGGTAGATTCTAAAATACAGGCCTTTTCTATTAGTAATGGGGGGGGGAATTGATACAGTTACATTTCGGGATATTATTTTTGAGTTTTGGTTTAGCTGTACCTGTACCAAAACTCCAGTATTTTTCCTTTATAGTTTTTTCACCTTCATCTTCTTTTTAAATTGGGAGCAAATTTGTTAACAGCACTTTATTTCCATGACTGATGAAAACTTGTTTTCTCATGGCTCTCTGTGTAATTAGGTGACGGTGATGGTACGAGGGCCAGATTGGGAATTTAGCCAGGACACTCTTACGATACTGTAAGTGTAAGTACAATGGGATCTTTAGTGACCACAGAGAGTCAGGATACACGTTTAACATCCCATCCAAAAGACAGCACACTACACAGGGCAATGTCCCCAATCACTGCCATGGGGCATTTTTTTTAAACCAGAGGAAAGAGTGCCTCCTACTGGACCTCCAACACCACTTCCAGCAGCCGCTGGTCTCCCATCTAGGGACCAACCAGGACCAACCCTGCTTAGCTTCAGAAGCAAGCCAGCAGTGGAAAACAGGGTGATATGCTGTAATAAAATGACAGTATCGAATTGCAATACATAGTGTATCGGAACCAAAATATTGTGATTATTTAGTGCCGTGAGGTCCCTGTCAATTCACAGCCCTATTTTCTAAACAGTTCATTATCTGTCAGGACTTTATGGCAAAGCCACAAATGTGATGCTATAGTCTAGCACAGTAGTCTAGTGTTTCTTAAACCTTTTCTAAATGAGTAATTGACCATCCTCCCATGACCCAAATCGTCATCCAAAGACCCAAATTAAGAAGAAAATACTGTGTGATGATAGATTCTCATAACTGCAACCCACCTCTCACATGCCCAGGGTCCACCAGGGCCTATAGTTTCAGAAACCCTGGTCTAGCCAGTGGGCTACTGTTGGTCGGTGCTTCATAATTGGTCATGGAGATGGCGCTGTTGGATTAGCGTGACAGGTAGGCTATACTCTGTCTGAGCCATCCACAACAATTACAGAGTCTCTCTTGGACCAAGTGACACAAAACACATGGTTCCCACCGGAGCAGTCAGCTTACAGAATGAAAACAGAAAAACAATGCAAAAATCAGCCTGTGGAATATGTAAATACTTTGAGCATTTTGTTTTGTTTGGCTAGTTTGGATACATTCAAAACAGAACCATGGTGCTTTAGCAGAGATCCCAATCTGACCCTAACGAGTGAACCAAGACACAATTGAACCCCAAATTAAATAGACTGGTATTCAAATTGCATCCTGGATTTAAACAAGCAGGAAGCACTAGGCAGCCATCAAACTTTATTTAACCAAAATTAGTTTTGTGTTAGATTCAAGTAATACAATACAATTAAACCCAATGTGATGATGTGGATGATTATCTAATAGGCTTTATTATTATTATTCTTACTACAATTTATCCACAACGGTATAGTCACATTTAACATTATTCATATTTTCTTCAAGGCCAAATGAGCTAAATCCATCAATAAGAATAAACCTGTAACAGAGAAGCCCTACTTCAGATTTACAAACAAATGAAATGTCCCTCGGCTCCGCAGAGCAAGAGAGGGAGGAGGAGGAGGGGGGCATCTGAGTCCTGGTTCCTTGGAGAATGCACTGAGTAAACACATACTGAAAGTGCACATGAACAGTCTTTACCATTGCATCAATGACATACTGACTGACAGACTGACTGACTGACCAACTGTGGTAGATACTCTAGACAAATAGGCTAGACAGACAGGCTAGACAGACAGGCTAGACAGACAGGCTAGACAGATAGGCTAGATAGACAAACTAGACAGACAGGCTTGACAGACAGGCTAGACATATAGGCTAGACAGACAGGCTAGACAGATAGGCTAGACAGACAGGCTAGACAGATAGGCTTGACAGACAGGCTAGACAGATAGGCTAGACAGACAGGCTAGACAGATAGGCTAGATAGACGGGCTAGATAGACAAGCTATGCAGATAGTCTAGACAGACAGGCTAGACAGATAGGCTAGATAGATAGGCTAGATATACAAGGCAGACAGATAGGCTAGACAGACAGGCTAGACAGACAGGCTAGACAGACAGGCTAGACAGACAGGCTAGATAGATGGGCTAGATAGACAAGCTAGACAGATAGGCTAGACAGGCAGGCTAATAGATAGGCTAGACAGACAAGCTAGACAGATAGGCTAGACAGACAGAATAGACAGACAAGCTAGATAGACAGGCTAGATAGACAGACAGTCTAGACAGACAGGCTAGACAGACAGGCTAGACAGACAGGCTAGATAGATGGGCTAGATAGACAAGCTAGACAGATAGGCTAGATAGACAAATAGCCTAGACAGACAAGCTAGACAGATAGGCTAGACAGACAGAATAGACAGACAAGCTAGATAGACAGGCTAGATAGACAGACAGTCTAGACAGACAGGCTAGATAGACAGGCTAGATAGACAAGCTAGACAGATAGGCTAGACAGACAGAATAGACAAATAGGCTAGACAGACAGGGTAGACAGACATGAGTTCCGGTTCCGGTTGGAGCGAGTGGTCGCATCTGCACGTCGCTCCAACGGGTAGTATAACTTTTTCATTATATTTCATTATATCACAACGGTTTGATTTGTCTTATCTTAGCAATTTCTTCTCAGCTAGCTACATAGCCGTCTTTGTATCAAAGATAATTGCGTAATTATCGTATTTCGCCGTCCTAACGTAGTCTTCACTAGCCAGCTAGCTAACGTCCACTGATTAGCTGCACTGAGAAACTTTTACACTCAACTGAACGACTTGATTAGTTTAGTGTTAGCTACCTACATAGCTGTCTTTGCTGTCTTCGTATCATCGTATCATCGTATCCAAGATAATTGTGTTGTTTAGGTTTAGAGTGTGTAGTCTTAGAGTGATTATCTTAATTTACCGAGGTTAGCTAGCCAGCTATTTGTCGTCCTTAACGTAGGTGACTCTGCTAGCTAGCCAACAGCTAGCCAACGCTAGCCAACGTCTTCTGTATAGAACTCAACTACCCGGTCGCATTCACAGGTTGTATCACATTTTCACTTCATTTCATTACAGTACAACGGTTTGATTTGTTTGATCGTAGCTAGCTACTTAGCTAGCTACATAGCCAGTCTTTGTATCAAAGATAATTGTGTAGTCTAGAGCGATTTTCTAGGTTCGCTAGCCATCTATTGTCGTTCTTTTAACGCAACGTAACGTAAACAACACTGCTAGCTAGCCTGCTAGCCCCCGAATAGCAACACTGCAGAAACTATTACACTCAACGGAATGACTTGATTAGTGTAGTGTCAACAACGCACCCACTGCCAGCTGGCCTACTTCAGCAGTACTGTATCATTTTAATCATTTTAGTCAATAAGATTCTTGCTACGTAGCTTAACTTTCTGAACATTCGAGACGTGTAGTCCACTTGTCATTCCAATCTCCTTTGCATTAGCGTAGCCTCTTCTGTAGCCTGTCAACTATGTGTCTGTTTATCCCTGTTCTCTCCTCTCTGCACAGACCATACAAACGCTCCTCACCGCGTGGCCGCGGCCACCCTACTCTGGTGGTCCCAGCGCGCACGACCCACGTGGAGTTCCAGGTCTCCGGTAGCCTCTGGAACTGCCAATCTGCGGTCAACAAGGCAGAGTTCATCTCAGCCTATGCCTCCCTCCAGTCCCTCGACTTCTTGGCACTGACGGAAACATGGATCACCACAGACAACACTGCTACTCCTACTGCTCTCTCTTCGTCCGCCCACGTGTTCTCGCACACCCGAGAGCATCTGGTCAGCGGGGTGGTGGCACCGGGATCCTCATCTCTCCCAAGTGGTCATTCTCTCTTTCTCCCCTTACCCATCTGTCTATCGCCTCCTTTGAATTCCATGCTGTCACAGTTACTAGCCCTTTCAAGCTTAACATCCTTATCATTTATCGCCCTCCAGGTTCCCTCGGAGAGTTCATCAATGAGCTTGATGCCTTGATAAGCTCCTTTCCTGAGGACGGCTCACCTCTCACAGTTCTGGGCGACTTTAACCTCCCCACGTCTACCTTTGACTCTTTCCTCTCTGCCTCCTTCTTTCCACTCCTCTCCTCTTTTGACCTCACCCTCTCACCTTCCCCCTACTCACAAGGCAGGCAATACGCTCGACCTCATCTTTACTAGATGCTGTTCTTCCACTAACCTCACTGCAACTCCCCTCCAAGTCTCCGACCACTGCCTTGTATCCTTTTCCCTCTCGCTCTCATCCAACACCTCCCACACTGCCCCTACTCGGATGGTATCGCGCCGTCCCAACCTTCGCTCTCTCTCCCCCGCTACTCTCTCCTCTTCCATCCTATCATCTCTTCCCTCCGCTCAAACCTTCTCCCACCTATCTCCTGATTCTGCCTCCTCAACCCTCCTCTCCTCCCTCTCTGCATCCCTTGACTCTCTATGTCCCCTATCCTCCAGGCCGGCTCGGTCCTCCCCTCCCGCTCCGTGGCTCGATGACTCATTGCGAGCTCACAGAACAGGGCTCCGGGCAGCCGAGCGGAAATGGAGGAAAACTCGCCTCCCTGCGGACCTGGCATCCTTTCACTCCCTCCTCTCTACATTTTCCTCCTCTGTCTCTGCTGCTAAAGCCACTTTCTACCACGCTAAATTCCAAGCATCTGCCTCTAACCCTAGGAAGCTCTTTGCCACCTTCTCCTCCCTCCTGAATCCTCCGCCCCCTCCCCCTCCTCCCTCTCTGCAGATGACTTCGTCAACCATTTTGAAAAGAAGGTCGACGACATCCGATCCTCGTTTGCTAAGTCAAACGACACCGCTGGTTCTGCTCACACTGCCCTACCCTGTGCTCTGACCTCTTTCTCCCCTCTCTCTCCAGATGAAATCTCGCGTCTTGTGACGGCCGGCCGCCCAACAACCTGCCCGCTTGACCCTATCCCCTCCTCTCTTCTCCAGACCATTTCCGGAGACCTTCTCCCTTACCTCACCTCGCTCATCAACTCATCCCTGACCGTTGGCTACGTCCCTTCCGTCTTCAAGAGAGCGAGAGTTGCACCCCTTCTGAAAAAACCTACACTCGATCCCTCCGATGTCAACAATTACAGACCAGTATCCCTTCTTTCTTTTCTCTCCAAAACTCTTGAACGTGCCGTCCTTGGCCAGCTCTCCCGCTATCTCTCTCTGAATGACCTTCTTGATCCAAATCAGTCAGGTTTCAAGACTAGTCATTCAACTGAGACTGCTCTCCTCTGTATCACGGAGGCGCTCCGCACTGCTAAAGCTAACTCTCTCTCCTCTGCTCTCATCCTTCTAGATCTATCGGCTGCCTTCGATACTGTGAACCATCAGATCCTCCTCTCCACCCTCTCCGAGTTGGGCATCTCCGGCGCGGCCCACGCTTGGATTGCGTCCTACCTGACAGGTCGCTCCTACCAGGTGGCGTGGCGAGAATCTGTCTCCTCACCACGCGCTCTCACCACTGGTGTCCCCCAGGGCTCTGTTCTTGGCCCTCTCCTATTCTCGCTATACACCAAGTCACTTGGCTCTGTCATAACCTCACATGGTCTCTCTTATCATTGCTATGCAGACGACACACAATTAATCTTCTCCTTTCCCCCTTCTGATGACCAGGTGGCGAATCGCATCTCTGCATGTCTGGCAGACATATCAGTGTGGATGACGGATCACCACCTCAAGCTGAACCTCGGCAAGACGGAGCTGCTCTTCCTCCCGGGAAGGACTGCCCGTTCCATGATCTCGCCATCACGGTCGACAACTCCATTGTGTCCTCCTCCCAGAGCGCCAAGAACCTTGGCGTGATCCTGGACAACACCCTGTCGTTCTCAACTAACATCAAGGCGGTGGCCCGTTCCTGTAGGTTCATGCTCTACAACATCCGCAGAGTACGACCCTGCCTCACACAGGAAGCGGCGCAGGTCCTGATCCAGGCACTTGTCATCTCCCGTCTGGATTACTGCAACTCGCTGTTGGCTGGGCTCCCTGCCTGTGCCATTAAACCCCTTCAACTCATCCAGAACGCCGCAGCCCGTCTGGTGTTCAACCTTCCCAAGTTCTCTCACGTCACCCCGCTCCTCCGTTCTCTCCACTGGCTTCCAGTTGAAGCTCGCATCCGCTACAAGACCATGGTGCTTGCCTACGGAGCTGTGAGGGGAACGGCACCTCAGTACCTCCAGGCTCTGATCAGGCCCTACACCCAAACAAGGGCACTGCGTTCATCCACCTCTGGCCTGCTCGCCTCCCTACCACTGAGGAAGTACAGCTCCCGCTCAGCCCAGTCAAAACTGTTCGCTGCCCTGGCCCCCCAATGGTGGAACAAACTCCCTCACGACGCCAGGACAGCGGAGTCAATCACCACCTTCCGGAGACACCTGAAACCCCACCTCTTTAAGGAATACCTAGGATAGGTTAAGTAATCCCTCTCACCCCACCCCCCTAAGTTTTAGATGCACTATTGTTAAGTGACTGTCCCACTGGATGTCATAAGGTGAATGCACCAATTTGTAAGTCGCTCTGGATAAGAGCGTCTGCTAAATGACTTAAATGTAATGTAAATGTAGATAGACGGGCTAGGTAGAAAGGCTAGACAGGCAGGCTAGATAGACAGGCTAGATAGACAGACTAGACAGACAGGCTAGAAAGACGGGCTAGACAGACTCACACTTGAATTGTGTAGTAAAAAACATGTTGTGTCTTTTAAGATAGTTCCACAACAGGCTCATTAGTAATTAGTAGTCCACCCAGTGGGACCAGTCTGTAGTCAAGTAAACTGTCCCTGTGGAATCCCTTGCCCTTATTCCACAAATGTGAGTAAATACTTCCGTTAGTGAAATTGAAATAACAAGCAATTTATTCTTTGTTTTCCAATAAGAACCCTGAGACTACAGTATACCTAAATCCATTGCTGGAAAACAGTCCATCTGTATCAAAAATTATGTAAAGCCTACAGTACTCTACAGTACTCTACCCCATGAAATATTAGTCAAAGAACGATACATGTACTTAAGCCATTATATACACCTCCTGTAACCATGCATCTTTTATCTGCAAAATGAGGGATGCAGATTAGGCCATACAGTACAGTAAAATGATCTCATTAAAAAAATATCTTCAAAGAACTTACTATGAAGGATTGGCTTGACAGTTTGTCTCTGAAATAGGTGTCTCAGATCAAGTCAGATGAAGGACAACATCCAGGGATAAGAAGCTTTTTCATTAAGACATTCGTATCGATGTCACAACCTCATAAATCTATCCACTTTGTATTTGATCCACCAAGTTCTCCTGTTGAACACCGAAGTAGACGTGTTACAGTGGATAGACTGTGAGAATTCAGTGAAAGCACTCTGTTGGGACGCAGGGACAATGCAAGGTGGGTAAGCAAGCTAGCTACTATAGTTGCTGCCCAGATAAATAACTCAATGTTGTCTCAGGAGGAACCATGGATGGTTAATAGCATCTCTAGAGCAAATATACACTTAAAACCAGCATGTACACTAAGTGTACAAAACACTATGAACACTGCTCTTTCCATGACATAGACTGAACAGGTGAATCCAAGTGAAAGCTATGATCCCTTATTGATGTCACTTGTTAAATCCACTTCAATCAGTGTAAATGAAGGGGAGGAGACAGGTTTTAGAAGGATTTTTAAGCCTTGAGACAATTGAGACATGGATTGTGTATATGTGCCATTCAGAGGGTCACTGGTCAAGACAAAATACTTACGTGCCTTTGAACGGGGTATGGTAGTAGGTTTCAGGGGCACAGGTTTGTGTCAAGAACTGCAACACTGCTAGGTTTTTCACGCTCAACCGTTTCGCATGTGTATCAAGAATGGTCCACCACCCAAGGACATCCAGCCAACTTGACACAACTGTGGGAAGCATTGGAGTCAACATGGGCCAGCATCCCTGAGGAACACTTTCGACACTTAAAGTATATGCCCCGGCAAAATGAAGGCTCTTTTGAGGGCAAAAGGGGAGGGGGAGGGGTGTTCTTAAATGTTTTGTACACTCAGTGCATAATGACAAACATGCCTAAAGCCTATAGAATTGATATTATATTTTGTCAGGTGTCAGGTGCAATAAAGCTGTGATATACTTGTATGTCCTACAAAGAAAGAGAATAGAAAAGAGGGGGAAATGAAGGCACCATAATTATCGCTGACATCCTGATGCTATGACAACTGTTGACAGGCAAGGAACATTAGCCTCTCTCCCACACTGCTCAAGCCAATCTCATGCTTTCATCATCTCATTTTCTCAAGAGATTAATTCTGTACAGCCATCAGTTTCCAGGCTATGCAGAGGATATTTTAACCTCAGCTGATACTACTGCTGAAAGTTCTCCATTTGATTGCCCATGCTGCATTTCACAATAGACTGTGTGTGTGTGTGTGTGTGTGTGTGTGTGTGTGTGTGTGTGTGTGTGTGTGTGTGTGTGTGTGTGTGTGTGTGTGTGTGTGTGTGTGTGTGTGTGTGTGTGTGTGTGTGTGTGTGTGTGTGTGTGTGTGTGTGTGTGTGCTTGTGCCTGTGCCTGTGCCTGTGCGTGTGCGTGTGCGTGTGCGTGTGCGTGTGCGTGTGCGTGTGCGTGTGCGTGTGCGTGTGCGTGTGTGTGTGTGTGTGTGTGTGTGTGTGTGAGAGAGAGAGCTCCTGTAACGTTCTGAGTGTGATGGGTGAGAAGTCAGGCGCAGGAAGCAGAGAGTTCAGGGGAGTGCTACTTTAATGCACAATAAACGGTGAATATAAGCCAACCCAGGGCGTATAATACAACAAACGCCCCAAACAGGGGGACTTAAACTGTCCAGCAAAACCCACAAAATGGGAAAACACGTAACCCATAGACGTGCACACAAGTTTACACAAAACAGAAAGTCACAATAATTAATCCCGCACAAGGAACCAGGCGGGCCGGCTGACTAATAAAGCCTCACTAATTATACCCAACTCAAAACAGGTGCACTCAATAAACACATAAGGAGGGGGAGGAAATAATCAGTGGCAGCTAGTAGGCCGGCGACGACGACCGCCAAGCGCCACCCGAACGGGAAGGGGAGCCACCTTCGGTCGGAGTCGTGACAGCTCCTGTGCTTTCCTAAAAGAGTCTGGGCTAAACTCATCAAGAAACTGTCTCTTTGTTCCTAAATAAACACACAAAAAAAGTAAATATGAGCAGCGATAAGACAATAACTAATTCATTCATTCCAATAGTGGGTGGGGTTATATCCTTCCTGTTTGGCCCTGTCCGGGGGTGTCCTCGGATGGGGCCACAGTGTCTCCTGACCCCTCCTGTCTCAGCCTCCAGTATTTATGCTGCAGTAGTTTATGTGTCGGGGGGCTAGGGTCAGTTTGTTTATCTGGAGTACTTCTCCTGTCCTATTCGGTGTCCTGTGTAAATCTAAGTGTGCGTTCTCTAATTCTCTCCTTCTCTCTTTCTTTCTCTCTCTCGGAGGACCTGAGCCCTAGAACCATGCCCCAGGACTACCTGACATGATGACTCCTTGCTGTCCCCAGTCCACCTGGCCATGCTGCTGCTCCAGTTTCAACTGGCCTGGGCCCTAGGACCATGTCCCAGGACTACCTGACATGAGGACTCCTTGCTGTCCCCAGTCCACCTGGCCATGCTCCTGCTCCAGTTTCAACTGTTCTGCCTTACTATTATTCAACCATGCTGGTCATTTATGAACATTTGAACATCTTGGCCACGTTCTGTTATAATCTCCACCTGGCACAGCCAGAAGAGGACTGGCCACCCCACATATGCTCTCTCTAATTCTCTCTTTCTTTCTCTCTCTCGGAGGACCTGAGCCCTAGGACCGTGCCCCAGGACTACCTGACATGATGGCTCCTTGCTGTCCCCAGTCCATCTGACTGTGCTGCTGCTCCAGTTTCAACTGTTCTGCCTTATTATTATTTGACCATGCTGGTCATTTATGAACATTTGAACATCTTGGTCATGTTCTGTTATAATCTCTACCCGGCACAGCCAGAAGAGGACTGGCCACCCCACATAGCCCGGTTCCTCTCTAGGTTTCTTCCTAGGTTTTGGCCTTTCTAGGGAGTTTTTCCTAGCCACCGTGCTTTTACACCTGCATTGTTTGCTGTTTGGGGTTTTAGGCTGGGTTTCTGTACAGCACTTTGAGATATCAGCTGATGTACGAAGGGCTATATAAATAAATTTGATTTGATTTGATTTGAATAGCAAAGGTAGCCTGTCTTGAACCCAATGATAGCATTTCTCACCAGAATTGACTTTGAGGTTTTTTTCCTGTGTGAATATTGTTGCTGGTTTTTATCTAGCACATCAAAAGAACAGGAGAGAGTACCATTTCTTGTCTCCTGTCACCTAGCATCCAAGTATTCAGGCAGGAGCAAAGGTAGCAACCTGACCCCTGTTTTCATTATTGTGTTGATTTTAGGAAAATAACATAGCAGTGACTGGAGAGCTGGATTCATATATAACGAGATGGTTATCATATTGAATCTCAGTAACTAGCAGTCACACCCTTGAGCAAAGGAGGCTAATTTGTGACGCATCAGCTACAGTTCAATAAAATGTACAATATGTAAAGGTGTTCAAGATGAGGGTTTCTAGAGGGCAAAATAATAAATCAATAGATGGATTGATTAGAATAGATGGACACTGTATGTACAGTAACATCAGAGAGATAAATGCATTGCACCACTGCCAAAATTTTACCATGGTTAAAATGATATGTTCATGGGTCAAACATGTACTACTTGTCCGGTACTTCTTGACAAGACACTTATGACTTTCTGCCCAGAAATGTAAGTTTGAAGTCCCAATATGAGAGTGAAAGCCTGCAGTAAGGCTGCTCTCTGGCAGGCTCCATTCGCTGACTCCAGAGCGTAACCTCCAGATCAGCTTAATCTGAAACATAGATGAGAAGGAGACAGGGAAAGGTGCTAAATTAAAAATGATATTCAACTGATGGGCCTAAAGTGGTCTTTTAGAGCAGAGCACTTTATAAAACGTTAATGCTGCTGCCCTTCAGTAGACCTGGATGTTTATGCAGTGAGACAGCAGAGCACCAAGCACCACCTGAGGCAAACACACACACACACACACACACGCACACACTAGGGCTTGACATTCAGGGCTGCCCACTGGCCCACAGAGGTTTTGGAACCCCCCCTGGCCAGTTGATCATCCCCGTCAGTGGCCCATCATTCCTGTCAGTGGCCCATCATCCCCGTCAGTGGCCCATCATCCCGGTCAGTCGCCCATCATCCCGGTCAGTCGCCCATCATCCCGGTCAGTCGCCCATCATCGCGGTCAGTGGCCCATCATCCCCGTCAGTGGCCCATCATTCCTGTCAGTGGCCCATCATCCCCGTCAGTGGCCCATCATCCCTGTCAGTGGCCCTTCATCCCTGTCAGTATCACATGCATGCTGCACACATAGCCTATAGCCTAGTTTGAATGTTCCAAATGATGATATATATCAGTAAATGCTAAGGCAAGAATGGGTATGCAAACCAGGTATAAAAACATCAGTCTTGAACCTGACCAAGCATCTCTGGAGAGATCTGAAAATAGCTGTGCAGTGACGCTCCCCATTCAACCTGATAGAGCTTGAGAGGATCTGCACAGAAGAATGGAAGAAACTCCCCAAATACAGGTGTGCCAAGCTTGTAACGTCAAACCCAAGAAGAATTGAGGCAGTAATCACTGGTGCTTCAACAAGGTACTGAGTAAAGGGTCTGAATACTTATGTAAATGTCTAAAACCTGGGTTTTACTTTGTTATTATGGGATATTGTGTCGAGATTGATGAGGGGAAAAAACGATTTAATACATTTTTTAATAAAACTGTAACATAACAAACTGTGGAAAATGCCCGGGGGTGTGCAATTGTCAAGTTGACTTGAATGCCAAGACCTGCACACACTCACACATGCATGCACACTCACACCAATCAAGTACTCCTTTGTCTGTTATAGGTTTACTGTATCTCACACAGATAGAGTTCTCCATCACATCTTGCATGAACCTTTTTAGCAACTTTAATGTTTGTTTTTAATTTTAATTTTACCCCTTTTTCTCTCCAATTGGTAGTTACAGTCTTGTTCCATCGCTTCAACTCCCTTACGGACTGGGGTGAGGCTGAGGTCGAGAGACATGCGTCCTCCGAAACACAACCTTGCCAAGCCACACTGCTTCTTGACACACTGCTCGCTTAAACCGGAAGCCAGCAGCACCAATGTGTCGGAGGAAAGATTGTCCAACTGGCGACTATGTCAACGTGCATGCGCCAGGCCCGCCCCAGTGCGAGGGGACAAGGACATTCCGGCCGGCTAAACCCTCAACTAACCCGGATGACGCAGGGCCAATTGTGCACTGCCTCATGGGTCTCGCAGCCACGGTCCAGCTGCAACACAGCCCGGGATCGAACCTGGGTCTGTAGTGACACCTCAAGCACTATGATGCAGCGCCTTAGACCGCTGCATCACTCGGGAGGCCCAAACAACTTCATTTCTACCAAAGGATTTAATTTCTACCAAAGACTTGTCACAATGATTAAGTGATAAAGCGGACTGCTCTAAATCCTACATCAACCCTGGATTTCACCATAGCCTAAACACTTTTTTTCAAATTGTATTAACACTGCAATCACCTCTGAATTCCACATGGTCACTTCTCCAGCACACGCATCATCATCACAATCACAAACATAGGACAGTTTAAGAGCTCTAATTAAAATAAAATAAAATTACATCCATTTACAGTCCGGCTGGAAAAGAAAGCAGTTCTATTAATATCTCAAACCATTAACTAGTATAATCACACAAAGAAATCAAGAGAGAAGTGTCTCCAGGGGCTGATAAAGCCCGTTCTAACTGGGCTGAGCACACTGCTGTAAGAACAGATAACACCCTCACCCCCAGCCATCCACACTCATAAATCTGTTAATAGGATATGCATAGAGGGTGTTTTCCCTCTATTCTAGGTGCAACCTGTGTGAAAGAGCAGAGATTAAAGACTGTGTGGATAAATGCTCCTGAAATGATTAGCACTGTTTTACCATTCCTGCTGCAGGGTCATTAGGGAGGGGATATTTTATTATTGTGTTCACAGCGAATGTATGGTAAACAGATTCATCCTTTTAGTTCCACTACACTTGATGTAGCTGATTATCTTTATGCAAAAATACTTATGTAACATGAGTGTGTGCGTTCATGTGTTTCTGTAAAGTAACTTACTACTTACTTACTGTAGAGCTAGTACTTGTGTGCTAGCCTATTGCAAAGTGAGTTGGTCTATCGGTTGGGATTCTGGGGGAGGGGTGTATAATGAGTATGTTTTGTACTTTGTAGGGGGAATTTTGTAGATGGTTGTAGAGTATAGATGCGTGGGTAACATCTGTATAATGCTGAATGTTTCCCTAACATTTGAAAAGTTCCAGAAGATACTGAACCTCTGCTAGCCAGACCTGTGTGGCGTAGCTGGTGCTTTAGAGTAATGGTCTGGCATGTGTATGGTAGTGAAGCAGCAGGTCCTCGTTGTGGTCTCTTTCAGTCTTGGGAAGGAAGTCCACCCTCACCTGGATGCTCTCACTAACATCAATGGAGGGGGCTACACTGAGAAAGGGCTTGACAGAACAAAGGCATGAACAGGCAGGATTGGTTGGTTTAGCATAGGTTAGATTAGAACAGACTAGAGGCTGGAATAGACTCCTAGCATAGATCATATCTCACCTGTGTGTGCTAAGCTGGAACTGGGCCTCACTTTTGCACAATGTTGCGCACTAGCAGGGTCGGCAGTGAGGAGCCCTTCACAGGGCACAGAGAGAAGTGCAGCTGGTAAGGGAAGTCTAGAATGGTCCACGCCATCCTAGAGAGGTTACTTAAAAAATTCCAAGGACAACGGAGGTAGATTTCAGATTCAACTTTGATCAGTTTCTTATGTACTTCCTGATTAATGGCTTGCGCCTCAAGTGGTGCATGAAGGACATGTCCTGATCGGGAACATCTAGTTACTATATAACACATGCATAACTGAAGGTTCACTGCTGCTCCAATTGTTCAAATCATTATAACATTACGAAAAGTATGCTTTTTCCTTGAGAAGCTGTCATCCAAACAGACCTCATCGCTCACTATTGTCTCCATACTGATGAGTTGCTTCAAGGCCTGATTATGTTGCCAAGGGCCCTGAGCCTCTCTCTCTCTCACACACACACACACACTGTTATAGTATAGCTACAGCACTCTGTATTCATGTGCAAACAAAGCAAAGCAGATTACCAAGCCATATAAGAGCCTGGAGAATGGAAGCTAATGGAGAGAGGGTAGGCGGTAGTGGAAACATTTCCTCTCATGCTCATCAAAGCACACTCTCTGATAGAATTACATTGCAGAGGCGCATTAACAAGGAATATGAGCTTTGTCATTAATGTTTCACCGGGTTGTCATTACTGAATAGGAAATCTGAAGAATTGCAATCTTTCATTCAGACCAAATGTTATGAATGAGACTGGTTTCATAACTAGGCCTACATTTCTTTCAGGAATTTTCAGAACATAAGAAAGCAGGTTTTCCTTTGAAATCAGACAGAGGTCTTTTTATGAGCATCAATCGATTGACTTAAGTTGTAATAAAGTTTGAAACTCTTTTGATTTGATCCATAGCATTTAAATAAAACGTAAAGGTTTATTACAGTGTTCCAACTGTTTGTTAAGTGTGTTGCCATGATTTAAAAAAATATCTTTGACAGTACCTTGTTCTCCTGAGGTGTAAAGAGGACATTGAATGTGGACTCCATCCCTGGTGCCACTTTTTTACATACATCCACTGGACTGACCAATTTGAAATCCAGGGAGTCGTCCTCCACCACCTTCACCAGCCGTGGACTCAGGAGACCAGACACACACGCACGCACACACACACACACACATACAAACCCACATACACGACTACACACACACACACACACACACACACACACACACACACACACACACACACACACACACACACACACACACACACACACACACACACACACACACACACACACACACACACACACACACACACATACTACCGGTCAAAAGTTTTAGAACACCTACTCATTCAAGGGTTTTTCATTATTTTTACTATTTTCTACATTGAAGAATAAAAGTGAAACATGAAACTATGAAATAACACATACGGAATCATGTCGTAACCAAAAAATGTGTTAAACATTTGAGATTCTTCAAATAGCCACCCTTTGCCTTGAGAACAGCTTTGCACACTCTTGACATTCTCTCAACCAGCTTCACATGGAATGCTTTTCCAGCAGTCTTGAAGGAGTTCCCACATATGCTGAGCACTTGTTGGCTGCTTTTCCTTCACTCTTTGGTCCAACTCATCCCAAAACATCTCAATTGGATTTGGGTTCGGGGGATTGTGGGGGCCAGGTCATCTGATGCAGCACATCATTTTCCTTCTTGATAAAATAGCCCTTACACAGCCTGGAGGTGTGTTGGGTCAATGTCCTGTTGAAAAATAAATGATAGTCCCACTAAGCCCAAACCAGATGGGAGGGCATTTGGCTGCAGAATGCTGTGGTAGCCGTGCTGGTTAAGTATGTCTTGAATTCTAAATAAATCACTGACAGTATCACCAGCAAAGCACTCCCACACCATAACACCTCCTCCTCCATGCTTTGGGGTGGGAAATACACCTGCGGAGATCATCCGTTCACCTACACAACGTCTCACAAAGACACAGCGAAATTTGGACTCCAGACCAAAGGACACATTTCCACCAGTCTAATGTCCATTGCTCGTGTTTCTTGGCTCAAGCAAGTCTCTTATTATTATTGGTATCTTTTAGTAGTGGTTTCCCTTGCAGCAAAGAAGGCCTGATTCACGCAGTCTCCTCTGAACAGTTGATGTTGAGATGTGTCTGTTACCTGAACTCTGTGAAGCATTTATTTGGCTGCAATTTCGGAGGCTGGTAACTCTAATGAACTTATCCTCTGCAGCAGAGGTAAATCTGGGTCTTCAGTTCCTGTGGCAGTCCTCATGAGAGCCAGTTTCATCATAGCGCTTGATGGTTTTTGCGACTGTACTTGAAGAAACTTTCAAAGGTCTTGAAATTTTCCTTGTTGACTGACCTTCATGTCTTAAAGTAATGATGGACTGTCATTTCTCTTTGCTTATTGGAGCTGTTCTTGACATACTATGGACTTGGTCTTTTACCAAATAGGGCTATCTTCTGTATACCTCCACCACCCCCACCTTGTCATAACACAATTGATTGTCTCAAAGGCGTTAAGAAGGAAAGAAATACCACAAATGAACTTTTAAGAAGTCACACCTGTTAATTGAAATGCATTCCAGGTGACTACCTCATGAAGCTGGTTGAGAGCATGCCAAGAGTGTGCAAATATAAAATATATTTTGATTTGTTTAACACTTTTTTGGTTACTACATGATTCCATATGTGTTGTTTCATCGTTTTGATATCTTCAGTATTATTCTACAATGTAGAAAATAGTAAACAATAACGAAAGACCCTTGAGTCGGTGTTCAATAGCTTTTGACCAGTAGTGTGGTCCTGTACAAATAATCTTGTGGGGACATACAATTCAGTCCCATTCAAAAACCTATTTTCCCTAATCACCTAAACCTAACGCTAAACTAAACCCGAAAGCCCAACCATAACCATAACCCTGAACCTAATTCTAACCCTATCACTAATTCTAATCTTATCCCTAAACCACCTAGAAATAGCATTTGACTTGTGAGGTCCCAGTTGGTCAAATTTTTGTTTGATTAATGTTTTTGTGGGGTCTTCTGGTTCCCACAAGAATAGTTCAACTCGTACACACACAGAGAGAGAGGAGAGAGAGAGACCCTATCAGACCACGGGAAAATCACAGTCTACTTGATCAGAGCAATACTCAGTCATGAGGCATCAAAGCCAAAGGAACTGAGTAACATTAAGAAATGCTATAGATGGAAGGAATGCAGTTTGGAAACCTACCAAAAAACAATGAGCCAATAAATTCAATCCCTTTTAGACAACTTCATGGGGTAAAACATTCCACTGTAATAGTGAAGGTGTAAACTTGGCAGTAGAAAATATTAACAGTATATTTGACCTCTCAGCTTCCCTGTCAAAGCTAAAAATCTCAAATAGAAAACTGAACAACAATGACAAATGGTTTGATGAAGAATGCAAAAATCTAAGAAAGAAATTGAGAAACCTGTCCAACCAAAAACATAGAGACCCGGAAAACCTGAGTCTATGCCTTCACTATGGGGAATCACTAAAACAATACAGAAATACACTACGCGAAAAGAAGGAACAGCACGTCAGAAATCAGCTCAATTTAATTGAAGAATCCATAGACTCTAACCACTTCTGGGAAAATTGGAAAAAACTAAACAAACAACAACACAAAGAATTATCTATCCAAAATGGAGATGTATGGGTAAACCACTTCTCCAATCTTTTTGGCTCTATAACAAAGAACAAACAGTAAAAACATATACATCATCAAATACAAATCTTAGAATCAACTATTAAAGACTACCAGAACACACCTCCTCTGCATTATCATTAACAGCAGACTCGTAAATTTCCTCAGTGAAAACAATGTACTGAGCAAATGTCAAATTGGCTTTTAACCAAATTACCATACAACAGACCACGTATTCACCCTGCACACCCTAATTGACAAACAAACAAACCAAAACAAAGGCAAAGTCTTCTCATACTTTGTTGATTTCAAAAAGGCCTTCGACTCAATTTGGCATGAGGGTATGCTATACAAATTGATGGAAAGTGGTGTTGGGGGAAAAACATGTGACGTTATAAAATCCATGTACACAAACAACAAGTGTAGGGTTAAAATAGGCAAAAAATCAAACACATTTCTTCCCACAGGGCCGTGGGGTGAGACAGGGATGCAGCTTAAGGCCCACCCACTTCAACATGTATATCAACGAATTGGCGCGGGCACTAGAAAGATCTGCAGCACCCGGCCTCACCCTACTAGAATCTGAAGTCAAATGTCTACTGTCTGCTGATGATCTGAAAAAAGGAGGGCCTGGGACCTGACAGTAAATCTTAGTAAGAACAAATTAATGGTGTTCCAAAAAAGGTCCAGTCGTCAGGACCACAGATATAAATTCAATCTAAACACCGTTGTCCTAGAGCACACAAAAATACTATACATACCCTGGCCTAAACACCAGCTCCACAGGATGGTGGAACAAACTCCCTCACGACGCCAGGACAGCGGAATTAATCACCACCTTCCGGAGACACCTGAAACCCCACCTCTTTAAGGAATACCTAGGATAGGATAAAGTAATCCTTCTACCCCCCCCCCCTCTTAAAAGATTTAGATGCACTATTGTAAAGTGGCTGTTCCACTGGATGTCATAAGGTGAATGCACCAATTTGTAAGTCGCTCTGGATAAGAGCGTCTGCTAAATGACTTAAATGTCTTAAAAATGTCTTAAATGAAACTTCCACAAAGCTGTGAATGATCTGAGAGACAAGGCAGAAGATCATTCTATGCCATCAAAAGGAACATAAAATTCAACATACCAATTAGCATCTGGCTAAAAATACTCAATCAGTTATAGAACCCATTGTCCTTTATGGTTGTGAGGTCTGGGGTCCGCTCACCAACCAAGAATTTTAAAAAGTGGGACAAACACCAAATTGAGACTGCATTCAGAATTCTGCAAAAAATATCCTCCGTGTACAACATAGAACACCAAATAATGCATGCAGAGCAAAATCAGGCTGATTCCCGCTAATTAACAAAATCCAGAAAAGAGCCGTTAAATTCTACAACCACCTAAAAGGAAGCGATTCCCAAACCTTCCATAAGAAAGCCATCACCTAGAGAGAGATGAACCTGGAGAAGCGTCCCCTAAGCAAGCAGGTCCTGGGGCTCTGTTCACAAACACAAACACACCCCACAGAGCCCCAGGACAGCAACACAATTAGACCTAACCAAATCATGAGAAAACAAAAGGATAATTATTTGACACATTGGAAAGAATTAACAAAAAAACAGAGCAAACTAGAATGCTATTTGCCCCTAAACAGAGAGTACACAGTGGCGGAATACCTGACCACTGTGACTGACTCAAACCTAAGGAAAGCTTTGACTATGTACAGACTCAGTGAGCATAGCCTTGCTATTGAGAAAGGCCGCCGTAGGCAGACCTGGTTCTCAAGAGAAGACAGGCTATGTGCACACTGCCCACAAAATGAGGTGGAAACTGAGCTGCAATTCCTAACCTAACCTAATATATGACCATATTAGAGACACATATTTCCCTCAGATTACACAGAATCACAAAGAATTCGAAAACAAACCAAATTTGGATAAACTCCCATATCTCCTGGGTGAAATACCACAGTGTGCCATCACTGCAGCAAGACGTGTGACCTGTCGCCACAAGAAAAGGTCAACCAGTGAAGAACAAACACCATTGTAAATACAACCCATATTTATGCTTATTTATTTTCCCTTTTGTACTTTAAACATTTGTACATCGTTACAACACTGTCTTTATTCTTTTGAAACTTGTGAGTATAATGTTTACTGTTAATTTCTATTGCTTATTTCACTTTTGTATATTATCTACCTCACTTGCTTTGGCAAAGTTAACATATGTTTCCCATGCCAATAAAGCCCCTTGAATTGAATTGAAGAGAGAGAGAGAGAGAGAGAGAGATAGAGAGAGAGAGAGAGAGAGAGAGAGAGAGAGAGAGAGAGAGGAAGAGAGAGAGAGAGAGAATATATTCCTACTCCCTACATAGTTTAGCGCAGAAATCATGGTGATTAACTACAATGACTATAATCCATTGCGTGACAACTTGTCCGGTCTGTGCGTTTATTTTATGCTTCATTAGGTTAGTTGGGGCAGACACAGAGAGAGAGAAGAAACAGAAGATTGCGAGATCAAGAGGGATAGCGAGTAGTTGCTTTGCGAGGTACAGTGCAGGGAGTACAAAGTAGGAAACACTGAAAAGACCATCACTGAAACAAGAAAATACGAAATGCAGTTTGTCACATCAGATATACAGTGCATTCGGAAAGTATACAGACACCTTGTCTTTTTCCACATTTTGTGATTAGATAATACAGTGATTGACACAATAAGATAAATCTGTCTCTCACTCGTGTATTGACACAAATATCCTGTCATTCATCCTTATGAACTACACACAATGCATTCAGAAAGTATTCAGACCCTTTGACTTTTTCCACATTTTGTTACTTTACAGCCTTATTCTAAAATGCATTCATTAATTGCTTTTCATCATGGATCTACACACAATTCCCCATCATGACAAAGTGAAAACTAGTTTTGAAACATTTTTGCAAATGTAAAAAAAATGTAAAACAGAAATAACTTATTTACTTAAGTATTCCTACCCTTTGCTATGAGACTCAAAATTGAGCTCAGGTGCATCCTGTTTCCATTATTCATTCTTGGGATGTTTCTGCAACTTGATTGGAGTCCACCTGAGGTCAATTCAATTGATTGGACATGATTTGGAACGGCACACACCTGCCTATATAAGTCTCACAGTTGACAGTGCATGTAAGAGCAAAAACCAAGCCATGAGGATGAAGGAATTGTCCGTAGAGTTCCGAGACTGGATTGGGTCGAGGCACAGATCTGGGTAAGGGTACCAAAAAATGTCTGCAGCATTGAAGGTCCCCAAGAACACAGTGGCCTCCATTATTCTTAAATTGAAGAAGTTTGGAACCATCAAGACTCTTCCTAGAGCTGCCAAACTGAGCAATCGAAGGAGAAGGTCCTTGGTAGAACCTTCCAGAAGGACAACCATCTCTCTGCAGCACTCCACCAATCAGGCCTTTATGGTAGAGTGTCCAGATTGAAGCCACTTAGTAAAAGGCACACGACAGCCCGCTTGGAGTTTGCCAAAAGGCACCCAAAGGACTCTCAGACCATGAGAAACAAGATTATCTGGTCTGATGAACCCAAGATTGAACTCTTTGGCCTGAATGTCCAGCATCACGTCTGAAGGAAACCTGGCACCATCCCTACGGTCAAGTATGGTGGTGGCAGCATCATGCTGTGGGGATGTTTTTCAGTTGCAGGAACTGGGAGACAGGATCGAGGGAAAGATGTACGGAGCAAAGTACAGAAAAATCATTGATGACAACCTGCTCCAGAGCGCTCAGGACCTCAGACTGAAGTCATCAAATTATACAAATGTAAATTACATAACTGAAATATTTGATTAAAGTAAAGAAATGTGAATAAAGTATGGTTAATAACTGATAAGCAGTAACGGGCAGTTACTACCATCATGGGATTTTTATGAATTGAATTGTGTTTTCGCAGCATTCAACCCACAAAATGCATAGTGCGTTTAATGTTTCAAAAATAATCGAAACCGTAATCAAAAACCTTGAAATATTTTTGGGAGTTTCGGCTTTCCATGGTGATACCATCATGTGGTAAATTGGTTAATAGACCAATAACAGAGAGTTCCAAACCTCTCTGCCAATAACAGCTAGTTTTCAGTGTTAGCCTCCTCATTCAGACCACTCCCACAGTCATAGAAAATGTTTTGCTTGAGAAATTGTTTTTTGCTAAAAAGCTATTTTTGCCCATTTTAATGGAAATCTATTACAGTAAGGTACTTAATTTATTTATTTCTTTACTCATTGATTCTTGAAGAATATAATTTATAAATGCCTCATGAGCTTAGTTCAACTGTCGTTCCCCATCAGAACTCCAAATATAATTTGATGATATACATAGATTTACACTTTAGCAATTTTCGTAATTTTTTAAAATCTAATATTGTGACTTTTGTTCTTTCCAGATATGTGTACATAAATAAATAAAAATATGATTATGACAAAAAAAATTAAGGTTATACATTACGATAATGAAATAAGTTATGAAATAAATGTGTATAATTTCATTTTAAATAAAAAAATTGTCAGGATTATGTTCATCTCAGGCCTTTTCATTAGAGGAGCAATGTTAAAAAATATAAATTTGGGAACTTTGAAAACTGTTGTGGTAATGAATTCGATTTTTGCATTGGTAGTTGTGGAAATTGTGGTAAAATGCTAAATATCTGTTAAAAATATATAATAATTATGAAATTACAGATCCTAATCTCAGTGATCCAAGAGGAACTTTATTGAAAAATAACACAATAATTTTTGTGTCAAATGTCAGTTTCTTGAGAATTGAGGATTTATGTGACAAGTAAATGAAAGGAATTGACTGTACAGTCAATATTTTTTTCTAGGCGTGGGACTGCAGTGAGACATTTCTTAATGTTTCATACAATGCCTATTCATACCCCTTGACTTACTCCAGGTTTTGTTGTGTTACAGCCTGAATTCAAAATTGATTACATAGATGTTTTTCTCTCACCCATCTACATACAATACCCCATTAGGACAAAGTGAAAACATGTACAGAAATATTTCTTTTACATAAGTAAAATGGCAGCGATTACAGCTTTGAGTCTTTCTGGGTGTCTCTGAGAGCTTTATACACCTGGATTGTGCCACATTTGCCAATTATTCTTTTGAAAATTATTCAAGCTCTGTCAAATTGGTTGTTGTTTATTGCTAGACAAAGATTTTCAGCTCTTGCCATATATTTTCAAACAGATTTAAGTCAAAACTGTAACTCGGCCTCTCAGGAACGTTCACTGTCTTCTTGGTAAGCAACTCCTGCATTGGAAATCCTCCCTTGTCTTTGTGTTTGAATCTGTGTTTGAAATTCACTGCTCGACTGAGGGACCTTACAGATAATTGTATGTTTTGGGTACAGAGATGAAGTAGTCATTCAAAACTCATGTTCAACACTATTATTGCACACAGATTGAATCCATAAAACATATTATGTGACCTGTTAATCAAAGGAGTTGATTACTTTTTGACTCAAGACATTTCAGATTTTGATTTTTTATGAATTTGTACAGATTTCTAAAAACATAATTCCAATTTACCATTATGGGGGATTGTGTGTTGGCCTTTGACCAAAAATCTAAATTTAATCCATTTTAAATTCAGGCTGTAATACAACAACATGTGGAAGAAGCCAAGGGATGTGAATACTTTCTAAAGCACTGTATATTTTCTCCTTGCATCTTAAATGTAACTACGCAGTACAGCTTCAATGTGCTCATGAAGATTTTGAATAAAGAGGGAATTCATATTCATATTTCCATAATTATTACAATGTGTGTCTCTCTACATCTCCCCTAACCTTAGCACAAACAAATAGAATATTTGACTCAAACATAATCATTTAAAATATGATATACGTATATGATCATACATCATATTATACAACAGATTTACCAACAGATTTACCAAATTAAAATAAGTTGGAGCTGATTTACTGGTGGTTTTGCAGTCTTTTATGTCCAACAATAAAACAAAAACTATTATTTATACATTTGTTTTGCTCAGAAAACTTAAGGGGCCAAATAAAATCACCTGTGATGGTACCCCTCTCAGGGAAGCTCATCTGCATGCTCGTCGTCCTTACCAGGACCTTGACCTGAATGCAGTTCGGCGTTGTAATCGACTTCAGTGGGCAAATGCTCACCTTCGATGGCCACTGGCATGCTGGAGAAGTGTGCTCTTCACAGATAGATCCCTTTTTCGACTGTACCGGGCAGGTGGCAGACAGTGTGTATGATGTCGTGTGGGCGAGTGGTTTGCTGATGTCAACGTTGTGAACAGAGTGCACCATGGTGGCGTGGGGTTATGGTATGGGCAGGCATAAGCTATGGACAATCAACACAATTGCATTTTATCTATGGCAATTTGAATGCACAGAGATGCTGTCGTTCCATTCATCCGCCGCCATCACCTCATGTTTCAGCATGATAATGCATTGCTCCATGTCGCAAGGATCTGTACACAATTCCTGGAAGCTTATAATGTCCCAGTTCCTCCATGGCCTGCGTACTCACCAGACACCACCCCGATTTAACACATTTGGGATGCTCTGGATCAACGTGTACGACAGTGTGTTCCAGTTCCCACCAATATCCCGCTTCGCACAGCCAATGAAGAGGAGTGGGACAACATTCCACAGGCCACAATCAGCAGCCTGATTAACTCTATGTGAAGTAGATGTATTTCGCTGCATGGCGCAAATGGTGGTCACACCAGATACTGACTAGTTTTCTGATCCATGCCCCTACCTTTATTTTTAAGGTATCTGTGACCAACAGATGCATATCTGGTAACTAATGCACTCATAGTTGTTCTTTAATGGGGCTAGCAAAGGGGTAATAATTCACAATGCACATCATCTGGGCAAGTCCAGAGGTTTTATTATGTTGGGAATCGATGTTGCATTTCATAGTAATTTTACCTGCTCTCCTAATGTCTGTGACTTCCACAATGCATTATCAACATTCATCTCCATGTCCTAATGGTTTTACGCTACCTCTTTTCTCATATCCACATAAGAAGATATAATTGTGTTCTTCAAGTGTAGAGTTATAAGAAGCCTATTGTTTTCTGTATGCATCATGCTGTCTCAGAGAACTAAGTTCATTTCATAGTTGGCCTACTTCACCTCATGTGAAAGAGGAGAGGATGTACTGTAGGTGTTACTATAAAACAGTCTGTGGTCTGCTCCAGAAACACCATTCCTCGTTGATGAGTGGTGCCCACAACTGAGAGAGGCGTATGAAAAAGATAACAAGCATTGCAGCGTAAAGATTGTCAGGCCATTTCAAGTGTCAAAAACGGACATTCTCCAGATTTCATGCACTTCATGCGCAGAACACTTTCACATTTGAATAATGATGTGACAGTTACAATCTCATTTAAAATGTACACAATATGTCAGTCAGATATATGGGGTTGGGTATTCACACTTTCCGCTAAGGTCTAGGTACCCTATGCATTAATTCTAGAAGCTAGACCTTACAATAGATTCCCTTGACCTACCTCTTACCCCATAACTGGGTTTTAGGAGATACATATTTTCTAACTGTAATTGAGCCCATTTAAATGATGGATCTACTCATGATTCAGCCCTTTCATCTGATTAATTACAGTAAATGTAGTGTTTGTTCTGGGGCACTTTTTAATGGATCACGTATTGCTGTGGCACATGTGGAGCTATGATTAATGACATGTGGGCATTGTGTCCTTATAACCTCTGCTGTACAATTATCACTGGGATGTCAAGCCGGATCAAGAAACTCTCCAGATCTACCCACTCTTCACATGTCTTGTATACTGAGTGTATCATGTACACTTATAATTCATATGCTTTGTTTAACTGATTAAACTGATTTAACAGATTTTTGTTGTACTTATTTGTGTGTTGTGTTTTTAATATCAGCCCTTTTGGGCTTCCAACCTCACCTGCACACCGTTTTTACCAGTTGTTTCGTCTGTACTGTTGTGTCTTTCACTTCTTTTCTTTGGTGCGAATAAATACAATGTAGAACTTAAAAAGATTGCTGCTCACTCAGGTTGGTCTTGAAATATAATGTCCACATCAACCCTCCACGCATCTCTGGCACCGAAACCCACCCTGCCCTACCTTGTCATTGTTACGGAGAATCTCATAGGTCTCATAGGTCTCAAGGCATATCATTCTGGAACACAATCTCTGAGGGTTATGGTTGGAACATGGCCTTTGTTCACATCTGGTCCATCTGGTCCTTCTGTAGCTCAGTTGGTAGAGCATGGCGCTTGTAACGCCAGGGTAGTGGGTTTGATTCCCGGGACCACCCATACGTAGAATGTATGCACACATGACTGTAAGTCGCTTTGGATAAAAGCGTCTGCTAAATGGCATATATATCTACAGTGGAGAACTGAGAACAGCACAGAGAAACCGTTCAAAAGGGTAGGAAGGAACAATAAAAGATTTCCCATCATCGCTTTTCTGATCAAGCCACATTGCACATTTAGTAACAAAAATGTCACAAAATAAAATAACATAATAATGTAAATCCTTAAAGTCACTTTAAATGGCCTCTATAACTATTAGGTCACTGCTGACTAAGAGAAAGCTGCTTCCAGGTGAGGTTCATAAACTGAACTTAATTAGCCTATATCAAAATGACCATCTCATAATGATGACGCATGCTGTGTGATGAACTGACTTAGACCACTGACATTGTTCAAATGGACTCCAACCAATTGCTCAGCTTCTAAGTCAAACAGAGGATCACTTGATTTGAGACCCTTTACTCCTGTTTGACTTCCTTTTTATCAGCTTTGATTTATTAAGCTGCATTTTTTCTGCTAATGTACAAAAGCCCTGATGTTAGCTAACATTAGTGTTACAGAGGCAATAAAAAAAACCCTGTTACAGAGGTAGAAAGAGAGCAAGAGAGAGAGAAAGAAAGAGAGAGAGGGAGAGAGAGAGAGAGAAACAGAGAGAGAGAAACAGAGAGAGAGAAACAGAGAGAGAGAGAATGGAGAGAAAGAAAGAGAGAGAGGGAGAGAGAGAGGGGGCGAGAGAGAGAAACAGAGAGAGAGAAACAGAGAGAGAGAGAATGGAGAGAGAGAAAGAGAGAGAGGGAGAGAGAGAGAGAGAAAGAGAGAGAGAGTAAGGGAGAGAGAGAGAGAGAGAGAGGGCGGGGGGAAGAGAGGGAGAGAGAGAGAGCGAGAGGATCAGAGGTCAGATGCTTTATAAGATGAGAAAAATGTCTGTCTGTTCTTTCACATTCCCACAGTAAATGAAATGATTTTACTCTATAATCAATCCAATCTAATCCAGTTTATGTTCTAGGGAAGGAAGAAGGGGTGGATGCACAGTCCTATTTACAGAGGCACGCTTCATGCATGTTGCTAAAAGTAAAGCTAAAAGTGACATGAATCCCATCCAGGGCCATTTTATGGTGTAAAAGCTGAGAAATATGTTGAAACCATACACTTCTAACATCAATCAGGTTGGGATAAATAGCCTAGTTGTTTTCTTGTTTGATACAAGCTTTTGGCCACTGTATTATCAGTAGCCTAATATTTATAAATGCATTGTTCTCCAAGGCAACAGAAACAGTTTCAGTGTTAATTTTTTATTTTTTTATTTATTTCACCTTTATTTAACCAGGTAGGCAAGTTGAAAACAAGTTCTCATTTACAATTGCGACCTGGCCAAGATAAAGCATAGCACATTCGACAGATACAACGACACAGAGTTACACATGGAGTAAAACAAACATACAGTCAATAATACAGTATAAACAAGTCTATATACAATGTGAGCAAATTAGGTGAGAAGGGAGGTAAAGGCAAAAAAGGCCATGGTGGCAAAGTAAATACAATATAGCAAGTAAAACACTGGAATGGTAGTTTTGCAATGGAAGAATGTGCAAAGTAGAAATAAAAATAATGGGGTGCAAAGGAGCAAAATAAATTAATTAATTAAATACAGTTGGGAAAGAGGTAGTTGTTTGGGCTAAATTATAGGTGGGCTATGTACAGGTGCAGTAATCTGTAAGATGCTCTGACAGTTGGTGCTTAAAGCTAGTGAGGGAGATAAGTGTTTCCAGTTTCAGAGATTTTTGTAGTTCGTTCCAGTCATTGGCAGCAGAGAATTGGAAGGAGAGGCGGCCAAAGAAATAATTGGTTTTGGGGGTGACTAGAGAGATATACCTGCTGGAGCGTGTGCTACAGGTGGGAGATGCTATGGTGACCAGCGAGCTGAGATAAGGGGGGACTTTACCTAGCAGGGTCTTGTAGATGACATGGAGCCAGTGGGTTTGGCGACGAGTATGAAGCGAGGGCCAGCCAACGAGAGCGTACAGGTCGCAATGGTGGGTAGTATATTGTTGAGTAGGGTATTGGAGGCTATTTTGTAAATGACATCGCCAAAGTCGAGGATTGGTAGGATGGTCAGTTTTACAAGGGTATGTTTGGCAGCATGAGTGAAGGATGCTTTGTTGCGAAATAGGAAGCCAATTCTAGATTTAACTTTGGATTGGAGATGTTTGATATGGGTCTGGAAGGAGAGTTTACAGTCTAACCAGACACCTAAGTATTTGTAGTATTCGGTCCAAGAATTGAACCCTGTGGCACCCCCATAGAGACTGCCAGAGGTCCGGTCAGCAGACCCTCCGATTTGACACACTGAACTCTATCAGAGAAGTAGTTGGTGAACCAGGCGAGGCAATCAATTGAGAAACCAAGGCTGTCGAGTCTGCCGATAAGGATGTGGTGGTTGACAGAGTCGAAAGCCTTGGCCAGATCAATGAATACGGCTGCACAGTAATGTTTCTTATCGATGGCGGTTAAGATATCGTTTAGGACCTTGAGCGTGGCTGAGGTGCACCCATGACCAGCTCTGAAACCAGATTGCATAGCAGAGAAGGTATGGTGAGATTCGAAATGGTCGGTAATCTGCTTGTTGACTTGGCTTTCGAAGACCTTAGAAAGGCATGGTAGGATAAATATAGGTCTGTAGCAGTTTGGGTCAAGAGTGTCCCCCCCTTTGAAGAGGGGGATGATCGCAGCTGCTTTCCAATCTTTGGGAATCTCAGACGACACGAAAGAGAGGTTGAACAGGCTAGTAATAGGGGTGGCAACAATTTCAGCAGATAATTTTAGAAAGAAAGGGTCCAGATTGTCTAGCCCGGCTGATTTGTAGGGGTCCAGATTTTTCAGCTCTTTCAGAACATCAGCTGAATGGATTTGGGAGAAGGAGAAATGGGGAAGGCTTGGGCGAGTTGCTGTTGGGGGTGTAGTTCTGTTGACCGGGGTAGGAGTAGCCAGGTGGAAAGCATGGCCAGCCGTAGAAAAATGCTTATTGAAATTCTCAATTATAGTAGATTTATCGGTGGTGACGTTGTTTCCTATCTTCAGTGCAGTGGACAGCTGGGAGGAGGTGTTCTTATTCTCCATGGACTTTACAGTGTCCGAGAACTTTTTTGAGATTGTGTTGCAAATTTATGCTTGAAAAAGCTAGCCTTGGCTTTTCTAACTGCCTGTGTATATTGGTTTCTATCTTCCCTGAAAAGTTGCATATCACGGGGGCTGTTCGATGCTAATGCAGAACGCCATAGGATGTTTTGTGTTGGTTAAGGGCAGTCAGGTCTGGAGAGAACCAAGGGATATATCTGTTCCTAGTTCTACATTTCTTTAATGGGGCATGCTTATTTAAGATGGTGAGGAAGTCATTTAAAAAATAACGAGGCATCCTCTACTGACGGGGTGAGATCAATATCTTTCCAGGATACCCCGGCCAGGTCGATAAGAAAAGCCTGCTCGCTGAAGTGTTTCAGGGAGCGTTTGACAGTGATGATTGGAGGTCGTTTGACCACTGACCCATTACGGATGCAGGCAATGAGGCAGTGAACGCTGAGATCTTGGTTGAAAACAGCAGAGGTGTATTTAGAGAGCAAGTTGGTTAGGATGATATCTATGAGGGTGCCCGTGTTTACGGCTTTGGGGTGGTACCTGGTAGGTTCATTGATCATTCGTGTGAGATTGAGGGCATCAAGCTTAGATTGTAGGATGGTTGGGGTGTTAAGCATGTTCCAGTTTAGGTTGCCTAGCAGCACGAGCTCTGAAGATAGATGTGGGGCAATCAGTTCACATATGGTGTCCAGAGCACAGCTGGGGGCAGAGGGTGGTCTATAGCAGGCGGCAACGGTGAGAAACTTGTTTTTAGAGAGGTGGATTTTGATTTTATTATTTATTTTACCCCCTTTTATCCCAAATTTCGTGGTATCCAATTGTTAGTAGTTACTATCTTGTCTCATTGCTACAACTCCCGTACGGGCTCGGGAGAGACGAAGGTCGAAAGCCATGCGTCCAAAACACAACCCAACCAAGCCGCACTGCTTCTTAACACAGCGCACATCCAACCCAGAAGCCAGCCGCAGGAAACACAGTGCACCTGGTGACCTGGTCAGTGTGCACTGAGCCCGGCCTGCCACAGGAGTCGCTGGTGTGCGATGAGACAAGGATATCCCTACCAAACCCTCCCTAATGGCACTAGGCCAATTGTGCGTCGCCCCATAGACCTCTGGTCGCGGCCGGCTGCGACAGAGCCTGGGCGCGAACCCAGAGTCTTTGGTGGCACAGTGCCCTAGACCACTACGCCACACGGGAGGCCGCGAGAGGTGGATTTCTAAAAGTAGATGTTCAAATTGTTTGGGTACAGACCTGGATAGTAGGACAGAACTCTTCAGGCTATCTTTGCTATAGATTGCATCACCGCCCCCTTTGGCCATTCTATCTTGTCTTAAAATGTTGTAGTTAGGGATGAAAATTTCAGAATTTTTGAGGATTTTGAAATCCTAAGCCAGGATTCAGACACGGCTAGAACATCCGGGTTGGCAGAGTGTGCTAAAGCAGTGAATAAAACAAACGTAGGGAGGAGGCTTCTAATGTTAACATGCATGAAACCAAGGCTATTACGGTTACAGAAGTCATCAAAAGAGAGCGCCTAGGGAATAGGAGTGGAGCTAGGCACTGCAGGGCCTGGATTCACCTCTACATCACGAGAGGAAAAGAGGAGGAGTAGGATAAGGGTACAGCTAAAAGCTAAGCTGGAACAGAGAGTAAAAGGAGGTTTCTGGAGGCGATAAAATAGCTTCAAGGTATAATGTACAGACAAAGCTATGGTAGGATGTGAATACAGTGGAGGTAAACCTAGGTGTTGAGTGATGATGAGAGAGCTATTGTCTCTAGAAACATCATTGAAACCAGGTGATGTCAGCGCATGTGTGGGTGGTGGAACTGAAAGGTTGGATACGGTATAATGAGCAGGGCTAGAGGCTCTACAGTGAAATAAGCCAAGAAGCACTAACCAGAACAGCAATGGACAAGGCATATTGACATTAAGGAGAGGCATACTTAGTCGAGTGATCATAAGGGTCCAGTGAGTAGTGAGATTGGTAGGGGTCATGGCGATTCAGACAGCTAGCCAGGCCATCGGTAGGAAGCTAGCAGAGGATGGAGGTTTGTTTTTAGCCACCTCGTGCATTTCCGTCGGTAGATTAGTGGGGTTTCGTGTGGTTGAGGGGATCAATCCAATTGGCAAAACAGATATAGTTATAGAACAATTGTCCGATAGACCTATTCAGACAGCAGCCAATAAGACAGCTAACGATAAGACAGCTAAGCATACGTTTAGCCAATAACAGATGATGGTCAGTAATTTCAAAGGCAGCACTGAAGTCTAACAATACAGTTCCCACAATATTCTTATTATAATTTACAGTCATTTGTGTCAGTGCCGTACATGTGGAGTGCCCTTCTATTCACAGTGAAATAACATTGTATATGGTCAAATAATAATCTTATAAGATTATAAGATTGATTCAATTGTTTTTCCCCTCATCACTCTCCACACAATGCCCCATAATGACAATGCAAAAACTGTTATTTAGAAATGTTTGCAAATTTATTTTAAAAAACAGAAATACATTATTTACTGTTATTTACTGTCACCTGTTAGGTGGATCGCGTAACATTAATGGGGATGTGAAGACAGTTGTGCTCAAATTTTAAAGAAATAATATTTTTACAGACCCTTAGCTATGAGCTCGAAATTGAGCTCAGGTGCGCCCTGTTTCCATTGATCATCCTTGAGATGTTTTTACAATTTGATTGGTGTCGAAATTTGTAGCTTCATACTCAAGAAGACTCGAAGCTGTAATCTCTGCCAAAGGTGCTTCAACAAAGTACTGAGTAAAACTTATGTAAATGTGATATTTCTGTTGATTTTTATACATTTGCAAAAAAATCTAAAAAACTGTTTTTGCTTTGTCATTATGGGGTATTGTGTGTATGTGGGTGAGAGGAAAACATATTTAATCAATTTTAAAATAAGGCTGTAACATAACAAAATGTGAAAAAAAGTCAAGGGGTCTGAATACTTTCTGAATGCACTGTAATACAGTATGTAGCCAATGAAGTAAATAATTGAATTAAATAGATGATCTGATTGAAATCGTTATATGTGGGTATCTATATATGATACATTTTAGATCTATCTCACTAGGCTTAAATAGTCGGCTACACTTTTAGAAAAGAGGGTTATTTGGCTGTCCCTATAAGAGGATCCTTTTTGGTTCCCGGTAGAGTTGTTTTTGGTTCCAGGTTGAACTCTTTTGGGTTTCATGGGGGAAGGGAACCCAATTGGAACCCAATAGGGTTCTACTTTGAACTAGAACGGTTCCAGTTGGAACAAAAAACTGTTCTTCAAAGGGTTCCCCAATGGGGCCTGCCGAAGAACCATTTAAGTTCTAGATAGAAAACATGTGCTAAGATATGCATGCATTAATTTCTGATGTTTCAGCAAAGCACTCAAACTACAAGTGAAATAAGTTCTAAAGTCTTGCTGGAGACAATATGTTCAGTAAATGTGGGATATGAATCTATAAAATATGATGCAAGCATATTTATACTGTTTGCCATCAAAAACACAGTGTTTTATTTCTTTAACAGTTATTTTATCTATTGCAGTAGAGATGTATGCATGTGTACACAATACATAGTAGAATGTGTGGAGGAGAATGAATAATAGAACAGCAGACCTGTCCTGAAGAAGATCGTGATAGCAGGGAAAATACATGTATAAAAAATATATAATTATATACGTCTGGGTCTAGGCCTAAATCCCTGACCCCACATTCATTGATAAGATACAGTATCTTATGTCAGGATGAGTTACAACATTACAAAGTAGAGGATTGACTACAGCAAAAGTAGTGGTGGAAAAATTACTCAATTGTCATGCTTCATGCTTCAGTAAAAGTAAAGATACCTTAAAAACCTCTTAAGGATAGGACCCTATCTTTCAATTTTTTGCCTAAAATGACATACCCAAATCTAACTGCCTGTAGCTCAGGACCTGAAGCAAGGATATGCATATTCTTGATACCATTTGAAAGGAAACACTTCGAAATTTGTGGAAATGTGAAATTCATGTAAGATAATATAACACGTAAGATGTGGTAAAAGATGTGGCCTTTCTCTTGAAATGCAAGAGAAACAACAGCAAAGGACCTTGTGAAGATACTGGAGGAAACAGGTACAAAAGTATCTATATCCACAGTAAAACGAGTCCTATATTTACAAAACCTGAAAGGCCGCTCAGCAAGGAAGGAGACACTGCTCCAAACCGCCATAAAAAAAGCCTGACTATGGTTTGCAACTGCACATGGGGACAAAGATTGTACTTTTTGGAAAAATGTCCTCTGGTCTGATGAAACAAATATAGAACTTTTTGGCCATAATGACCAAAGCCGAAGAACACCATCTCAACCATAAAGCACGGGGGTGGCAGCACCATGTTGTGCTGGTGCTTTGCTGCAGGGGGGACTGGTACACTTCACAAAATAGACGGCATCATGAGGCAGGAAAGTTATGTGGATATATTGAAGCAACATCTCAAGACATCAGTCAGGAAGTTAAAGTTTGGTCGCAGATGTGTCTTCCAAATGGACAACGAGCCCAAGCATATTTCCAAAGCTGTGGCAAAATGGCTTAAGGACAACAAAGTCAAGGTATTGGAGTGGCCAACACAAAGCCCTTACCTCAATCCCATAGAAAATTTGTTGGCAGATCTGAAAAACCGTATGCGAGCAAGGAGGCCTACAAACCTGACTCAGTTACACCATCTCTGTCAGAAGGAATGGGCCAAAATTCCCCCAACTTATTGTGGGAAGCTTGTGGAAGGCTACCCGGAACATTTGGCCCAAGTTGAACTATTTAAAGGCAATGCTACCAAATACTAATTGAGTGTATGTAAACTTCTGACCCACTGGGAATGTGATGAAAGAAATAAAAGCAGAAATAAATCATTCTCTGCTATTATTCTGACATTTCACATTCTTAAAATAAAGTGGTGATCCTAACTGACCTAAGACAGGGAATTTTTACTATGATTAAATGTCAGGAATTGTGAAAAACTGAGTTTCAATGTATTTGGCCAAGGTGTATGTAAACCTCCGACTTCAACTGTAACTGTGCACTCTAGTCAAACAATACCATGGTAATCTTTCACTGTAATAGCTACGGTAAATTGGACAGTGCAGTTAGCTTAAATTCTTGTTAATCTTTCTGCCCGTATCAGATGTTCTTGTATCAGGTTTCAGGTAAGACAAAGTGCAGAATGTGTGAAATAACAATGTTTAATAAATCGAACATGGTCAGGCAAAGTCACAGGACGGCAGGTAGGCTCAGGGTCAGGTCAGACTGAGGTCAGTAATCCAGAGTAGTGGGGCAAAGGTACAGTAAGGCAGGCAGGCTCAGCATCAGGGCAGGCAGAAAGGTCAGAAAAATAGGAACTATAGACAATACAGGAGCAAGGGGAAAAACATGGGTAGGTTTAATGAACAAAACAAACTGGCCACAGACAGAACACAGGTATAAATACACTGGGGATAATGGGGAAGATGGGTGACACCTGGAGTGGGGTGGAGACAAGCACAAATTCCGATCAGCGTGTGACTAGCTGGGCGCATACCTGGTTGACCGGGGTGTCGGCGTTGGAACTCAGCGATGAGGCCTGGGTCCAGGATGTCCCTAGTGGAGACCCAGCACCTCTCCTCCAGGCCATAACCCTCGGAGTCAACCAGGTACTGGAATCTTCTTCCCCCCAGTCGAACCATCAGGAGGCGCCTCATCGTGTATGCCGATTGGCGGGCTCAATGAGACGGGGAAGAGGGGTGGGCCTGGAAACAGGAGACAAAGGTCTGTGAGACATGGGATTACATCTAGACATGTAAAGTGAGATGTGTACGGAGGGTACGGGGCAACAGAAGATGAACAGCAGAGGGGCTAATAATCTTGGAGACGGTAAAAGTGGCTCCACCCGGAGGGGCAGATCTCGAGTGGACAGCCATACCCTCTGCCCGAGACGATGCCGGTGGTGGTCACTTGTAGCCGATACCTGGAGGTAATCTTGAAAATAGCCAACTGGGCTCTCTTCTAGGTATGGCGACTGTGGTGGACAAACATCTGGGCCGGGGGTATGCCAACCTCTTCCTCCAGGAAGAGTGGGGGCTGATAATCCCGGGGAACACTCAAAAGGCGAGAACCCGGTGGCCGAGCAGGGGAGGATCAAAAACCAGGAGATGAGAAAAAGAGAGGCTGGGAAAAAACAGGGTCTGACAGGACAAACGCTGGTAAAATTGACGAACTGGCAACAGACAAATAGAAAACACAGGTATAAGTACACAGAGGATAAGTGAGGAAAATGGGCGACACCTGGAGGGGGTGGAGACAAGCACAAGAACAGGTGAAACAGATCAGGGAGTGACATCTTGTTACTTACAACGTCTTGCTAATCCCATTAGCGTTAGCTCAAGCGTCCCGTGGGGGGGACATCGATCCCGTAGAGGACAACCCTTTCCAGCACTGTTTCAGTTTTCGGTAGTGTGTACTGTCTACCATACAGGTGTATCTGGAAAGCCAGCTCAAAAAGTGAGCAGAATTGCTAACTCTGTAAGATGTCAGGCATAAAGTGAAAAACTGACGTTTTTTTCTGTCAGATTTCCCACCATTTGAACTAATACATGCATAAGGGTTGCACACAATTTTTTTTCCACAGTTCTTTAGTAGAAAATCCTATGACAGAGGATAAGCAGAGGACACATAATAGCTGGTTATATAGTTGTTGTACAATAGTGTTAAAACGTAATGAACCTCCAGGAACCTCCAAACAGTCACCACTCGAGAAACAACACTTACAAAACTCTACAAAATCAGCCAGAGCCAGACATATTTGTAAAAGGATCAAACTAATAGGATTTGTGGGCATGAAACGGAAAGCAAATTCCCCTTCTGTCATTACTGTTCTAGTTCTACATTCCCTGTGAGACACCATGTCCTCCATAGTCGTCGTCCCCCGTCATGCCTTGTGCAAAGGCTGCATGGGCCGCCTCTGAAATACCAGACATCTCAATTAAAACTGCAGCTTCATGGTCAGACTTCCAATGTGGGTGCGTAGATGTGATCAAGAGAATTCACTACAGTAGCTTTGGGATTACAGTAAATGATGACATGAACAAACAGTTGCAATTTCTTATAACATGCTGCCTGCCTCTTTCGATATGAGTTCAGTGTGTAATCTGGAATATCTCTTCAAGATCATACTGTATTGTGAAACAGTATACCAACATCTACAACCTCTGCAAGACACATTGGGATGATTGCGAACAATGACCTAAACCTACAGAGCACTAAAAGGGATAGTTATTTATTTGGGAACTTGGTGGGAACCAACTGGGTTAGTAGGAATGACTTTATAAGAGTCTGTTGTAAATGAGAAGCATAAATAATAATGGAACTCCTAGTACTGAATTGAAATGAGTTGAAGTTAGCTATTTCTATAAAAAAAAACATGGTGCATTATTCACACTTTTGCTTGGTGGTGTAAAGTACTGAAGTAAAAGAAAAAACATTTAAATACTACTTAAGTAGTTTTTGTTGTTGGTATCAATACTTTACTATTCATATTTTTGGTAACTTTTACTCCAGTAGATTCCTAAAGACAATATGTACTTTTTCCTCCCATACATTATCCCTGACACCCAAAAGTAAACCTACTCATGACATTTCGAATGCTCAGGCAGGATAGCAATGGTCCAATTCACCTACCTATTAATATAACACGTTGTCATCCCTACTGCCTCTTATCTGGCAGACTCACTTAACTCAAATAGTACTTTTGTAAATTATGTCTGAGTGTTGGAGTGTGTCCCTATCTGATCATAAATACATTTTATTGTGCTTGTTTGCTTAATATAAGGAATTTTATGTATAGCATTTAATTGTACTTTTTATAATTTAGTATTTTTCCTACCACTGTTCTAAAGTTAATTTAGTACCAGATATTTTAAGACTTTTAGTCAAGTTATATTTCACTTGGTGACATTCACTTGCGTTAATTTTTTATTATATTTCAGCATGAAAGCTGCTCCTTCGTGGAACTCAGCGAAGTCTTTTGTCTGCGCGCACACTGACCTAAAACTAAGGGATAGACCTATGTTGCCAAATTGTATCTATGATCGTATGCTATCCATTCATGTCTTTGGTATGTTATTTTTATATCTGAGAATCAACCTATGATATCAGGCCACCACCGGCCATGGTTACAGACACCTGTGTGTGTCCTTTGACACTATTTAAACTAGTCACCCCACAGTGTTTGTCATTATACCCTGATGAAGGCAGCTTGTCTGTCGAAACGTTGGATATTATGTTATTAAATTATTGCATCTGAGATCCTAGTGTCCAGCTCCCCTTTCATTTTTCAAGTGTTCTACTCTGCTTGCCAGCACCTCGCCTAAATTGGGGTGCGTTTCTTTCGCCTCTGGAGAACAGAAGAACCTGACAAGGCAGTGACATGTCTCAACTACTACCAGACAATGCCTTCAGATGCTTTGAAACATAATCCACAGGGGGAGAGAAAGACAAGGGCCAAAGCCTGGCATTTGAAGTATTTTATTACAGCCTATGTGTTCTAAAAAGGAAGAAAAATACAATCACGAGGATCCACTTTTATAGACAATATACCAACTCACAGTCAACGCATTCCACAAACAAAACAACCCTTGTAATATCATCTGGAATTATTGAACTTTTTGTTGAAAACAAATATTTGAATGGGAATTGACTGTCACTGTCAGTGATCTTCAGGTCGGAGCTCAAGAAAGAAGCCCGAGTTCCCGGCTTGGAATTCCGAGTTGGATGACGGATCAAAACGGATTTCCATGCTGTAGCTCGTTTTTTTCCCAGTTCCCGGTTGTCTTAAACTCACTGAGGTCTGAGATTTCCCAGTTCCAAGTTTTCAGTTGTTATGAATGTGGCAGAAGTTATGCTGGAATGACAGCATGGCAAATGTATTCAACCTTTTCTGGCCCATGGTGTTTAATGTTTATCCTTTTAAGCTTGGAAAATAGACCCTTTCAGACAGATGTTTTAAATCCTTAAAGCCAGACTTGGACTACACACCCTCTCCACCAAATAGCAGGCAAGGGAAGCAAAGTAGTAATTGCTTTCCTATACTTGCAGTTAGCCACTGATTCCTTCCAAACCACGCATTGTTGAATTAGCGATTTCCGACTTGTTGTGTAATGTTTTTGTCCAATGGCCAATAAGTACAGATAACTTGTATCTATAATTTAGCTTGATAAGGATTGAAAAATAATTGCCAGTAGATTATCAACAAGATTCATGATGATGACTGCTTCTCTTGTCATGTTTTGTCATTTATTATCTTGTCTTGTCCCTGTGCTTCCTTCTATTCGTTTCCCTCTGCTGGTCTTATTAGGTTCTTTCCCTCTTTCTATCCCTCTCTCTCCCCCTCCCTCTCTCACTCTCCCGCTCTCTCTTCTCTCTATCGTTCCGTTCCTGCTCCCAGCTGTTCCTATTCCCCTAATCATCATTTAGTCTTCCCACACCTGTTCCCGATCCTTTTCCCTGATTAGAGTCCCTATTTCTCTCCTTGTTTCCCGTACCTGCCCTGTCGGTTCCTTGTTTAGAATTCATCGTGCTGTGTTTGTGTATCGCCCTGTCGTGTCGTGTTTTCCTCAGATGCTGCGTGGTGAGCAGGTGTCTGAGTCTGTCTGGTTCAAGTGCCTTCCCGAGGCAACCTGCTGTTCACCTGCTGTTCAAGATCGAGTCTCCAGTTTGTCCTCGTCATTTCGAGTGAAAGTTGTGTTTTTTTTATTGTATTTACTTTACTGGATTAAAGACTCTGTTTTCGCCAAGTCGCTTTTGGGTCCTCTTTCACCTGCATGACAGAAGGAACCGACCAAGGAATGGACCCAGCGACTTCAGACGCTCGTTACACTGCCGTCGAGATCCAAGGAGCCATGCTCGGCAGACACGAGCAGGAATTGTCTGCTGCTCGCCATGCCGTGGAGAACCTGGCCGCTCAGGTTTCCGACCTCTCTGGACAGTTCCAGAGTCTACGTCTCGTGCCACCTGTTACTTCCTGGCCTGCCGAGCCTCCAGAACCTAGGGTTAATAACCCACCTTGCTACTCCGGGCAGCCCACTGAGTGCCGCTCCTTTCTCACGCAGTGTGAGATTGTGTTCTCTCTCCAACCCAACACATACTCTAGAGAGAGAGCTCGGGTTGCTTACGTCATTTCACTCCTTACTGGCCGGGCTCGAGAATGGGGCACAGCTATCTGGGAGGCAAGGGCTGATTGCTCTAACAAGTTCCAGAACTTTAAAGAGGAGATGATTCGGGTTTTTGACCGTTCAGTTTTTGGTAGGGAGGCTTCTAGGGCCCTGGCTTCCTTATGCCAAGGTGAACGGTCCATAACGGATTATTCTATTGAGTTTCGCACTCTAGCTGCCTCTAGTGAGTGGAACGAGCCGGCGCTGCTCGCTCGTTTTCTGGAGGGACTCCACGCAGTGGTTAAGGATGAGATTCTCTCCCGGGAGGTTCCTTCAGATGTGGACTCTTTGATTGCTCTCGCCATCCGCATAGAACGACGGGTAGATCTTCGTCACCGGGCTCGTGGAAGAGAGCTCGCATCAACGTTGTTTCCCTGCTCCGCATCGCAACCATCTCCCTCCTCTGGCTCAGAGACTGAGCCCATGCAGCTGGGAGGGATTCGCATCTCGACTAAGGAGAGGGAACGGAGGATCACCAACCGCCTGTGCCTCTATTGCGGAGTTGCTGGACATTTTGTTAATTCATGTCCAGTAAAAGCCAGAGCTCATCTGTAAGCGGAGGGCTACAGGTGAGCGCAACTACTCAAGTCTCTCCATCAAAATCCTGTACTACTTTGTCGGTCCATCTACGCTGGACCGGTTCGGGTGCTACATGTAGTGCCTTGATAGACTCTGGGGCTGAGGGTTGTTTCATGGACGAAGCATGGGTTCGGAAACATGACATTCCTTTCAGAGAGTTAGAGAAGCCTACGCCCATGTTCGCCTTAGATGGTAGTCATCTTCCCAGTATCAGATTTGAGACACTACCTTTAACCCTCACAGTATCTGGTAACCACAGTGAGACTATTTCTTTTTTGATTTTCCGTTCACCGTTTACACCTGTTGTTTTGGGTCATCCCTGGCTAGTATGTCATAATCCTTCTATTAATTGGTCTAGTAATTCTATCCTATCCTGGAACGTTTCTTGTCATGTGAAGTGTTTAATGTCTGCCATCCCTCCCGTTTCTTCTGTCCCCACTTCTCAGGAGGAACCTGGCGATTTGACAGGAGTGCCGGAGGAATATCATGATCTGCGCACGGTCTTCAGTCGGTCCGGAGCCAACTCCCTTCCTCCTCACCGGTCGTATGATTGTAGTATTGATCTCCTTCCAGGGACCACTCCTCCTCGGGGTAGACTATACTCTCTGTCGGCTCCCGAACGTAAGGCTCTCGAGGATTATTTGTCTGTGTCTCTTGACGCCGGTACCATAGTGCCTTCTTCCTCTCCGGCCAGGGCGGGGTTCTTTTTTGTTAAGAAGAAGGACGGTACTCTGCGCCCCTGCGTGGATTATCGAGGGCTGAATGACATAACGGTTAAGAATCGTTATCCGCTTCCCCTTATGTCATCAGCCTTCGAGATTCTGCAGGGAGCCAGGTGCTTTACTAAGTTGGACCTTCGTAACGCTTACCATCTCGTGCGCATCAGAGAGGGGGACGAGTGGAAAACGGCGTTTAACACTCCGTTAGGGCATTTTGAGTACCGGGTTCTGCCGTTCGGTCTCGCCAATGCGCCAGCTGTTTTTCAGGCATTAGTTAATGATGTTCTGAGAGACATGCTGAACATCTTTGTTTTTGTCTATCTTGACGATATCCTGATTTTTTCTCCGTCACTCGAGATTCATGTTCAGCACGTTCGACGTGTTCTACAGCGCCTTTTAGAGAATTGTCTCTACGTAAAGGCTGAGAAGTGCTCTTTTCATGTCTCCTCCGTTACTTTTCTCGGTTCCGTTATTTCCGCTGAAGGCATTCAGATGGATTCCGCTAAGGTCCAAGCTGTCAGTGATTGGCCCGTTCCAAGGTCACGTGTCGAGTTGCAGCGCTTTTTAGGTTTCGCTAATTTCTATCGGCGTTTCATTCGTAATTTCGGTCAAGTTGCTGCCCTCTCACAGCTCTTACTTCTGTCAAGACGTGTTTTAAGTGGTCCGGTTCCGCCCAGGGAGCTTTTGATCTTCTAAAAGAACGTTTTACGTCCGCTCCTATCCTCGTTACTCCTGACGTCACTAGACAATTCATTGTCGAGGTTGACGCTTCAGAGGTAGGCGTGGGAGCCATTCTATCCCAGCGCTTCCAGTCTGACGATAAGGTTCATCCTTGCGCTTATTTTTCTCATCGCCTGTCGCCATCTGAGCGCAACTATGATGTGGGTAACCGTGAACTGCTCGCCATCCGCTTAGCCCTAGGCGAATGGCGACAGTGGTTGGAGGGGGCGACCGTTCCTTTTGTCGTTTGGACAGACCATAAGAACCTTGAGTACATCCGTTCTGCCAAACGACTTAATGCCCGTCAAGCTCGTTGGGCGTTGTTTTTCGCTCGTTTCGAGTTTGTGATTTCTTACCGTCCGGGTAGCAAGAACACCAAGCCTGATGCCTTATCCCGTCTGTTTAGTTCTTCTGTGGCTTCTACTGATCCCGAGGGGATTCTTCCTTATGGGCGTGTTGTCGGGTTAACAGTCTGGGGAATTGAAAGACAGGTTAAGCAAGCACTCACGCACACTGCGTCGCCGCGCGCTTGTCCTAGTAACCTCCTTTTCGTTCCTGTTTCCACTCGTCTGGCTGTTCTTCAGTGGGCTCACTCTGCCAAGTTAGCTGGTCGTCCCGGTGTTCGAGGCACTCTTGTGTCTATTCGCCAGCGCTTTTGGTGGCCGACTCAGGAGCGTGACACGCGCCGTTTCGTGGCTGCTTGTTCGGACTGCGCGCAGACTAAGTCGGGTAACTCTCCTCCTGCCGGTCGTCTCAGACCGCTCCCCATTCCTTCTCGACCATGGTCTCACATCGCCCTAGACTTCATTACCGGTCTGCCTTTGTCTGCGGGGAAGACTGTGATTCTTACGGTTGTCGATAGGTTCTCTAAGGCGGCACATTTCATTCCCCTCGCTAAACTTCCTTCCGCTAAGGAGACGGCACAAATCATTATCGAGAATGTATTCAGAATTCATGGCCTCCCGTTAGACGCCGTTTCAGACAGAGGCCCGCAATTCACGTCACAGTTTTGGAGGGAGTTCTGTCGTTTGATTGGTGCGTCCGTCAGTCTCTCTTCCGGGTTTCATCCCCAGTCTAACGGTCAAGCAGAGAGGGCCAATCAGACGATTGGTCGCATACTACGCAGCCTTTCTTTCAGAAACCCTGCGTCTTGGGCAGAACAGCTCCCCTGGGCAGAATACGCTCACAATTCGCTTCCTTCGTCTGCTACCGGGTTATCTCCGTTTCAGAGTAGTCTGGGTTACCAGCCTCCTCTGTTCTCATCCCAGCTTGCCGAGTCCAGCGTTCCCTCCGCTCAAGCGTTTGTCCAACGTTGTGAGCGCACCTGGAGGAGGGTGAGGTCTGCACTTTGCCGTTACAGGGCACAGACTGTGAGAGCCGCCAATAAACGCAGGATTAGGAGTCCAAGGTATTGTTGCGGCCAGAGAGTGTGGCTTTCCACTCGCAACCTTCCTCTTACGACAGCTTCTCGTAAGTTGACTCCGCGGTTCATTGGTCCGTTCCGTGTCTCCCAGGTCGTCAATCCTGTCGCTGTGCGACTGCTTCTTCCGCGACATCTTCGTCGCGTCCATCCTGTCTTCCATGTCTCCTGTGTCAAGCCCTTTCTTCGCACTCCCGTTCGTCTTCCCTCCCCCTCCCGTCCTTGTCGAGAGCGCACCTATTTACAAGGTACATAAGATCATGGACATGCGTTCTCGGGGACGGGGTCACCAATACTTAGTGGATTGGGAGGGTTACGGTCCTGAGGAGAGGAGTTGGGTTCCGTCTCGGGACGTGCTGGACCGTTCACTCATTGATGATTTCCTCCGTTGCCGCCAGGATTCCTCCTCGAGTGCGCCAGGAGGCGCTCGGTGAGTGGGGGGGTACTGTCATGTTTTGTCATTTATTATCTTGTCTTGTCCCTGTGCTTCCTTCTATTCGTTTCCCTCTGCTGGTCTTATTAGGTTCTTTCCCTCTTTCTATCCCTCTCTCTCCCCCTCCCTCTCTCACTCTCCCGCTCTCTCTTCTCTCTATCGTTCCGTTCCTGCTCCCAGCTGTTCCTATTCCCCTAATCATCATTTAGTCTTCCCACACCTGTTCCCGATCCTTTTCCCTGATTAGAGTCCCTATTTCTCTCCTTGTTTCCCGTACCTGCCCTGTCGGTTCCTTGTTTAGAATTCATCGTGCTGTGTTTGTGTATCGCCCTGTCGTGTCGTGTTTTCCTCAGATGCTGCGTGGTGAGCAGGTGTCTGAGTCTGTCTGGTTCAAGTGCCTTCCCGAGGCAACCTGCTGTTCACCTGCTGTTCAAGATCGAGTCTCCAGTTTGTCCTCGTCATTTCGAGTGAAAGTTGTGTTTTTTTTTATTGTATTTACTTTACTGGATTAAGGACTCTGTTTTCGCCAAGTCGCTTTTGGGTCCTCTTTCACCTTCATGACATCTCTAGCATGCTAGCTAAGATTTGATAATAACATGATCAGTCCAATCAAAGCTACGGTAGATATAACGTGATTTGATGTCATTTCATCTGTGGCCAATGATCTTGAGCATTCTTGGTTGGGCTGTAGATTCTGCAGAGACGTAGTGTCCCCATGAGTGACAGAACACCGAGACAATTACGGCGCAACTAGAGAAGATTACCGACACCTACGTTCTGTATATTCTGCTGGCTGCCCCTCCACCACAGAAAGCACTGAGCGAGGCTGAAACACCTGCATTTTGGAGCTGCCTTACTCAAGAAAGAGACCTTGTTTGTATGTGGCTTTATTTGCAAACTGATAGGTGACATGAATTAATGTCACGCCCTGGCCATAGAGAGGCTTTTATTCTCTATTTTGGTTAGGCCAGGGTGTGACTAGGGTGGGCATTCTATGTTCATTTTGTATTTCTTTGTTGTTTGGTCGTGTGGTTCTCAACCAGAGGCAGCTGTCTATCGTTGTCTCTGATTGAGAACCATACTTAGGTAGCCTTTTCCCACCTGGGTTTTGTGGGTAGTTGCTTTCTGTTTTTGTGTCTGCAACAGACAGAACTGTTTGGGTTGTTCTCTTTGTTGTTTTGCTATTCAGTGTTCAGTTCAACTATTAGAGGATGAACACATACCACGCTGCACCTTGGTCCTCACCTTCTTCCACCAACAGCCATTACAATTAATGCCAAATTACATGCGAAACAAGTGGGGCTCAAAACTGACAGGTTGCCATTGCAAACACCCCTTAAAACACCCATCAAAAGAGTGCCTAATAAGTCATGTCAAACTGTGTAGAGTTGCAGGAAATTAATATGCATAAAGATATGCATTTATTTAACAATCCTACATGAGGAAATAGCAAGCATTTTTTAAACAGTCTGTTTGAGATACAAGTTTCAGGTGAGGTTTTTGAAGTGTTTTTTTTTTCTCTAATTCATGCTCTGACAACAAATACGAGCATAGGATGAGTCAACAACATTATTTGGGTATGAGTTAACAGAATATTAACTTTTAAAAATTTGACTTTCACTGGACAGTTACTTGAAACTGCAACATTTTCTCTCCTCCTCATGGCAAAGTGTGTAGATTAACAGGAAATGAGTTTTAAAAATGCCAAATGTTTTCTCAGACTAATGACAACATCTGCACTACAATTAAGCTCTTGGCCAAGGAAGACCTTGAAGTAGCCTGCTAGAAGTTACACTTCTGCATTGGAGAGAGCTCTAAAATGCAGAAGAAAATAATAATTGAGTAGTCCTTCAAGCACTACCATAAACAGAGTGACTGTTGGGGATGATTAAAAGGGATCTCTCTCAATGTAGGCCTTCACAAGGTAAAATGAAATCAAACCCTGACATTTAACCACACTCAAATGACAGGCATCATGGGTAATTATGCATTTCACCTGATGTCAGTGCAGGCTCTTTGACCACAAAGAGACATTCAAAAGCCTGCCATGTGGGCACATCTGCTCTGTGTGAAAGGGACGTTTAAATGGGGGATTTCCAGTGTGGGGGCATGGTTTCAGGCAGCCTACACATATTACACATCAAATGTTCCTCTTCATCCATTTTCACTATTTCAGTAAATCATTTTGTTGTGGTGAAGTTGTAATGTAGGCCTAATGAATTACAACACAATGATATCCTGCCTGTTTGGCCTTGTATGGGGGTATCGACGGACGGGGCCACAGTGTCTCCCGACCCTTCCTGTCTCAGCCTCCAGTATTGTGTCGGGGGCTAGGGTCTGTCTGTTAAATCTGGAGTATTTCTCCTGTCTTATCCAATGGCCAGTGTGAATGTAAGTATGCTCTCTCTAATTCTCTCTCTCCTTTTCTCTCTTTCTTTCTTTCCTTCTTTCTCTCTCTCTCGGAGGACTTGAGCCCTAGGACCATGCCTCAGGACTACCTGGCCTGATGACTCCTTGCTGTCCCCAGTCCACCTGGTCGTGCTGCTGTTCCAGTTTCAACTGTTCTGCCTGCAGCTATGGAACTCTCTAGAGTTCAACTCTCTGGAGACAGCAGGAGTGGTAGAGATACTCTGAATGATCAGATATGAAAAGCCAACTGACATTTACTCCTGAGGTGCTGACCTGTTGCAACCTCTACAACCACTGTGATTATTATTATTTGACCCTGCTGGTCATCTATGAACATTTGAACATCTTGCCATGTTCTGTTATAATCTCCACCCGGGACAGCCAGAAGAGGACTGGCCACCCCTCAGAGCCTGGTTCCTCTCGTAAGTTTCTTCCTAGGTTCTGGCCATTCGAGGGAGTTTTTCCTAGCCACCGTGCTTCTCCTGCATTGCTTGCTGTTTGGGGTTTTAGGCTGGGTTTCTGTACAGCACTTTGTGACATCAGCTGATGTAAGAAGGGGTTTATAAATACATTTGATTGATTATCATTCATCAAGGCTCCGACTGGCAGGTGGAAGTTCAATCATGGAACTTTAGTCTTACAGGTGTTTTAATGATGTATCTTTCCTACAACTGCCGATGACGTAACACGCGTTTCCCAAAACACCACGCAGAAAGAACGTTCATTACGTGAGTTGTTCAATACACCTACTGATAGGATCGAAAGAAAGTCAGTGCTGCTCTCTGATCACGTTTCTCCATCCAAATCTTACATTAACATTAGAATTATTCCACAATACTGAAGACGATTCAGCTCGTAGAGGGATATTATCACCTAATGGCTGCGAATATTGAGGCGGCTTATTCTAATGCTTATACTATAATATTGCACTCAATCACAGATTAATTTGGCACATCATTGTGCACATGTTGTTACAAATCATGAAATATATTTAGCAAATAATAGTCAGTGTAGCTTACAAATAGAACTCAATTGACTGAACATTACATTTATTTCAATATTATTAAAATTTATAGGCCTGATGTAGGACTATTTATTGTTTAATGCAGTCATCTCAGTTTTAATTTTAAGCATATATTTATCCTTTGCTTGTTAAATTGCAAAGACATTGTCAACTTTGCATTTTAAGTCAACTTTGTTCCCAAGTTATCTGCGGTCCCAGAGACAGCTTGATTATATGTTTATAAATCTTCTGTGTATAAATTGACGCGGAAGGGCAAAAAATAATCTTACAACGCACTTAGTTGTTTTTCGAATGGTCTGAGAGGCAGTCTGTAAATAACGAGCGTTTTCAAGTGCAACTTTACTGACGATGGTTTAGGGAAACAGCTCGGAAATGTAACGATGTCGATGTTCCTACGAAGGTTCTAACGATGAATTTGGCTCTAATATGCTTTGGGAAACCGGGCCAAGTCTGTTAGAAATGTTGATTAGAACAACGAGCCCTATCAAAGGAACCGCAAATTCAACGGCTCCCCTTCCGTCACGCCACCCTCTCATCACATCTATCCGTCGCAACCGTGACCTCGTCCTACGATTACCGTTTGTCGCTAAACTCAGTAGCTGAAGAACAAACAGCAATGAACATTTCCTCTTCGAACCCATCCAGGTAAGATAACATATCGGTGTAGCCTATATCGGGGTGAAATGTTGTCCTCGTGGTAGGCTACAGTAGAGCCTATAACAAGTTAGCCACGGTTATATGCTAATCAATTCGTCTGTGTCAGGGGTTGGAAGCGCACAGTAACCCATGAATGTTCTGGGCCTGGTTTCCCGGTAGCGATGGAATTTAGCGATGCTTTCCCAAAACGTGACGCAAAAACAACGGTCATCGTTGGAGCATGTGTCGATACTGAAGGATCGAAAGAAAGGGCCCGCTGCTCTAGGATCAGTTTACTCCAATCAAATCTTTCTTTAACATTAGTTCACAATACTGACGACGGATCAGCTCCTAGAGAGATATTACCACCTACGGCTGCAAATATTGAGGCGGCTTATTATAATGCTTACCCAATAACAAATGCACTAAATCACCGATTTAGCACATCATTGCATACACGTTAGGCTACACATCATGAAATATGTATTGAGACAAATTACAGACAGTAGCATACAAGTAGCAAAATAGAAATCAATTGATTGAACATGAAATGTATTTCAATATGAATTAAATAGGCACATATACTACTGTTTTTGGCTATATTTTAATGCACTCATCCCGGTTTTCTTTGTATATGTCGCTTGTTTGTATCAATTGTTAAGACATTGGCAGCTTTGTACTTGTATTTAACTTTGTCCTGAAGTTATCGGCGGTCACAGAGAGACGGATAAACCGTGTTATTCTATGTTTAGCGGAGATCTTCTGTGTACAAAGTGAAGCGGGAGGGTGAAAAAAACAGTGCAGTGCAGTAATATCTAACAAGTCATCTAATAATTCCCAACAACTACCTAATACGCACAAATATAAGAAGTAATCTAACAATTCCCCAACAACTACCTAATACACACAAATCTAAAGTGGTGAATGAGAATATTTACATATAAATATATAGATGAGCGATTGCTGAGTGGCATAAGCAAGGTGCACTAGATGGTATAAAATACAGTATAGACATGTGATATGAGTAATAAAAGATATGTAAACATTATTAAAGTGGCATTATTTAGAGTGGCATTGTTTAAAGTGACTAGTGATCCATTTATTAAAGTGTCCAGTGGTTGGGTATCAATGTAGGCAGCAGCCTCTCTGAGTTAGTGGTTGCTGTTTAGCAGTCTGATGGCCTTGAGATATACGCTGTTTTTCAGTCTCTCGGTCCCAGCTTTGATGCACCTGTACTGACCTCGTCTTCTGGATGATAGCGGGGTGAACAGGCAGTGGCTCGGGTGGTTGTTGTCCTTGATGATCTTTATGGCCATCCTGTGACATCGGGTGCTGTAGGTGTCCTGGAGGGCAGGTAGTTTGCCCCCGGTGATGCGTTGTACAGACCTCACTACCCTCTGAAGAGCCTTACGGTTGTGGGCTGTGCAGTTGCCGTACCAGGCTGTGATACAGCCCGACAGGATGCTGTGGGTGGACCATTTCAGTTTGCCTGTGATGTGTACGTCCAGGAACTTAAAAGTTTCCACCTTCTCCACTGCTGTCCCTGATAACGATGGTTTGGAGAAAAATCTCAGAGATTTAACGATGCTCATAAGAAGTTTATAACAACGAACTTGGCCTTAAGATTCATTTGGGAAACCGGGCCCTGATTCTACTTCCAATATGCCAGCTTCAGTCAGTCATTCATTGGCTACATGAAATGGGCAGATTTGTAAATGTTCATGGCAAGAGATTATCGTGGTTCTCTGGTATAATTCACTTATCTGATAGATATCAATACAAATTGCTGATTTAGGCCTACATATCGAAAATCTCTATTCCTAATATAAGGTAAATAATATTGAACAATATTTGAGCTTTTTTTATTTTTTATTTTAGTGTTTAGGCTACATCCTAATAAGTAGGTACACGATGGCCTGAGTAACACTTAAACAGACAAGCTTATATGCCAAATTGTATTGTTACTCTTCTATATTTTTATTGTTTTACTTTAGTTAATTTAGTAAATATTTTCTCAACTCTTATTTTTCTTAAAACTGCATTGTTGGTTACGGGCTGTACATTTACATTTACATTACATTTAAGTCATTTAGCAGACGCTCTTATCCAGAGCGACTTACAAATTGGTGCATTCACCTTATGACATCCAGTGGAACAGTCACTTTACAATAGTGCATCTAAATCTTAAAGGGGGGTGAGAGGGAATACTTATCCTATCCTAGGTATTCCTTAAAGAGGTGGGGTTTCAGGTGTCTCCGGAAGGTGGTGATTGACTCCGCTGTCCTGGCGTCTTGAGGGAGTTTGTTCCACCATTGGGGGGCCAGAGCAGCGAACAGTTTTGACTGGGCTGAGCGGGAGGTGTACTTCCTCAGTGGTAGGGAGGCGAGCAGGCCAGAGGTGGATGAACGCAGTGCCCTTGTTTGGGTGTAGGGCCTGATCAGAGCCTGGAGGTACTGAGGTGCCGTTCCCCTCACAGCTCCGTAGGCAAGCACCATGGTCTTGTAGCGGATGCGAGCTTCAACTGGAAGCCAGTGGAGAGAACGGAGGAGCGGGGTGACGTGAGAGAACTTGGGAAGGTTGAACACCAGACGGGCTGCGGCATTCTGGATGAGTTGAAGGGGTTTAATGGCACAGGCAGGGAGCCCAGCCAACAGCGAGTTGCAGTAATCCAGACGGGAGATGACAAGTGCCTGGATTAGGACCTGCGCCGCTTCCTGTGTGAGGCAGGGTCGTACTCTGCGGATGTTGTAGAGCATGAACCTACAGGAACGGGCCACCGCCTTGATGTTGGTTGAGAACGACAGGGTGTTGTCCAGGATCACGCCAAGGTTCTTAGCGCTCTGGGAGGAGGACACAATGGAGTTGTCAACCGTGATGGCGAGATCATGGAACGGGCAGTCCTTCCCCGGGAGGAAGAGCAGCTCCGTCTTGCCGAGGTTCAGCTTGAGGTGGTGATCCGTCATCCACACTGATATGTCTGCCAGACATGCAGAGATGCGATTCGCCACCTGGTCATCAGAAGGGGGAAAGGAGAAGATTAGTTGTGTGTCGTCTGCATAGCAATGATAGGAGAGACCATGTGAGGTTATGACAGAGCCAAGGGACTTGGTGTATAGCGAGAATAGGAGAGGGCCCAGAACAGAGCCTCGGGGGACACCAGTGGTGAGAGAGCGTGGTGAGGAGACAGATTCTCGCCACGCCACCTGGTAGGAGCGACCTGTCAGGTAGGACGCAATCCAAGCGTGGGCCGCGCCGGAGATGCCCAACTCGGAGAGGGTGGAGAGGAGGATCTGATGGTTCACAGTATCGAAGGCAGCCGATAGATCTAGAAGGATGAGAGCAGAGGAGAGAGAGTTAGCTTTAGCAGTGCGGAGCGCCTCCGTGATACAGAGGAGAGCAGTCTCAGTTGAATGACTAGTCTTGAAACCTGACTGATTTGGATCAAGAAGGTCATTCAGAGAGAGATAGCGGGAGAGCTGGCCAAGGACAGCACGTTCAAGAGTTTTGGAGAGAAAAGAAAGAAGGGATACTGGTCTGTAATTGTTGACATCGGAGGGATCGAGTGTAGGTTTTTTCAGAAGGGGTGCAACTCTCGCTCTCTTGAAGACGGAAGGGACGTAGCCAGCGGTCAGGGATGAGTTGATGAGCGAGGTGAGGTAAGGGAGTAGGTCTCCGGAAATGGTCTGGAGAAGAGAGGAGGGGATAGGGTCAAGCGGGCAGGTTGTTGGGCGGCCGGCCGTCACAAGACGCGAGATTTCATCTGGAGAGAGAGGGGAGAAAGAGGTCAGAGCACAGGATAGGGCAGTGTGAGCAGAACCAGCGGTGTCGTTTGACTTAGCAAACGAGGATCGGATGTCGTCGACCTTAGTAGGCCTTTCACGGTGGGGTCTACACCTGTTGTATTCGGCGCATGTGACCAATAACATTTGATTTGATTTGATTGAAAGCATTGAAAGCAGCCCTACTTTTGCCAGCTCATTTGAAAGGAAAGGGACTCGGCATTGTAAGTATACAATGAGTGGCCATTGTGCGTGTTCATTGAGCGCCTGGTTCAGGGAGTGTGCAGTCCCGCGGCCCAGTGGACCGTGCTGAATGGAAAGTCCTGATCCGACAGTGGCCAGCAGCACCACGGACAGCTCCGTGATGGAAGCGCTGTGCTTTCACGGAATCAGCCAATCCGTCTGCGGCTCATCCCCTCCTGCCCTGTGAGCTCCCCCCATTTACTAAAGCGAGCAGAAAACTACCAGTATACAAAACAGATTCAATATTTCAAATTAAACATGCCTGATATGAACGTTTATGGTGACAATTGGTAACAACGTTTATTGCTAACAATGAACGCCTTTTATTGCCCCCCAAAGAAAATTGAGGAAGACCAACTGTTTGCTTTGAACAGGACTTTGTTTATTCTGTGGCGAACTATTGGTTCAAAACGTAAATAAGACATAATCATTTCCAGTTCCCACCTGTATGTCCTGTTTCATATAATCATGCAGTACACTTCACATGTTTACAGTAGTATCTGTTGTACAGTAAAATAACATTAAGGAATATTTTTTATTTAGTTATAAACAACAGAACAAACTGCTTTCTATGCCACTAATGTTGGTTAGATTGGCCTCCAGACCAAGTGATCTCATTGGATTTATGGTCACTTATAAAATCTGTGTATGCCTATTTTTTAATGACAGGACTTGCAATCATTCACCATGTCCACCCAATGAGAATGCCAACAACCATAATATCAATACAACTTGATATGCTTGTAGAGTTTAAATGTGTAGAAGTTAATTACATTTTGTTGTTTTCAATTTAATTCAATTAGATAAGCTCTCCCACTCTCTCTCTCTCTCTCCCTCTCTCTCCCTCCCCCACACACACATTCAGTACCAAGAGAGCAGATTCATTTCTTTTTAAATTGAACCTTTATTTAACTAGGCAAGTCAGTTAAGAACAAATTCTTATTTACAATGATGGCCTACACCGGCCGAACCCAGACAACGCAGGGCCAATTGTGCACTGCCCTATGGGACTCACCATCACAGACGGTTGTGATACAGCCTGGATTCGTACCCGGGTGTCTGTAGTGATGCCTCAAACACTGAGATGCAGTGCCTTAGACCGCTGTGCCACTCGGGAGCCCGGGGTGTGAAGGGGTGTGTTTGTCTATGATTCTGTTATTAGTAGCTGAAGGAGTTGCTAAGATACTTGACAGTAATTGCCAGGTTTTGCATAATCAAAAAACAAATGTTCCCATTGGTTGTGTTCAGATGAAAGGTGTATAGTAGTCCATCTCTGCAGAAACACAGATGATCATTGATGATTTAGATTGTAACATTATACTGAATAGCATGAACTTACTGTCTGTTTCTTCCCTCAGTTACAAATATGAGGATTACAGGGAGACAGCTGATTGGTTGCTGTCTCACACTGAGCAGAGGCCTAAAATAGCCATCATCTGTGGTTCCGGCCTCGGTGGTCTTGCTGACCTGCTGGACAACAAGACTGTGTTTCCTTACAAGGACATCCCACACTTCCCCAACAGCACAGGTCAGACCCCATCCTTATCCTGCACTCTACCACCTGAAACTGTACAGCATCCTGCCGTCTTCAGTTTGTACATGAACCATTACATCATCCAGCTCAATAGATGTTATAATGATCATTGATAACTTACGCATTTAATCATTTAATGTCAGATAAGAAATGTTTATGTAGATGTTTTGAAAGATGAAGTAAGAACACCAGCCCTTCACTGTGACCCAGAATGTCATGCAGGTGAATGAGGACCCAAAAGCGACTTGGCGAAAACAGAGTATTTAATCCAGAATAAACTTTACAAAACAAAAAGCATAATACTACACGTAAAGACAAGAACAGACTGGAGACTTGATCGAGAACTGCAGGTTGCCTCGGGAAGGCACTTGAACCTAGCAGACTCAGACACCTGCTCACCACGCAGCATCTGAGGGAAACACGACACGACAGGGCAAAACATTGACACAGCACGGTGAATTATAAATGAGGATCCGACAGGGCAGGTACGGGAAACAAGGAGTGAAATAGGGACTCTAATCAGGGAAAAGGATCGGGAACAGGTGTGGGAAGACTAAATGATGATTAGGGGAATAGGAACAGCTGGGAGCAGGAACGGAACGATAGAGAGAAGAGAGAGCGAGAGAGTGAGAGAGGGAGGGGGAGAGAGAGGGATAGAAAGAGGGAAAGAACCTAATAAGACCAGCAGAGGGAAACGAATAGAATGGGAAGCACAGGGACAAGACAAGATAATAAATGACAAAACATGACAGTACCCCCCACTCACCGAGCGCCTCCTGGCGCACTCGAGGAGGAATCCTGGCGGCAACGGAGGAAATCATCAATGAGTGAACGGTCCAGCACGTCCCGAGACGGAACCCAACTCCTCTCCTCAGGACCGTAACCCTCCCAATCCACTAAGTATTGGTGACCCCGTCCCGAGAACGCATGTCCATGATCTTATGTACCTTGTAAATAGGTGCGCTCTCGACAAGGACGGGAGGGGGGAGGGAAGACGAACGGGGGTGCGAAGAAAGGGCTTAACACAGGAGACATGGAAGACAGGATGGACGCGACGAAGATGTCGCGGAAGAAGCAGTCGCACAGCGACAGGATTGACGACCTGGGAGACACGGAACGGACCAATGAACCGCGGAGTCAACTTACGAGAAGCTGTCGTAAGAGGAAGGTTGCGAGTGGAAAGCCACACTCTCTGGCCGCAACAATACCTAGGACTCTTAATCCTGCGTTTATTGGCGGCTCTCACAGTCTGTGCCCTGTAGCGGCAAAGTGCAGACCTCACCCTCCTCCAGGTGCGCTCACAACGTTGGACAAACGCTTGAGCGGAGGGAACGCTGGACTCGGCAAGCTGGGAAGAGAATAGAGGAGGCTGGTAACCCAGACTACTCTGAAACGGAGATAACCCGGTAGCAGACGAAGGAAGCGAGTTGTGAGCGTATTCTGCCCAGGGGAGCTGTTCTGCCCAAGACGCAGGGTTTCTGAAAGAAAGGCTGCGTAGTATGCGACCAATCGTCTGATTGGCCCTCTCTGCTTGACCGTTAGACTGGGGATGAAACCCGGAAGAGAGACTGACGGACGCACCAATCAAACGACAGAACTCCCTCCAAAACTGTGACGTGAATTGCGGGCCTCTGTCTGAAACGGCGTCTAACGGGAGGCCATGAATTCTGAACACATTCTCGATAATGATTTGTGCCGTCTCCTTAGCGGAAGGAAGTTTAGCGAGGGGAATGAAATGTGCCGCCTTAGAGAACCTATCGACAACCGTAAGAATCACAGTCTTCCCCGCAGACAAAGGCAGACCGGTAATGAAGTCTAGGGCGATGTGAGACCATGGTCGAGAAGGAATGGGGAGCGGTCTGAGACGACCGGCAGGAGGAGAGTTACCCGACTTAGTCTGCGCGCAGTCCGAACAAGCAGCCACGAAACGGCGCGTGTCACGCTCCTGAGTCGGCCACCAAAATCGCTGGCGAATAGACGCAAGAGTGCCTCGAACACCGGGATGACCAGCTAACTTGGCAGAGTGAGCCCACTGAAGAACAGCCAGACGAGTGGAAACAGGAACGAAAAGGAGGTTACTAGGACAAGCGCGCGGCGACGCAGTGTGCGTGAGTGCTTGCTTAACCTGTCTTTCAATTCCCCAGACTGTCAACCCGACAACACGCCCATAAGGAAGAATCCCTCGGGATCAGTAGAAGCCACAGAAGAACTAAACAGACGGGATAAGGCATCAGGCTTGGTGTTCTTGCTACCCGGACGGTAAGAAATCACAAACTCGAAACGAGCGAAAAACAACGCCCAACGAGCTTGACGGGCATTAAGTCGTTTGGCAGAACGGATGTACTCAAGGTTCTTATGGTCTGTCCAAACGACAAAAGGAACGGTCGCCCCCTCCAACCACTGTCGCCATTCGCCTAGGGCTAAGCGGATGGCGAGCAGTTCACGGTTACCCACATCATAGTTGCGCTCAGATGGCGACAGGCGATGAGAAAATAAGCGCAAGGATGAACCTTATCGTCAGACTGGAAGCGCTGGGATAGAATGGCTCCCACGCCTACCTCTGAAGCGTCAACCTCGACAATGAATTGTCTAGTGACGTCAGGAGTAACGAGGATAGGAGCGGACGTAAAACGTTCTTTTAGAAGATCAAAAGCTCCCCTGGGCGGAACCGGACCACTTAAAACACGTCTTGACAGAAGTAAGAGCTGTGAGAGGGGCAGCAACTTGACCGAAATTACGAATGAAACGCCGATAGAAATTAGCGAAACCTAAAAAGCGCTGCAACTCGACACGTGACCTTGGAACGGGCCAATCACTGACAGCTTGGACCTTAGCGGAATCCATCTGAATGCCTTCAGCGGAAATAACGGAACCGAGAAAAGTAACGGAGGAGACATGAAAAGAACACTTCTCAGCCTTTACGTAGAGACAATTCTCTAAAAGGCGCTGTAGAACACGTCGAACGTGCTGAACATGAATCTCGAGTGACGGTGAAAAAATCAGGATATCGTCAAGATAGACAAAAACAAAGATGTTCAGCATGTCTCTCAGAACATCATTAACTAATGCCTGAAAAACAGCTGGCGCATTGGCGAGACCAAACGGCAGAACCCGGTACTCAAAATGCCCTAACGGAGTGTTAAACGCCGTTTTCCACTCGTCCCCCTCTCTGATGCGCACGAGATGGTAAGCGTTACGAAGGTCCAACTTAGTAAAGCACCTGGCTCCCTGCAGAATCTCGAAGGCTGATGACATAAGGGGAAGCGGATAACGATTCTTAACCGTTATGTCATTCAGCCTCGATAATCCACGCAGGGGCGCAGAGTACCGTCCTTCTTCTTAACAAAAAGAACCCCGCCCCGGCCGGAGAGGAAGAAGGCACTATGGTACCGGCGTCAAGAGACACAGATAAATAATCCTCGAGAGCCTTACGTTCGGGAGCCGACAGAGAGTATAGTCTACCCCGAGGAGGAGTGGTCCCCGGAAGGAGATCAATACTACAATCATACGACCGGTGAGGAGGAAGGGAGTTGGCTCGGGACCGACTGAAGACCGTGCGCAGATCATGATACTCCTCCGGCACTCCTGTCAAATCGCCAGGTTCCTCCTGAGAAGTGGGGACAGAAGAAATGGGAGGGATGGCAGACATTAAGCACTTCACATGACAAGATACGTTCCAGGATAGGATAGAATTACAAGACCAATTAATAGAAGGATTATGACATACTAGCCAGGGATGACCCAAAACAACAGGTGTGAAAGGTGAATGAAAAATCAAAAAAGAAATAGTCTCACTGTGGTTACCAGATACTGTGAGAGTTAAAGGTAGTGTCTCAAATTTGATACTGGGAAGATGACTACCATCTAAGGCAAACATGGGCGTAGGCTTGTCTAACTGTCTGAAAGGAATGTTATGTTTCCGAACCCATGCTTCGTCCATGAAACAACCGTCAGCCCCAGAGTCAATCAAGGCACTGCATGTAGCACCCGAACCGGTCCAGCGTAGATGGACCGACATAGTAGTACAAGATCTAGATGAAGAGACCTGAGTAGTAGCGCTCACCAGTAGCCCTCCGCTTACTGATGGGCTCTGGCCTCTTACTGGACATGAATTAACAAAATGTCCATCAAATCCGCAATAGAGGCACAGGCGGTTGGTGATCCTCCGTTCCCTCTCCTTAGTCGAGATGCGAATCCCTCCCAGCTGCATGGGCTCAGTCTCAGAGCCAGAGGAGGGAGATGGTTGCGATGCGGAGCAGGGAAACACCGTTGATGCGAGCTCTCTTCCACGAGCCTGGTGACGAAGATCTACCCGTCGTTCTATGCGGATGGCGAGAGCAATCAAAGAGTCCACACAGGAAGGAACCTCCCGAGAGAGAATCTCATCTTTGACCACTGTGTGGAGTCCCTCCAGAAAACGAGCGAGCAGCGCCGGCTCGTTCCAGTCACTAGAGGCAGCAAGAGTACGAAACTCTATAGAGTAATCCGTTATGGATCGATCACCTTGGCATAGGGAAGCCAGGACCCTAGAAGCCTCCCCACCAAAAACTGAACGGTCAAAAACCCGAATCATCTCCTCTTTAAAGTTCTGGTAATTGTTAGAACAATCAGCCCTTGCCTCCCAGATAGCTGTGCCCCACTCTCGGGCCCGGCCAGTAAGGAGTGAAATGACGTAAGCAACCCGAGCTCTCTCTCTAGAGTATGTGTTGGGTTGGAGAGAGAACACAATCTCACACTGGGTGAGAAAGGAGCGGCACTCAGTGGGCTGCCCGGAGTAGCAAGGTGGGTTATTAACCCTAGGTTCTGGAGGCTCGGCAGGCCAGGAAGTAACAGGTGGCACGAGACGAAGACTCTGGAACTGTCCAGAGAGGTCGGAAACCTGAGCGGCCAGGTTCTCCACGGCATGGCGAGCAGCAGACAATTCCTGCTCGTGTCTGCCGAGCATGGCTCCTTGGATCTCGACGGCAGTGTTACGAGCGTCTGTAGTCGCTGGGTCCATTCCTCGGTCGGATCCTTCTGTCATGCAGGTGAATGAGGACCCAAAAGCGACTTGGCGAAAACAGAGTATTTAATCCAGAATAAACTTTACAAAACAAAAAGCATAATACTACACGTAAAGACAAGAACAGACTGGAGACTTGATCGAGAACTGCAGGTTGCCTCGGGAAGGCACTTGAACCTAGCAGACTCAGACACCTGCTCACCACGCAGCATCTGAGGGAAACACGACACGACAGGGCAAAACATTGACACAGCACGGTGAATTATAAATGAGGATCCGACAGGGCAGGTACGGGAAACAAGGAGTGAAATAGGGACTCTAATCAGGGAAAAGGATCGGGAACAGGTGTGGGAAGACTAAATGATGATTAGGGGAATAGGAACAGCTGGGAGCAGGAACGGAACGATAGAGAGAAGAGAGAGCGAGAGAGTGAGAGAGGGAGGGGGAGAGAGAGGGATAGAAAGAGGGAAAGAACCTAATAAGACCAGCAGAGGGAAACGAATAGAATGGGAAGCACAGGGACAAGACAAGATAATAAATGACAAAACATGACACAGAACCAGCCCTTCACTGTGACCCAGAACCAGCCCTTCACTGTGACCCAGAACCAGACCATCACCCAATGCTGGCTGCTGCTTCCTGTCCTTGGGACCTGACTGAAATATTTACATTCAGCAATTCTATTGAAATCCTCCTCCTGTCTTTCTTGTTGTACCACTGCAGTACAAGGACATGTCAGTCAGCTGGTATTTGGGGAGTTGCAGGGAAAGCAGTGTGTCTGCATGCAGGGCCGCTTCCACTTCTACGAGGGCTATGACATTGCCATGGTGAGCTCCACTCTTTCCACCCACCAGAGCCATATCCTCATTACATTGGATTAATATTTAATGAAAAAGTGTATTGGAATGCTTGTATATCCCATGATAAACCTGACACCTTATGAGATTATATGTATTTTTTAAATACAGCTACTATATTCTTTCAAATGAGTAGTGAGGTCCTCAATGATATTTCAGCAGTTTGCACTTTTATGAAGAAGTCCCATTATGTTAGAATAACACAGTTGGTGTCTTTAGTTAGCTTTGACCTCTGTGAAAGTAGCATAGCAGTCAACTTGGGTTAACGTTTGACAGTGTTAGTTGAATTTTCATATCTAAATCTTGGGACCCTCTTAAAACACAATCTGTCTGCACCCTGACCTACTATAAGCATTTTTTTTATCTATTTTTTATTTAACCTTTATTTAACTAGGCAAGTCAGTTAAGAACAAATCCTTATTTACAATGATGGCCTACCAAAAGGCAAAAGGCCTCCTGCGGGGACGGGGGCTGGGATTAAAAATAGAAAATAAATTAAATAAAAATATAGGACAAAACGTACATCACAAAAAGAGAGACAACACAACACTACATAAAGAGAGACCTAAGACAACAAGAGAGACCTAAGACAACAAGAGAGACCTAAGACAACAAGAGAGACAACACAACACTACATAAAGAGAGACCTACGACAACAAGAGAGACCTACGACAACAAGAGAGACCTAAGACAACAAGAGAGACCTAAGACAACAAGAGAGACAACACAACACTACATAAAGAGAGACCTAAGACAACAAGAGAGACCTAAGACAACAAGAGAGACAACACAACACTACATAAAGAGAGACCTAAGACAACAAGAGAGACCTAAGACATCAAGAGAGACCTAAGACAACAAGAGAGACCTAAGACAAAAAGAGAGACAACACAACACTACATAAAGAGAGACCTAGACAACAAAAGAGACCTACGACAACAAGAGAGACCTAAGACAACAAGAGAGACCTAAGACAACAAGAGAGACAACACAACACTACATAAAGAGAGACCTAAGACAACAGGAGAGACATAAGACAACAAGAGAGACCTAAGACAACAAGAGAGACAACACAACACTACATAAAGAGAGATCTAAGACAACAGGAGAGACCTAAGACAACAAGAGAGACATAAGACAACAAGAGAGACCTAAGACAACAAGAGAGACAACACAACACTACATAAAGAGAGATCTAAGACAACAAGAGAGACATAAGACAACAAGAGAGACAACACAACACTACATAAAGAGAGACCTAAGACAACAAGAGAGACAACACAACACTACATAAAGAGAGACCTAAGACAACAAGAGAGACAACACAACACTACATAAAGAGAGACCTAAGACAACAAGAGAGACAACACAACACTACATAAAGAGAGACCTAAGACTAAGACATTAAAACTTCTTCGGGATCTTTGTCCTGTCCACGGGACGGTTGAGTCTCTCGGTCCCAGCTTTGATGCACCTGTACTGACCTCACCTTCTGGATGATAATGGTGTGAACAGGCAGTGGCTCAGATGGTTGTTGTCCTTGTTGATCTGTATGGCCTTCCTGTGACATCAGGTGGTGTAGGTGTCCTGGAGGGCAGGTAGTTTGCCCCCAGTGATGCGTTGTACAGACCTCACTACCCTCTGAAGAGCCTTACGGTTGGTGGGCGGAGCAGTTGCCGTACCAGGCGGTGATACAGCCCGACAGGATGCTCTCGATTGCGCATCTGTAAAAGTGTGTGAGTGTTTTTGGTGACAAGCCACATTTCTTCAGCCTCCTGAGGTGCTGTTGCGCCTTCTTCACCACACTGTCTGTGTGGGTGGACCATTTCAGTTTGTCCGTGATGTGTACTCAGAGGAACTTAAGTTTCCACCTTCTCCACTACTGTCCCGTCGATGTGGATAGGGGGGTGCTCCCTCTGCTGTTTCCTGAAGTCCACGATCATCTCCTTTGTTTTGTTGACGTTCAGTGTGAGGTTATTTTCCTGACACAACACTCCGAGGGCCCTCACCTCCTACCTGTAGGCCGTCTCGTTGACTAGTCTCTGAAAGCACTTCATGATGACGGAAGTGAGTGCTACAGGGCGATAGTCGTTTAGCTTAGTTACCTTATCTTTCTTGGGAACAGAAACAATGGTGGCCCTGTTGAAGCATGTGGGAACAGCAGACTGGGATAGGGATTGATTGAATATGTCCATAAACACACCAGCCAGCTGGTCTGCGCATGCTCTGAGGACGCGGCTAGGGATGCTGTCTGGGCAGGTAGCCTTGTGAGGGTTGACAAGTTTAAATGTCTTACTCACGTTGGCTGCGGTTAAGGAGAGCCCACAGTTTTTGGTAGCAGGCCGTGTCGGTGGCACTGTATTGTCCTCAAACAGTAGCTATTACAGTGAAAGAATACCATGCTATTGTTTGAGGGGAGTGCACAATTTTGAACATGAAAAGTTATTAATAACCAAATTAGGCACATTTGGGCAGTCATTAAACAACATTTTTAACAGAAATGCAATGGTTCATTGGATCAGTATAAACTTTACACATACACTGCTGCCATCTAGTGGCCAGAATCTAATTGCACCTAAACTGCAATAATACATTGTGGCCATTCTCTTGCATTTCAAGAGAAAGGCCACATCTTTAACCAGATCTAATGTGTTATGTTCTCTTACAGTAATTTTCACATTTCCACAAACTTCAAAGTGTTTCTTTTGAAATGGTATCAAGAATATGCATTTCCTTGCTTCAGGGCCTGAGCTACAGGCATTTAGATGTGGGTATGTCATTTTAGGCGAAAATTGGAAAAAAAAGTGTCCGATCTTTAAGAGGTTTTTAAGACTTTAAAAGTTTACATTGACTTTATTTTGTTAAAATGATTCCACCCTCTATTATGATTATAGTCTAGTCACCTAGTAATAATGATAACAGTGCAGTTTTTCTGTTGAAAAATGTCAGCACTGAGTGATCCCTTTTCTCTAGTTCCTCTTTTTCTCCAGGTGACGTACCCAGTCCGAGTGTTCTTCCTGCTGGGGGTGGAGACCTTGATCATTACCAATGCTGCTGGGGGGCTGAACCCCAACTTTAAAGTGGGTGACATCATGCTGATCACGGATCACATCAACATGCCTGGCTTTGCAGGCCACAACCCACTGTGTGGTCACAACGATGAAAGGTTAGAATAGCAGTCTTTTGATCTTTGGAAGGGTTGCGTTGCATGTTCCCTCTGTCTGAAGAGGATGGGCTTCTCTTTCTGCTGTGGAAAAGGCTCCCCAAAGGTCTCCTCCCACATTTTCCCATACATGGAGCCTGATTACAGGCATTTCTTTACAGTAAAGGGCATGGGTCTTACCCTTGTGGAGTCCTTCGATTGTACTTTGTCCTTTACCTGACATCGAGGGCCTCTGATATGACACAGGACTTTATGTATCGCTTCAGGTTTGGAGTCCGTTTTTCCTGCCTGTCGGACGCCTATGACAAAGACCTTTCTAGTCTGGCCAAAGAGACTGCTGAGGAGCAGGGCTGTTCCTCCTTCATCCAGCAAGGTGTGTACTGCATGCTGGCAGGTCCCACCTTTGAGACCATCGCAGAATGCAAAGCTCTCCAGAAACTAGGCACAGATGCTGTGGGTAAGTATGGTTCATTGGGATTTGACCATGGCCTTCAAGTCTCTCAATAGCCATGTCCATTTCTTCTACAGAAAATGTACGAGTGTCAGGTTGAAAATGACCAAACTCAAGGCTTGTCTTCTCTCACCCTCTGTCTGTGCTCTGTAGGCATGAGTACAGTCCCCGAGGTGGTGGTGGCCCGTCACTGTGGTCTCCGTGTCTTTGGCCTGTCTCTCATCACCAACAAGGTGGTCACAGACTACAATAGCCAGGAGAAGGCCAACCACGATGAGGTACTGGAGACCACAGGAATGCGTACTCAAGACCTACAGAGGATGGTCAGTAACCTGCTCGCTAAGATGTAGATCAGCCCCAGTCTGTCTGTGTAATCAGCCCAGGAACATAGTTACCATAAGGTGATGTTATTGGAAGTACAGATGAATATATTCCAGACTAGAGAAATGTCAATAGCTAGCATGAAATACAGATGGATCATTGCAATGATATTATGTACAGTTGAAGTCAGAAGTTTACTACACTTAGGTTGGAGACATTAAAACTTGTTTTTCAACCACTCCACAAATTTCTTGTTAACAAACTATAGTTTTGGCAAGTCGGTTAGGACATCTACTTTGTGCATGACACAAGTCATTTTTCCAACAATTGTTTAGACAGATTATTTCACTTATAATTCACTGTATAACAATTCCAGTGGATCAGAAATTTACATACACTAAGTTGACTGTGCCTTTAAACTGTATGGAAAAATCAAGAAATTGATGTCATGGCTTTAGAAGCTTCGGATAGTTGACATCTTTTGAGTCAATTGGAGGTGTACCTGTAGATGTATTTCAAGGCCTACCTTCAAACTCAGTGCCTCTTTGCTTGACATCATGGGGAAATCAAAAGAAATCAGCCAAGACCTCAGAAAAACTATTGTAGACCTCAACAAGTCTGGGTCATCCTTGGGAGAAATTTCCAAATGCCTGAAGGTACCACGTTTATCTGTACAAACAATAGTACGCAAGTATAAACACCATGGGACGACGCAGCAGTCATACTTCTCAGGAAGAAGACGCATTCTGTCTCTTAGGGGCGGCAGCGTAGCCTAGTGGTTAGAGCGTTGGACTAGTAACCGGAAGGTTGCGAGTTCAAACCCCCGAGCTGACAAGGTACAAATCTGTCGTTCTGCCCCTGAACAGGCAGTTAACCCACTGTTCCCAGGCCGTCATTGAAAATAAGAATATGTTCTTAACTGACTTGCCTGGTTAAATAAAGGTAAAATTAGAGATGAACGTACTTTTGTGTGAAAGGTGCAAATCAATCTCAGGACAACAGCAAAGGACCTTGTGTAGATGCTGGAGGAAACAGGTACAAAAGTATCTATATCCACAGTAAAATGAATCATATATTGACATAACCTGAATGGCCCTCAGCAAGAAAGAAGCCACTGCTCCAAACCACCATAAAAAAGCCAGACTACAGTTTGCAACTGCACATGGGGACAAAGATCGTACATTTTGGAGAAATGTCCTCTGGTCTGATGAAACAAAAATAGAACTGTTTGGCCATAATGACCATCATTATGTTTGGAGGAAAAAGGGAAGGCTTGCAAGCTGAAGATCACCATCCCAACCATGAAGCACGGGGGTGGCAGCATCATGTTGTGGTGGTGCTTTACTGTAGGAGGGACTGGTGCACTTCAGAAAATAGATGGCATCATGAGGCAGGACAATTATGTGGATATATTGAAGCAACATCTCAAGACATCAGTCAGGAAGTTAAAGCTTGGTCACAAATGGTTCTTCTGATGGACAATTACCCCAAATATACTTCCAAAGTTGTGGCAAAATGGCTTAAAGACAACAAAGTCAAGGTATTGGAGTGGCCATCACAAAGCCCTGACCTCAATCCTATAGAACATTTGTGGGCAGATCTGAAAAAGCGTGTGCGAGCAAGGAGGCCTACACACCTGACTCAGGTTCTATCAGGAGGAATGGGCCAAAATTCACCCAACTTATTGTGGGAAGCTTGTGGAAGGCTACCCGAAATGTTTGACCCAAGTTAAAGGCAATGCTACCAAATACTAATTGAGTGTATGTACACTTCTAACCCAATGGGAATGTGATGAAAGAAATCAAATCTGAAATAAATCATTCTCTCTACAATTATTCTGACATTTCACATCCTTAAAATAAAGTGGTGATCCTAACTGACCTAAAACAGGGAATGTCAGGAATTGTGAAAAACTGAGTTTCAATGTATTTGGCTAAGGTGTATGTAAACTTCCGACTTCAACTGTACGTTATTTGATTGCAAGCTAGCTAGCATTTTATTATTTGTTGACATTACTCAGCACAGAGGCTAATTCTAGTATTGCTACCTCAGTATGATTTGACACCTTATAGGCTGTGATTTGTCCTCATCGTATAATCATGTGCAGTATTCATCTCTAGACTGAAAACTGCAAAGAGAGATTCTAACCAAACTCACGTCTTCGAAAAGAGGTCGTCCTTATGCTAATAAAAGTAATGTAATGACCAGTTTTCTTAATTATAAATAGATAGGAGATGGTACAGACATGAGAATAATATATTCCTCTTACTTACAAAAACCTTAAAAATGCATACCGATGCATAACAGTGCATCAACGATCACACTGAACAAACTATAAGATATTTAGTAGCATAATACATCTAAACCATCAACTGTGGCATAGAAATGTCATATTTGCCATCATGAAAGAAACGTGCCCAGACAATAACATATACATGAATGTATTACACTATGTACTGTAATTCGGTACTGTGAATTGACATTTTATTAGGTACAAATTATTCTCATTATCATTGTGATTAAGGGATCAAGCACTGAAAGACCAATCAATGGCCTGTATGTCATGTGGACCAACAATCATTGTGTTGTGTTACTCATTAGTAATAATGAACAATGTATATATTCATTGGTGGACCTATAATTCCACCATTTTAATCTGAGTTAAGTATTTTCATTGGAGATATCTCCTTGATGGAGAGATCACCATACCTAGTCATGGTTATAAGTTATTGTAACGTCGTTCGTCTGTTGTAAGAAGAGAGTCAGACCGAAATGCAGTGTGTAGGTTACTCATGACTTTAATGAAATATATTGCGGTACATGAAATAACTGAATAAATACAAAAACAACAAACGGAACGTGAAACCTATTACAGCCTATCTGGTGACTACAACACAGAGACAGGAAGAAACACCCACAAATTACAACGCGAAAGTCAGGCTGTCTAAATACGGTTCTCAATCAGAGACAACGACAAGCACCTGACTCTGATTGAGAATCGCCCCAAGCAGCCAAGCCTAACTAGACACACCCCTAATCATACACAATCCCAATACTACAAACCCCAATACGAAACACAACATAATAAACCCATGTCACACCCTGGCCTACCCAAACCTATACCAAAAACACAAAATACAATGACCACGGCGTGACAGTTATGGTTATAAGAATAAAAAGTCTAACATTTTTAAAAGCCACTGAGTGTGAAAAACATTACGAACACTTTTCTAATATTGAGTTGTACCCCATTTTGCCATAAGAACTGATCATGTTGACTCCAATGCTTCCCACAGTAGTGTCATGTTGGCTGGATGTCCTTTGGGTGTTTCTTGACCATTCTTGATACACACGGGAAACTGTTGCGTGTGTTTAAAACCCAGCAATGTTGTAGTACTTGACACGAACTAATGTGCCTGGCACCTACTACCATACCCTGTTCAAAGGCACTGAAATCTTTTGTTTTGCCGATTCACCTTCTGAATGGCACATACACAATTCATGTCTCAATTAACTCAAGGCTTAAAAATCCTTATTTAATCCTCCCCTTCATCTACAATGATTGAAGTGGATTTAACAAGTGACATCAATAAAGGCTCGTAGCTTTCACTTGGATTCAACTGGTCAGTCTAGAGCCGTATTCTTAATGTTTTTTTTACACTTAATGCTTTTGGCCCACTTATTTTCATAGTCATATAAAGGAGCCTGTTGACTTCAGATGTTTGTCACAGTTGAGGAGTAGTAATGCACTGTATGTAGGAGATTCACTTCTTTACTGTAATTTTAGTCCTAAAAACAAAAGCATAATAACTAATAACTATAAAACCAACAAATTACACTTGTAAAGTTGTGTACTATGAGTGTGTTTGTGCAGGAGCAATGTCCTTGTGAGATTACAGGTAGGGAAATGCCTTTGAAGGGAATGGTTTATTTCCTATTGTTTATATTCATATTGACTCTCCAGCAATATGGGAAGAGATGTAACCCTTCGTGGTGAAACAGCCACGTCCGTTCACCACAAAAAATAAGTTACTACAAACAACAAATGATGTCCCTCTGACATCATTGCACGTGCAATAGAACAGCAGCATATGTACTGCAATATTTGTTTTTACCAGGATGCACAACGCTCCCCAGCTCTACTTAGTCAACAAAACAAAAACAACAACAACAGCCGTGGCACTAGGCACTGTTTCCCGTAGTGAGGATTCCATCTTTAAGATGCTTCCTAGAGAAGTAAAGGGATTTTATGCTTTGCTTGAAAAAGGCAAGAAATTGATTGTCATCAATGACTTTGATTAATAAAAGGAGGAATCTTTTGAAATGAGAGAAAAATAGGTGGATACGCTTCCACTCTCCATCTCAACTGTCCCTCCCAAGCAGTATTTAGAGAGACCTGTGTCACAGTACTGTATGCCTAAACACAAGACATGAACACATCAACAACTAAACACATATGCTGCAAAATGTGATGAATGAAAAGGAACTTTCCCATCCCCTATCCACTACATAATTCAGCAGTTCTGCCAACACACTGTAGAAGTGGAGCTGAGATGAAATATTAACACGGTGAGCCTAACAGACCGCCGCCAGAAATAGAAACACCTTTGGAGATATTTCTCCATCTATGGCATACTGTACCACTGCAAATATGCAACAAAATGAAGACAATGACAGTGCAGAAAAAACACCTTTCTCAAATGGTTTAAGAACAATATTATGTGTCATACATAGTACACTGTTGGCTCATGCCATATGGATAATAACCACTCATTGTTGTGCATAATGTAGAATGGTCAAATGCACAGTCTATAAATGGCTCAGGTCAAACACAGTGTGTTGTCCTGAGTGAGCGAGAAACAATAGTGACATGTCAATTGAAGACTCTGCTGATGCATGTTGTCAGTTACTACACATGAGAGTACACGTTGTTGTACTCTCATGCTTGATCAAATATGATATTGAGTTACCCATCATGATGAACTTAATGTTCATCAATGTTTCAAATACCATCTACTAATGTCATGTGGATCAGTACATAATTCAGGAGTTGATGACACGATGCTCTCCCTTTGTCTCTTAGCAGCACCAGCAGTATCTGCAGACTGCAACCACCCTTGTAATCAGTGCTGGAATATAAATGAATCAGCGAATGCCCTGTGTGAGCTGCATAAGCAGTAGGGAGTGAGAACAGGCTAGGGCCCCCATTACTCTCTATTAACAGACAAGATTCAGTTGGTAGAGCATGGCGCTTGTAACGCCAGGGTAGTGGGTTCGATTCCCGGGACCACCCATACGTAGAATGTATGCACACATGACTGTAAGTCGCTTTGGATAAAAGCGTCTGCTAAATGGCATATATTATTATTATTATATTAAGATAATAGTCACTCCAATATATATTCATGAGGGCATTTCAGTTGTAAGGTTCTGTGTTTATTTTCTTAGTCAACCTTGTGTTCTGTTTCGTTGTGTTCTTGAACGTAGCCGTGTCTTTCATTTTTATTCATTGATTTCACCTGTGTTAGTTATTCACCTGGTCTCATCAGCTCCTGATTTAGTTCAGTTCATTCTGTTTGTGCCTTTGTGAGGTATTGCTCGTTTTGACTCTACTAAGCCTTTTCCTAGTTTGTTTGTGAGATTCAGTTATAGCCTTCAGTCCTAGTTTTGAAACACCTGCCTGTTTGCCTACCTGTGTATGACCATTGCCTGCATGTGACCACGATTCCTGCCTTCTGCGAAATAAACACCTGTCACGCTCTGCGCGTGAATCTACACCTTTTTCTTCCTGAGTATTCATTACAACAGTGCTACACTGAATAAAATAACAAGTGTGTGTGTGTGTGTGTGTGTGTGTGTGTGTGTGTGTGTGTGTGTGTGTGTGTGTGTGTGTGTGTGTGTGTGTGTGTGTGTGTGTGTGTGTGTGTGTGTGTGTGTGTGTGTGTGTGTGTGTGTGTGTGTGTGTGTGTGTGTGTGTGTGTGTGTGTGTGTGTGTGTGTGTGTGTGATACATGTTTTAAGTGACTACTTTTTTGTTTTCTCATGCAATTGGTGTCACTCTACAAAGTAGTTATTTGTCTCTAAATGCTCCAAGATAAATGTAACTGACATTAGCAAGGAATACATGATTTTCATGGAGGCAACATAATGGCTACTGAATTCCTATGATCCAGATGGGTGAAATCTATTGATCACCACGCAAAGGTCAGATTAAAAAACACAGTTGTCTAAAACAGTGCTGTGTAATAACAGTGTTCTGAAGGGAACGTGAAGACAACCCTGGCATTGCTATGAGCCATTGTGCGTACAGATGTAGGATCTTAATTTGAGCCAGTTTGCTACCGGCAGGAAAATAATCCTGCAGCAGCAAGAAATGTGAATTATTATGTGGATTATAATTGATGGACATTTTTGTAAGGGTTGATACATTTTGTCTTAAAGGAAAATCAAGTCTGAAATTTCAAAGTGGAAATTACAAACTTCAGAAGCCTTTATAAACCTCAGATACACTACAAATGTTAAAGTTATCCTGCAACGGGGTGATCAAATTAAGATCCAACACCTGTACATCATTGCACGATGTCATGCTATCTCAGTGAGTTAGCTAGATAACTTGTGGTAATCATGCGTTGTACACTTTCTTCCATCTTTGGTCTGATGTCAGAGATTGTTTTTGTGTTTCCTCCTGTCTTTTCCCTCTTTCTCTGTTCCAGGCAAATTTTACTTCCCTTTTTTCAGCATGTCCCCACTATCGCTCAAACACCAACTGCTAAATCATCCTAGAGATCCCAATTCCATTTTAGCTCACTACAAATTAATGTCACTTTGCGTTAATGTTCTCACAGGCCCCATATTTCCTGTTTCAGGGGCACTCTGCTTTCCTAGGTCTCTATGTGGAGGACTGATTTCAGTTAAGACTAAACTCATATGAGCCACTAAACTTGTAAATCACTCACAAGAAATCGAGGTAATGATTGACGAATGTGATACTAGTTTGGAGTGTGGTTTTTCTACTATACATAAACACACACAGAAGTTTAAAAAATTACAATTAAAAAAAAAAAGATATTCATTTTTAGATCAAGAGGCACGCTCTCCCTGTCTTCTACCCAGATATTTCTTAACAACACACTACTCACACATTCCCCTCCTCCATCCTGTTCTTTTTATCTTTTTCATTTTGGTGTAATCAGTGCAGTGCAATCCAACTGTTGATGGAAAGCTTTTTTCTTATTTCCCCACTCACTTGGCTCAAATCTTCTAAGCTACCAGAGGGAGAAAGCCTGTAAAGACAGAGTGCCATAATAAGAGAGGGATTTAAAAGTATTCATTTCCGAAAGCAGTTTGGGAGATTCCCACCAGCACACAGCAGTGCACAGTTGAACAACACACACTCTTTTAAAAGTTTGCTTAAGTTTATCTTTTTTTGTTCATTAAAATCATAAACTAGTAGAGCGGAAGGAAGAATGAAAATAAATATTATGAGCAGTGGAGGTGGGAAACCCACAACTGAATACAACATTATGAGTCAGAGATGGTTTTAATATTTATATTAACAATTGCTATTCCCTGTTGTACATCAATCAATCTATATTCATGAAGGGGACAAACGACCACCTTCCTTGTATAGACAAAGCAAGAGTGATAACTGAAAAAAGGGAGGGTGTGAAGGACTAGAAAGCCTTTGCTATTGTTTTAAGGTCAACGCTTTATTCCTACTCTGCAGGGTGACAACTCCCATCTCAGAATGTTGATCTATCTGTCCCTGTCTTGCCAATAAATGTGAAGTGAGACTATTGATTGCATGGTGAAAAGACCTGCGGTGGAAATAGACTGAGACATCTCTGCTGAATAAAGGCTTTCAATGTTCCCAAACCGCCCTGTCAGCATTGGGTATGAAGGAGGATGGAACTGTGCCAAGATTCAGGTGACAACTGTTCAGATTTTATTGGCTGACTGTCTGTTGCAGATCATATTAGCTGACTGCTAATTTCAGATTATGTTAGCTGACTTTCCATAAAAAAGTTGTATGAGTTATTGAGCACTTTATGACATCCAAAAGATGTCTGTTGCTCTGGTCACGGTCAGAACACAGAGCCAGTCTCAGAGCCAGTGTAGTCCCAACCTGCAGTATGTCATGAGGAGACAAGGGGAAGTGTGACACTGCCAGGTTGTGGATACAATGATTTACAAGACATATTTCCTCAATAACTGAGCGAATTTACAATTTTCAGTTCTCGCCAGAGGATTATATTGAGGCGGTGTGCCCTTATTTCTGAGATTCCTACAGATAAGGCATTCATCATTGGGGCGGCAGGGTAGCCTAGTGGTTAGAGCGTTGGACTAGTAACCTGAAGGTTGCAAGTTCAAACCCCCAAGCTGACAAGGTACAAATCTGTCGTTCTGCCCCTGAACAGGCAGTTAAACCACTAGGCTGTCATTGAAAATAAGAATTTGTTCTTAAATGACTTGCCTAGTTAAATAAAATAAAATGTTACATTATTGACCATTGAAACTCCATCTGAATGTCCAAGGAGAGTTGAGCATTACTAAGAAGATTGTATAAACCAATAGAGAAATGCTGAACCAGGAATATCAAACAAAACAAGTACACTATATGTACAAAAGTATGTGGACACCCCTTCAAATGAGTTTCAGCCACACCTGTTGCTGGCAAATGTATAAAATCAAGCACACAGCCATGCAATCTCCATAGACAAACACTTACAATAGAATGGCCTTACTGAAGATCTCAGTGACTTTCAACGTGGCACCATCATAGGATGCCCCCTTTTTAACGAGTCAGTTCGTCAGAGCTTCCCCGGTCAACTGTAAGTGTTGTTATTGTGAAGTGGAAATGTCTAGGAGCAACAACGGCTCAACTGTGAAGTTGTAGGCCACACAAGCTCACAGAATGTGACCGCCGAGTGTTGAAGCGCATAGTGCATCTGTCCTCGTTTGCAACACTAACTACCGAGTTCCAAACTGCCTCTGGAAGCAACATCAGCACACAAATTGTTTCATGAAATGGGTTTCCATGGCCGAGCAGCCGCACAAAAGCCTAAGATCACCATGCGCAATGCCAAGCGTCGGCTGGAGTGGTGTAAAGCTCGCCGCTGTTGGATTCTGGAGCAGTGGAAACACGGTCTCTGGAGGGATGAATCACGCTTCACCATCTGGCAGCCCTACAGATAAATGTGAGTTTGGCGGATGCCAGGAGACCGCTACAGTACCTGCTCCAATGCATAGTGCCAACTGTAAAGTTTAGTGGAGAAGGAATAAAGGTGTGGGGCTGTTTTCCTTTGTTCGGACTAGGCCTCTTAGTTCCAGTGAAGGGAAATCTTAACGCTACAGCATACAATGACATTCTGGATGATTCTGTGCTTCCAACTTTGTGGCAACATTTTGGGGAAGGCCCTTTCCTGTTTCAGAATGGCAATGCCCCCGTGCACAAAGCGAGCTCCATACAGATCGGTGTGGAAAAATTTGACTGGTCTGCACAGAGCCCTAACCTCAACCCCATCTAACACCTTTGGAATGAATTGGGAAGTCAACTGCGAGCCAGGCATAATTGTCCAACTTCAGTGCCCAACCTCACTAATGGAAGAAAGTCCCTGCAGCAATATTCCAACATCTAGTGGAAAGCCTTCCCAGAAGAGGGGAGTCTGTTATAGCAGCAAAGGGGGGACCAATTCCATATTAATGCCCATGATTTTGGAATGAGATGACAACCAAGGGTCCACATACTTTTGGTCATGTTGTGTATGTTATAAGTTGCAAGGAAAATTCCTTTTCATAATTGTAATGTTGGTTGGATGTTCTGGTCCTCAAAGAATGCAGCCTAATCACAGATTCCTCTAGGGCTGTATAAAATGTGATTAGAGTGTGGATTTCTAATGAATCTGGCGTTGGTTGAATCATTTCACTGAAGCCGGAGTAATTGGCATGAATTAAAGCTGAGTGAGTTGCGCATGCAGCAGCTCCATGCAGTGCAGTGGCTGTGCAGCAGCAGGACTACAGTAATTACTGCTGTGCGTCCTCAGTCCCAGGGCACGGGCACGACTCCTCCCTGGGCTCTGGTTCTCCTTACTGAGCTAGTCTCAATGCATGAACGCCAAAGGATAATTAACCCAAGCCTTTGGGAAGTTCCTTGGAGACCAGTGACTCTTACTGTGATTGTAAACACATTTAAGAGGTGTCCATGTAGTCCATTGAACACACTTAAACACAGTAAGGATTAACACTCTATCCAATGCCAATCCATCCCCATCTTCCACTTCTACATGAATGCAAATTGACAGTGAAAATAAAGGAAGGAAATGACACTGGCAGTGTTTTGCTCATGGAGCTAGACAATTCCTGCGCATCTCATTGTGATTTACATAATTCAAGCCACATAGCCTAGAAATCTGGTTCTTGATGGCAGAGCTCAAACCTGAACAGCAACAGACGGTGCAGTCCATTGAAGTTCTTGGCTGCATTCCGACTATTGAACGTCCCTCTCCGCATGGAACAGTGAGTCCCTGTGCCTTGCGCGATTCCTCGCATCAGCAGGCGAACGCGGACGAATGGAGGTGCGAGGGCGTTGAACTTGGTGTCATTGCGCCACCTGCGTGGCTACATGGGAACTGCAGTCTCTGCTTTGGTTTAAAAGCTCTGGCAACACGCAGGGGGGTTACAGTGTGGATTGTGGTCCTACAGATAAAAAGTTCGCAGGAGATATTCTAGCGCACAGGAGGAAAAGTCGTTGAGAACATGGCAAACAAACCACAGCAGCCTCCTCACCTTCATCTGGCGGAATTGAGCGCCACCCAGTTCATTGACATCTGGAACCATTTCGATACGGACGGTTAGTACCGGAGCACAAAGTTATCCAAAATGTTACCTTGAATTTAACGCAGCACTTTTTTTGAACGAGGCATTGTTTCAAATGCAGACACAAATGTAAGCTAACATGTCGAATAGACTAGGTTACATATACTCTATCACAGATTTTAGTTTACAAATTGAACATATCACAGGCGTACCTTCAATACTTTTCGTTTTTTTATTTTCAAAGATGCGGCTTGGATATTGGGATAGCTTTGTCTAAAAAGTGCTGTATATCATAACTGAAATTCACCTTTGGTCATGATGGGAAAGGCGTGGGCTATAAACTGCTGGATGCTTAGAATTTTGATTGGACAAGACAATAAGTGTTTGACAAAAAAATGCTGGATAAGCATTCTAGTGCATTTACTTTCTTGGCAGTTAGAAAAACAACTGGATAACTCTGGATAATTTTTTAAATGTAATTAATTGTGGGCACTAAATAATGTATCTTTAGAAAGGTTCGAATGGGCTACTTGTGTATTAATTGATCCATTTAATATTTGATTTAAAATGGTTGGTTGTATGGATGCATGACTTTTATTCAGTTACTAGAAGAACCCACTCAGATACAATTAATACATCAGTATTACAATGTAGATCAGTCTATCGATCAAAAGGCATCAGAAGTCTAGGTTATACCTCAGTGCACCTCAGTGCACGGTGACCTAATGGAGGGATGGCCGTGTGGCACACTGTCGTCCATTGTAAACGTATATGTAGCCTTACCACACAATAAGCGTCATTTTTGTATAGGCCTATCAAAAAAGTAAGATTCACTAACTTGACTGAATACTTAAACATTGTAATAATATTATTCCACTGTGTTGTTTTATAAAGCACGATTAAACAAAAATAAACACATCTGGATGATGTCAGGACAGACTCAAGAGTTTCCATAGGCATCATAACTGATGGTTGGAATCCTGCTTTAAAAAGGTGCGTCTAAAATGTAAGGAGGGAGTTTGTCAATCGAATTCCAGTATTATATGAATGTAATTCACTATACAGATGAAACCCCAACTCAGAGGAGACAGACAACTATCTACTTTCAGTAGCCTATTACATGCTATAAAATGACGAGTTCTCGGCTCAATTCGAGCGAACGAGCCCACGCCCCTCCACACGCATTGTCCTTGGGCATAATTGGTTTCTAGGATAATTGTTTCCATTCCGTCCCGGCCATTTGATGAAGTGATAATACTGGCAAGAGTCTCATTCCGTCCCGGCCATTTGTTGAAGCAGAATTGATCCACCCAATAGGGCTATAGGCTGTCTCTATGGAACCGGCTCAAAGCCCGTAACAAAGGGAGACAACGTGGAGATTACTCTATATTTATTTCCAATGGTGTGTGTAATCAGTAATCAGTAGTGTAAGTGAGTGTTTTGCATGCATGAATGTGATAATGCAGGGTGATGAAAGGTGCACAAACAAACAAACGAGAACCACAACACAATCTACAACGGGTGTCTGCATGGAGAGAGTCTGTAGGTCCACCCAATAGGGCCTATACTGCGCTGTCTCTATGGATTAGGCATTTTCTGCAAAGACAACATGACATAGGGATGTGAACATGGTTCGCAGTGAATTGCTGCTCTTGTGCAAATAGTCTGTGCCAGAACATCAGATCATGAGATTGACCTAACAATTTTGCCGCTGACCATGGTGCTGAAATTATTAGACGAATCAACGATGTTGATGAACATTTTTCTATAGAGAACACACAGAGAGATACCTGACTAATGTCTGTCTGATATTGACATTTCAGTAATGCATAATTTATGATGCCGTGATAATGCATTGAAAGACTTGGCATGATCATGTTGTTGTCCCTTGATAATGTTTTCTAGTATTGTAGCTTTTCCCTGTCTTGTGGGGAATAGGTTATCAATCAGCTGGTATTTGTTTTCACAGTTCATACATTTTTTGGGTATGAGATAAATAACATCATAATGATTGCCAATGTTTATCAGGATTTGTTATTCACATAAGCCTAGAATATAATTATGTGACAAAAACGACTCAAAATGGCTGATGGTATAGGCTAACTCAAAATGGCTGATGGTATAGGCTAACTCAAAATGGCTGATGGTATAGGCTAACTCAAAATGGCTGATGGTATAGGCTAAAATGGCTGATGGTATAGGCTAACTCAAAATGGCTGATGGTACTAACTCAAAATGGCTGATGGTATAGGCTAACTCAAAATGGCTGATGGTATAGGCTAACTCAAAATGGCTGATGGTATAGGCTAACTCAAAATGGCTGATGGTATAGGCTAACTCAAAATGGCTGATGGTATAGGCTAACTCAAAATGGCTGATGGTATAGGCTAACTCAAAATGGCTGATGGTATAGGCTAACTCAAAATGGCTGATGGTATAGGCTAACTCAAAATGGCTGATGGTATAGGCTAACTCAAAATGGCTGATGGTATAGGCTAACTCAAAATCATAATGAGATGATAAGTCATAGAGGTCAAATGTGCCTAAAACAAGTCACATAATGCATTCTGATTGTATGACAGTATGCTGACAGTATGCTACTCTTAAGTTGTGGCCTTCTGAGGGATACCTTTACATTTAATAACAAATAGGTATCTTATGTTAGATCATGTTGGAGATGGCTATTGTCTGTGACCACAAATGTGACATAAACTAACACAGTAGGCCACATTCTATTGCCACAACTGTTTAGATAACAAGCAGGTGTCATTTGTTATTTGCAATTCTCCAATGAAGTAGAAAAAAAAAGTAAATGAGTAGATAATTGAAAAACAATTGGAGACTGCAGTACATAGGCTACTGTGGGCTAGTGTATATGTCACATCATCATGCACAGCATACTCAGCAGTATACATGCACACCTACAGCTTGTTTTTGATTTATTAACACATATACAAAGTTCATACAAAGTTCATAGACAATGAGCATATAAAACCACTGGATCATATTGGTCATACTAACATGTAATGATAAACGAAATCATATGTAAAGCTATTATACAAACCTATATGTCAATACAATAAAGAGATAATAAAATAAAATTGCATCATGAGGATTTTGCTAGAATAACATCCGCTCTATATAGAGCAAGTTTTTTCTGTGTAATCAAACGCAAATGTGCTTTTCCCATAATGATATGTACTTGTTTGTCTGGTAAATATCAAACTGAGTGCTTCCCCAGAGACTTCCGGTACTCAGGTCCGTGCAAATGTCACTAGGATCCACAGGCAAATTAATACATAGGCAATTGAAAGACATTTAAATCGTGAAGCTGATAGGAAAGGCATTGTTGGTATTTGTCAAAAGCCACTATAATAATCATCTCACGAGTCTCCCTTGATTGAGCAACATTAAGATTAAAGCTCTAGCGTTTCCTTCACCATTATTTATAGACATCCAAATAATCCTGGCAAGGGTGCAACTAGGCACATTTATTTGAAGTTGGGATTCCTGCATCGATTTCGTACATTGTCATGCCAGGCAGAAATTTCCCCATTGTCTTTTCAAATAACTGGACTTAAAAGGCCTTGGAGGCCTCAATTAGAGGGAGAGAGAGAGAAAGAGAGAGTAGCAGTGCATTTCAAGACTGGGAGACCCCTTCAAGGGATTTAATTAAGCAGGTGCCAACGTTTGAGTGCAAGCTATCTCACAAATCACGTCAGCCAGAGCCAGCCTTGCAGCATGCTAACCATCTGGACAAAAAACGAGTTAGTTATTATGTCAGTCATTGAGCCAGCCATCCAATCAGCCAGCAAGCAAGCCAGACAAACTTAGTTCTGGAGTATTATTGTAAAACAGGGAAGCATTGCCCTAATTTGCTGTCAAATTTGTACAATCTCACTTCTCAAGAGTCACACATTCACAATGGTACTACTATGCATTACATGGAGATCTTTGATGCTTCACAGTCACTGCCTGTATGATAGATAGTCTTGGGCTGATTTGTCAAATCCCTGTTTCCTCTGCTGCAGGCAATGGCTACATTGAGGGCAAGGAACTGGAGAACTTCTTCAGGGAGTTGGAGATTGCACGGAGAGGGGCCGGAGTGGTAAGGGAATGATCCCTGGGCCTTTACTAGGGCTCAATTCAATCAAACATGTCATAGCAATGTTTATACAGTATCTATGTTTACATAACTACTGCCCACATACATTACATAGTGTATGTCACAGGCCTATTCTGTCTCTGATGGGTCTTTGTGGAATGTTTCACAGTACTGAATCCAATACCATTTTGTAACATTATTTCCTGTAATGCTGGATTGACTGACCACTTTCAATGAAAGTGTCATGGCTCTGGTCATTAAATACAACAGTAAATATGTTTTGGGTTTTATTAGGTGAAACCAAAGGAGTACATCCTCATGCAAACACATATTGGACATAGTAATTGGTGTAACGTGAGTTTCCTTTAACAGGCTAACAGGCGAAGGTACAAAGTAATTCTACCACCAACTTCCCAAATTTGACTGACAATAGTAAAGGTAGTATTTTGTTTGTTCTTTAATCCAACAGTCATATGTTGGCATCTTCTCACTAATCAAGGTTGTGGCCTTTTCTGGTAGGTGGTTCATTGAGTTCCGGAACAAGCCCTATAGATATGAACTCATGTCTCTAAGCTGTCCAGTCCATCTAGGACTGGCAGTAATTAAAATGCGACTGATTTGTCCAATCAAGATCTAATGAATTATTTAAGCAACATCAAAACAACACATTTCTCCAGAGAGTTCTCCCACAGATGGAAGATATCCTCTTTCTTGGGAGGAGTCAGTGCAATAATCTTTGTGTCACCACATCTCGTGTGTGTAGAACACAGGAATCAGAGAGCATCAGTAATCATGTTACATATCATCTCCCTGTAGCTGCATAAAGTCTGTGACTAGAAGATGATGAGCCCTTTAGCTGGGTAGAAGATGCTTGTCTGTTTTAGAGAGACATTCTCTCTGTCTGCCCAGTGTAACAACCCCTAACATAAAAAACAAGCTCTTTCACAACAATGTGTGTGACCACAGTCCTATAACACGAGAGGACGGTTTGCGTAAAAAAAAATAACAACAGATCTTTACTGATGTTTGTGTCATGACAAACATATATTTGCGTGTATTTTTGCATGTGTTATAGGACCCATCAAACTCCACTTTCAGAGAGAAGATGAAGGAGTTTATGCAGAAGTTTGACAAGAATGCAGATGGGAGAATTGAGATGTCAGAGGTGAGCTGACATGTTTTCTTTTTCAGATCAATGAGGATTTGATTATGCTAGTGAGAATTATTACCAATGATCTCAGACAGTTTGCATATCAATGCAGAAATAATCAGACACTGGTAGATGTGTTCTGAAACTGTTGATTGACTCGATGATCTATGCTTCATTCGAGTAATCTTCGTCGAAAAGATACGATTCTATTATTAAACAGTATTTTTCACACAATCAAACACAGAGAAACAAAGGTTATCTTTTTTCCCCTAATTCATTTCTCTCTTTCTCTCCTTCTCCAGCTGGCTCAGATTTTGCCCACGGAGGAGAACTTCCTGCTTTGCTTCAGAGAGTTTGTTGGATCCAGTTCTGAGTTCATGGCGGTAAGTGGTGAAAATAGATGGTTTGAGAATTAATTTAGTTTGAGTAAGAATGTGAAGACTCGTACCGGCTGTTTATAATGTGTGTTGGTGGGATTGGAAATACAGAGATACTGTAATAAGGTAGAATAATTTTAAAAACAATTAGACAAAGCAATACTATAATACAAAAACACACTAGTATCCACATTTTGGAATCATTGCCTATCCCAAATCATATTAGGGAATTAGGGAATTGCACTGCAAGTAATACATCATTTGAGAGAAAAGTCTCTTTTTTAAAAAAGTATCCTACTCACAGGTTATTTTTGTCTGTCATGTGTGTCCTCTACCAAGAGAAAAACCACAATCACTCACTGGTAAAGGAGATTACATTTCAGAGACACTTGACAGCTCTGTCAGATTAGTTCTCATACAGTGTAAATGGAGAGAGTTTGATTATCAGTGATACCAGGAGGGACCATCCAGTCACCCACTGCACTCCTGTTATGTCAAGGGCAGGAAGAATTACACAAGAAAGAGAAAATGAGGCTTTTTAATCACCCGGTGTGGTAGCGAAGACATTTAAAGGGATTGAATGAGGAAGTACAAACTTCTATTTTCAGAATCATATATTATAGATGTGCGGCTGTAATTCTCAACAGACCTGGAGAGGGAGGGCATCTATCTTTGATAAGAGCCCTTTCTGGAAACAGGGACAGCTGCTAGATTAAAACATTAATTAAAATGCATTTCTCTCTCCTTGCCCTCTCACAATGTGTGGGAGATAGGATTTAGAAATCTGGAAAGTATAATGAAAACCCTAGTGTGATTACGGGAAGAAAAAACTAACAATTACCAGCCACATAAATTGGATATGATTTTTTCGTGTGCTCTTCCTCTCCTTTTGAAAGTGATCTCTGCCCCTCCAGAGAGTAATTCATGAATGTCACATGCAATCCCATTAATATAATGCAGTTTGATTGCTTCGGTGTTAAAGGACATTGGATATGGGGGTGTTTGAGTGTGAGTGGAGGAATGAGAGGACTCCTTTACAAAGTGATTGGTACTACTGTGGGAGCAAGTGATTGGCTGTATGTCTATTTTTTTCATTTCTAATGTGTGTGACTTTGTGTTTGCATATATAGGCTTGGCGACGATACGATACAGATCGCAGTGGGTACATTGAAGCTAATGAACTGAAGGTATGATTTCTCACTTGTTAACCATCAATGTAAGACATGTTTACAGTGTGTATTTTGTACAAACTATGCTAAAGCTCCAACCAATGTCTCCTAACTCTTCTTGTCATTCGATATAAGATGGCAAGGAGATGCATTATTATACTTTACAATGTAAATGAAGGTTTAGAAACCAACACCCAAAGATTTGCAGGTATAGTTGTTTTGTTGATACAGTGAGGGACGATAGGGACGATGCAAATTTCTCTCGTCTCAATGGCTGTCAGACAAGGACACTATACAAATCCTGACTTGTAATACCATCCATTAGGCGGTTGTCTGACACTGATTCATTTCTAAACGCGTTTTCTGCTGTCTTATCTGCAGGGAACTGCAGGTGTTACTGTAACACAGGCTGGTAGTGATAGATAGAATGGTCCTTTCTGTCAATGAAGGATCTGAGAATGTATGTGACACTTCCAACTCTGCGTAAGCCAATACTTATATGACTGACGAAAACCAATAACTGGGGCCTCAGCGCTAAAGTATAGACGAGCCAGACTCTCTAAGATCATAGGATTTTTGTTGACCTATTAGGGGATTATAGTTTACTCAACTTTCTCATCTCCACAGGGATTCCTCTCAGACCTGCTGAAGAAAGCTAACAGACACTACGATGACCAGAAGCTTCATGAGTACACACAGACAATAGTGAGTCTTTTCAGTCTAAATGAATCACTTCCTGTACCATTCCCAAACCCTTCATCCATGTAAAAGTATATATATTAATTGTTTTATTCACAAAAGTAGCGCACTGGGCCGTTACTAGTATTAGCAGACTAATATAGATGGCTGTAGGCACAAAACATTTTCAGCATCTCTGCTTTGGCAAAAAAAAGGTTGTTGTATAATTAAGAACAGTATCTTGCAGGATTCAATAGTTGGAATTGTAAGAGTTGTTGCTCTGTCCCTTTCTCTGCGATTGTCATTCTAATGGAATCCAGAAATAATAAAACCCTGTCCTCAAACATTTACATCAAAAGGTACAAAGTTATGGGCAAAGATACAAAAACAGTCACATCAAATTCAATATTTTTTCTTGATGAAATAACATGGAAAACAACCCCTTTTTGTGCAGTATTAATTTACCATCCTTATAAACCACTTATTGTAAATGTACATTACTGTATTGTACATAGGCTGGTAATCTAGGTTTGTACCTGTAGACTGAAGAAAAACAATCCACAATACAGTAATTGAGTACATTGAGACATCAAGTGGGTTGTGATGATGCGACTCAGTTAGTAGGGCATGACGCTTGCAATGCTGTGGTTGTGGGCTCTATTCCCGCAGCCGACTAGTGCAAAAAGTATGACAATATATGCACTCACTGAAAAGGAATGAAAACACCATTCCAGTATTTCAAGAAACTGGAAAACATATCAAGCAAGTATTTTTATATTTCACAAGTATTATCAGATTATCTGTTTTGTACAGATAATGATCAGATGCTCAGATACAAATGCTGGTAAACACTCAAATAAATGTAGTTCCATTTTTTCCACAAAAGTAGTGCACTGGGCCATTAATAGTCTTGTATTAGCGGACCGATATAGACTTCTTCAGCCCAGGCAAAAAAAATGATCTGCATCTCCCCAGTCCCTGCACCTCCAACCCTAAACTAATTCCCTTGGCTACGCCTTCCTCACAGACCTATCTGAGAAATAACCAGCACCATCACATCCAAAGTATGTTGAAAAACAATTTAATATAACTATATAGAATCACAAGGTAAAAGTCATGTAAAACTGTGAGGGGAATAACGACACTTCTAGAGTATATTGATCCACATGGACCACATCCTCGCATGTACACTATCGTTCAAAAGTATGGGGGTCACTTAGAAATGTCCTTGTTTTTGAAAGAAAAGCACATTTTTTGTCCATTAAATAACATCAATTTGATCAGAAATACAGTGTAGACGCTGTCAATGTTGTAAATGACTATTGTAGAAGGAAACGGACGATTTGTTATGGAATATCTACATAGGGGTACAGAGACCCATTATCAGCAACCATCACTCCTGTGTTCCAATGGCACATTGTGTTAGCTAATCCATGTTTATAATTTTAAAAGGCTAATTGATCATTAGAAAACCCTTTTGCAATTATGTTAGCACAGCTGAAAACTATTGTTCTGATTAAAGAAGCAATAAAACAGGCCTTATTTAGACTTTTATTTTATTTTACTAGGAAAGTCAGTTAAGAACAAATTCTTATTTTCAATGACAGCCTAGGAACAGTGGGTTAACTGCCTGTTCAGGGGCAGAACGACAGATTTTGTACCTTATCAGCTCGGGGATTTGAACTTGCAACCTTTCGGTTACTAGTCCAATGCTCTAACCACTAGGCTACCCTGCCACCCCAGACTAGTTGAGTATCTGGAGCATCAGCATTTGTGGGCTCGATTACAGGCACAAAATGGCCAGAACAAAGAACTTTCTTCTGAAACTTGTCAGTCTATTCTTGTTCTGAGAAATGAAGGCTATTCCATGCGAGAAATTGCCAAACTGAAGATCTTGTACAACACTGTGTACGACACCCTTCACAGAACAGAGCAAACTGGCTCTAACCAGAATAGAAAGAGGAGTGGAACATTGAACATTTAGTCCATAATGTTGCTTGATTGGTGGTTAGGATTTTAGCTGGTCAAAATGAGGCCAAATGAAAAGTGGAAAACTGTTAATATATATCCATGTGTTAGTGCAGGTTTTCAGTGACTTTATGTAAATCACGATTCTCATCTGCATTTCCTGCGGTGCAGGAAAATTGTCAGCAACAAAAGAGTGATAAAATGAAAATCCTACATCTGTAGTCATTGTCTGTGGGTATTGTATAATATACTTTATATGTGAACAAGGGAGCTATGTATCCCTTGTCCCATCATGCTGGTGGCAGCCATGTGGTTGGGAGTGGGACTCATGATGTCCTACGGGTTGTGTGTTCCAACAGCAGATGTTCAAACATCTGTTTGAACCTCAAGGCCTAAAGCTTGACCTGAAATACTCTTGGGAGAAAACCAATCTGTATTGTTTAGTCTTAGTGTTGAGTAGCAACTTCTATGTACAACGGATTGACAACAGAGTAGCATTCTGAATAAAAAATAATACATGTTGTTGTCACAACTGGTGAAGGCCCCTTGCTTTAATGTCTCTATCTATCTCTCCCTCCCTCTCTCCCTGTCTTTCTCTCTCGCTCTCTCTCTGTAGCTCAAGATGTTTGATCTAAACGGAGATGGGAAGCTGGGCCTGTCAGAAATGGCGAGGTGACTGTCAGCAACTGAGAAGAAATGTTTCTATTTCATGTGTGCCTTCAGCATCCGACACTCCTAACAAGTGTTTCATGGAAATGATTCTCTGTTCTCTGTTCTTCTCTTTTAAGGCTTCTCCCAGTTAAGGAAAATTTCTTACTGAAGTTCCAGGTGAGGAGTGTGCAAGTGGAACTGACAGTTCCTTCAAACAAATCCCTTTTCCACAGTAATTTTGGCTGAGAAAAAACAGCAATGTGATCATTTGATATTTCAGAACATAATCATTAATTTGCACAATCTAACTAAGTAACATCATGCTGCTCTGTTATAATATGTTTTTATTTCCAAATGTGTTTTCACAGGGTATCAAACTGACCTCTGAGCAGTTCAATGCTATCTTTGCATTCTACGACAAGGTACATTTAGATATGTGATTGGATATTGTAAAAGGGTACAGTTTGCTATATACTGTAGGCAGTGGCGATTTTAGCATGTAAATCTTGGTGGGGCAAACTCCCCCCCCAAAAAAAAATATTTGTAGTTGCATGCCAGCAATGCCACTACACAACACAACACTAAACAATACATTAATTGCACTATAACGGTGACAAGTGGTGCCCACAAATGTTTAGGTCCTACATAAAGCTGCCTCAACATCAGAGCTTCCTTTCCAGCATCATGAAGTGAATCCTTACCACCGCTACATCTGGCTTTCAGCAGAGCCTTGTCTGGCAGTGAAACAGTTCATTCAGCCTCGTTTACTGCCTTTTTTTAAAACATTGCTGATATGGCTGCATATCTCCCTGGTATATTACACTCATCTTGTTGTGCACGGTGGTCCTTCGTTGGCAAATTTTGTCATCAAAGAAAATGATTTTCAATTCAGAGTTGGAAGACCATTCAAAATGTATTTTCCCAGTCTGACTTCCCAGTTGCAATGCTTGCGGTTAGCCACTGTCACCAGTTCCTTCCAAACAACTCATTGTTGATTTCCAACTTGTTGTCTAATGTTTATGTCCAATGGCCGATGAGCACCAATAGGATTTATCTATATTTTATCTGCATTATTTATCTTCATTTGACAAGTATTAAAAAGGATTTGCCAGTAGACTTGATTCACAATGATGACTGCTAGCTATGATTGTGAAAGTATGATGTTGACATGATCAGCCCAATCAAAGCTACTGTACATATATAACATGATTTGACATAAGTTCTGTGGCCAATGACTTTGAGCCTCACTTGTAATAGAACTCTATGGTAGGACCCAAAGGGCTGACATTTTGGATGTCTACCCTTACTTAAGGACTGAAGCTAGGCATTTGCGTAATGTCCCCATGAGTGACAGAATACTGAGCCAATCACGGCGCAATGCTCCTTTTTTTCTGATGGCTTGCTCCACTACCACAGAAAGCACTGAGTGAGGCTGAAACATCTGCATTTTGGAGCTGCCTTACTCAATAAAACAAAAAAGGCTAAAAATGTGGGACTCCACTGGCTGTAGGTACAGTATTTAACTTTAAATCAGGTTTGGTGGATGACTCTGAGTTGTTGTTATGACTGATTTCACTCTCTGCAAATCAGTGGTCTTTCCGCTCATCCGGGTAGGTAAATAAGCTTGATTGGTACACCTGCTATTCTTGTTTGAGTGTTGGTTGAACATGTATTCCATCATTTGTGGACAGGTGATGCCAGATTTCAGGATCAAACTGCTGTTGTAGAATGTAGTAATGTCTTAGGCTAATAGCATTACATCTGGCTTAACATGTAGTGGATAGGGAGCTGACTTCAAACAAGTAAAACGCCAACTCGTATCACGTGTGTGTTGTTGACACGCCTAGAATTGATTGTGATGTATGGACTATTTGATTTGGCCTAATTCAAAACCGGCACTGTATCTCAGCTAATTTCTTGTAGCCATTGCTTTGTAGTCTACATGTCAGCATTGTGATACATATTTCATTAAATATACATTATTTTCTATTGAATTAAAGTATGTTGCTCCATTTTCCAAAAAGAGCATGCATTATTCTCTATTGAGGGTTACATGTACGACAGTTTCACAATATTGTACTTACAATCCATAAGACAACTATTAGCAGGGATCCAAATAGCTCACAGACTCTCTGAGTGACAAGTTAGAGCCTGTGACTTAAGTTGAAAAAATATGCTAAAAGTTTTGGAATGTGGACTGAAATGAAAGTGAGGATGGAGAGTAAAATTGAAATGCTTCAGCAGACCAGAGGGCTTTTTGCGTGCCTATGTCTGGACTACATGCTTGCTGAGAGGACTGGGGCAGACACTCAATTATAAATGAAATGCAGTCCATGTACACATGATGTGTGTCAAATGCTAACATTTACGTGCATAATTATTTCAGCGTTTGTTTCAACCTCCACCCTGCAGCTGAATCACTGGCAGCTGCTGTCACTGCTATGGAATTATGGGTAAAAATAATGGAAAGAGCAGGTCAACTGAACACTAACATTGCTCACAGTGCCAAAATTAAAATGTGCATAGCTTTGAAAAATACAAAATGTTTGACAGCACGCAACCAAGACAGTCTGTTTCCCTGCCTTCTCAAAGAAACACCCCACCATTGTAACTTCAGTACCATGCCCCCCCCCCCCACCATATCTCCTTATACATGTAAAGCTTTTGCTCTAAAGCAGCCATATACCATACATATATTTTATTCATAAGTGAAATGTCAAGGGAAGTGTACTTTTTAAAACTAACTAAAATTCTAATGCAGGTATATGATACATTTTACCCCTCTTTCTTACAGGATGGAAATGGCTACATTGATGAGCAGGAGCTCGATGCTCTGTTGCGTGACCTCTATGAAAAGAACAAAAAGGTGAGATAATATGGAAGGTTTGAAGCTTAGCTCTCATTCCCACATAATGCTGAATTTATCATTTTAATGTGTCATTACAGAAGCACCTGTATAGTTACTGGTGTCGTGTCTTCTCTAATCTTCTTTCAGGAGGTGGACACCAAAAACCTGATTGACTACAAGAAGAGCATCATGGCCCTGTCGGACGGAGGGAAGTTGTACCGCTCCGAGCTGGAGATTGTGCTCTGCAGGGAGCCCATGCTGTGAACCCTGACAACCATCGCTGTCTGTTTTTTGACCTCCATGACCTTATCTGCCCATCCCCAGATCACACCCACCTCCAGCTGCTTGACGACTGTAACCTGGTGCATGTGCCGGTCACTCCCTTCATGAGTTTTGAATGAATGTGCAACTGAGAAGCACAAACCAGCTCTCCCTCAGAACCTCTGTCCCCACTCGTCCCTGCAGACTGACCCAGCCATTACGTTGCCCCTCAAATTCTACATTTAACAAAATGAATAAAGATGATAAAGGTACTTCTGATAATTATGATTGCAATGTGAACAGGAGAGGAATGAAAATGAATATAATAGGATTATTTATTCTGAATGCTTGGTTTGACTTTTCTCCTCTCTTTTTTCTCTGTTTGATCTGGTGTTTCATAGTTAAATTATTATCCTGTTACATTTAGATTTTTGATGTTGGGTTTTCTGGCTGATACTGTTATAATGAGGATATTATCGAACGCATTAATTAAAGATATCTTACGATTCAGATTTTCTCATTTTGACTTTCACATTGTGTTCACCTCGTTTGCTACCCCTCCTTGTGCTTAGAATTTATAATCCATTCAATTGAATATTGACATGCTGCTTTGAAAGAAAGTGTCTTGGGAAAACACTTTAAGATGCCCTCTGTTTTATGTTAGTATCAATTAGTATTTATAGAGATGAAGTGGGTGGAGAGTGGGTATAAAATAAGGAGAGCCCTACTGTCAAACCAGATAACCGTGCACGGTACTGCGACCACTCACAGAAACACTTAAACATTTTTTTCATTATAAGAGAATACCTCCATCAAGTCCTAAATTCCCTGTATAGGTATTTCTGAAGTAGGACATATTTCCAGGAAAATCCCCTCTAATTATGTGCAGATTCTTTTAAAACGAGCTCAATAATTCAGCAGTCATACTTCCCTCTCGCACAGCCAAACTTGTAGAAATTTTGATCAATTAATCATGACTATTTCCATGTTTAGGTTTTTTTGCAAGAAAAGACTGGCTTTTTCATCCATTGTGCAATGCACAGAGATGAGCATTTGTGTTATGTTGTAGTCATTTCTATAAGATGCATATTAACAAAGACTTGTTGCAAATAGAGAAACGTACGTGAGATACAAATCCCTCACTCCCTAACCATATTAGTCTATATTTAGTCAGTGTGCTGCCTCAGTTTACTGTCTGCGTGTGCACCTCCCATCAAGGTCTCCTTTGCAAAGAGGTATTCCAAATTCATGATGACCAAGTTTATCTTCATATAGTTTTCACATGTGGGGATGTCAATGAAAAGAGGGACCAAAAGTAATACTTTATGATACATATTATTGTATGCTATTGTGTTAAAATAGCATTAAGATTCAAATAGACATGTTTTAGCTTCATTGAATCTGCAATCACCGTGATCTTAAACACTAACTTATATGATGACAAGATGTCAGCCACATGCAGAGGAGAACAAGTGAGAACAGTTTCATATATGAAGATGACTCTCATGATGTATGCATACAGTATAGTTTATGAAAGGTGTGGTATTTTATTAATGAACTCTTTAAATATAGTTATTGAGAATTAAATAGTGATTGAATGGATGTCCCTGCCTAAATTCCCTACAGTACATCCACTGAGCACCACACACACAAACACCAATGCATACTGGTGACTAAGACATAAATACTGAGCTTGTTTACAAATGAGCTTTTCACTGTACAATACAGTAGATAATAATCTCTCTCTGCACATCACTGTAGATGGCCCTCCCTGTGAGAAATACAAACAAGTTTGAAATGCTACATTTCATGATGGTTTAAAATAATGAAATATTTACAGATGTAGAGGGAAGAGGCAAGCTGGTAGACAGATGCAGGCAATGCCCAATTAAAACAAAACCATATTGGGAAAAGATTGAGGCCTGACCCATTTAATCACTGAACCGACACAGGACAACTAACAAACTGTAAATGAAGTCAATCATTTTATTTGTACACTGCCAACGTGCCATCAGCACATGACAGAGGCATTTCTAAGCATCCCACTGCAGCTTTGATGAATGCACATAGGCATCTTTGTCCTAAGGGACTATCCTCCCACATACCCATAATGCAATGTCATGCAATATGTTAGGAAGACTTAGGCCATCCCAACACATGCAATTGTAGGATCTTAATTTGGTAACTCTTTCATTTCTGAGAATTTTCCTGCAGTGCAGAAAATGCAGATGAGCTTCATGATTTACATAAATTCACTGAAAACCCACAATAGCACACGGTTATATTAACAGTGTTGCACTTTTGATGTAGCCTACTTTTGGCCAGCTAATATCCTAACCACTGATCAATAAATAGTATGGTTTAAACCCCTCAAACTCAAACCTGGGACTGATTTCAATCTGGGACACCAGGTGGGTACAATTAATTATCAGGTCGAACAGAAAACCAGCAGGCTCCGGACCTCCTAGGGTAGAGTTCAATTGCCCTAGTTTAAACGTTCAAATCCTGTTGCTGCAGGATTATTTTGCTGTGACAGTACAGTTCAAATTAAGATCCTGTATATGTAACTGCTTGTGTTGAGATACAACATCCCAAATAATAATAGTGCCCAACAAAGGCAATAAAGAAATCCAATTATACCACTGTCAACACATTCAGTATATTCTCTCAACATAGATTATGTTTACACATTCATTGTGGTATCAGGGCTTTTCCATGGCTATTCCTACTAAGATCCATTTCATTTTCCACACAGATCATAGATGACAAAACTAAAATGGCGTCCATGTCCTAGGGGGCCTACAAGCCTTTACAACAGATTTGCTGTTTGAATCAGTGAGGAGAAGCAGACTAAGAAGGGGAGAAGTCAGGAGAAGAATTTGTGAGAGTGATGGTGAGCTAGAATTATGGATGGGAGAAGAAAGGGCAAGGGTTCTCAGAGTAAGAGGTACAATCACTCTTGCTACACTCACACCTCACTTTTGCTATACACAGCAGAATGCACTTCCTGCCTGTAATTTGCATGCCTTTCTGCATGCAAATTGAATCTGCAACGTCATCGCTCAGGCATAAAAAAGTCCTCCAAACATCTCTTCCGTGAATTGAGGGACTCTTTACATTTATTGCATTTACAAAAATTCACACACAACTATTTCATAGTGATAAACTATGCACTAATATTGCATCTAATATTCTTGAACATAAGGATTTATTTTGGTAAAATGGAGTGAGAAAGCACTAAAAGACACTGTGCAAATACCAGACATGGTAAGATACAGTAATAATTTCCATGCATTGGTAGAAAACGTATTTTCAATGATAACACTTTTAGTGAATGCATCCAACAAATAAAGCATTCCAGGTAAGGCTATGATTGATTTCCAGTGGGGCTGTGCTTGATTTCCAGTGGGGCTGTGCTTGATTTCCAGGTAAGGCTGTGCTTGATTTCCAGGGGGGCTGTGCTTGATTTCCAGTGGGGCTGTGCTTGATTTCCAGTGGGGCTGTGCTTGATTTCCAGGTAAGGCTGTGCTTGATTTCCAGGGGGGCTGTGCTTGATTTCCAGGTAAGGCTGTGCTTGATTTCCAGGGGGGCTGTGCTTGATTTCCAGTGGGGCTATGCTCTGTATAGCCTACTCAATCTTTGAACGTGAACTTTAATGACAATAAAGAGATGATTATCAACTTATTTAAGATGTCAACATTTAAAGTAATTACATGTATAGCCTACATGATGGGCTGATAAATAATAAATACAATAGCATAAAAAATATATATATATTTGACTGTGAAATCTTCTGATAAAGTACAATGATGTTGTTTTGCCTCCAAGTGGCCAATACTGTATACTGCATGTTACTCCTAAACCTGCAGTGCACTCAGACTGAACACTTCTTCAAGGCGCTGCATCTGCAACGTGGTCTCAGCATTTCGTATTATTCTGTACGTAAACCCTAGACACTCCTTTAGGGAAGGGAAGGGAAAGGAGATACCTAGCCAGTTGCACAACTGCATGCATTCAGCTGAAATTATGTTTGTGTTTGTGCATCATGATTCGAGCGTGCTGAACATGAATCTGCGGATGAAAAAATCAGGATTCTTAACCGTTATGTCATTCAAAAAACAGCTGGCGCACGAGACCAAGAACCACCCTATGTTAAACCTTCTTCTTCTGATGCGCACAGATGGTAAGCGTTACGGAACCCGCCCGGCTCCCGCAGAGAAGGGAAGTCCTTGGTCTCAGAGCATTTCGTATTATTCTGCATGTAAATCCTAGACACTCCATTTAGTATGACATGAATATTAATTTGTTGATGTCCATCATCCATTTTATATTATATGTTACGAATTGCAATTCATACAATATGATACTAATTTGCTAAAAGTACAATATGTTAGGAATGTACAAAACGTATGATATGTTACGAATTCCAAAATGTTGTGGCTAACACTAATGCTAGCTAGCACTAAGGGTTAGGTGTTAAGGTTAGGGTTAAGGTTAGGAATTAGTTAAAGGCTTAAGGTTAGGATTAGGGGAAGGGTTAGCTAACAAGCTAAGTAGTTGCAAAGTAGCTAAAGATGTCTGTGATAAGATTCCAACATTAAATATTTGGATTGCTAGACATTCACATTATACGCACACCTATCCAGCCCGACCGGCCACCTTATTTTTGTCTTTGCTTTCAGTAACCTTCTATTGCTAGGTTTCTATTCAATTGGTGACAGATATTCATGCGAATATTCTAAAATCTGCATAAAAACATTTTCCAACCAGTGATGTGTTTCCATCAAATTGACTCATGTACCAAATAAAAACCACAAGTTAATTAAATGAGTTTCCATCACATTTTCAACTGATGGTTTTCTCACGTAAAAATAATACATTATATAGTATGCCCACTCTGGTTTAGGCATGAGTGCTCTAGCCAACAGCACTATCTGCATGTTGTTGGCTAGAGCACACGTATAGCCTACATGATGAGATTATTATGGACAAAAGAGATTTTTATTTTTCAAAAAGCAGTCAAGCATCGATTATCATGCCACCAGAATAAGACCCTCAATGTTTATTGTAAAGGAGCATCAGGCTCATCACCTTGCACTTTCACCACCTGTGAAGTTCATCATATTTTATTTAATCTGTAGCCTAATGGTGCTTTCAACAACTGGAAACTCTGAAAAAATTTTGGTTGAATCATGAAGTCAGTAATCTTCAGGTCAGAAAGCCAGAGCTCTAGAAAGAGGCATGAGATCCCGCCATTGAATTCCGAGTTGGATGACCTTTCAAAACAAATTTATCTGTCAGAGTTTTTTTTTCTCGAGTTCCCAGTTGTTTTGAATGCGCTGAAGTTGGAAGTCGGAGTTTATCCAGATCCAGGTTTACAGTTCCCAGTTGTTTTGAACATGGCATAATGCATGCTTTCCAGATGAGTCGTAGTCGGAGGACCACACAACATCACATGACTCCATGTTTACTTTGATATGATGGTTATTATATAACTATTTGCACATAAAACATTTCTGCCAACATTTCTCGCATAATTAATATTACAGACACAAAATGATCCCACGTTATTTAGAATATTTTTGTTTTGTCGCAAGTTTACCTTTTATCCGACATGTACTTTATTCACATAAAAAGGTTCAATGGAATCCTGGATTGTATTATTTAACCATACCAAACGTAACATACAATATCAGTCTAATTTGAAGGTCCCGGATGTACGTTTACTATATTACGTCTAGTTTATGAGACCAGTCTGCGCTGCCGAGCATGTGGGGGTGTGCGGGTTTTGACAGCTACTTCAACTAGCTAGTCCAGTGTGGGAGAACTCAGGAGACAACTTTCTGTGCGTGTCGTCTCGAATATCAGCAATGGCCCTGTTGAAATCTAGCAAGATCATTTCTACCGTCGGACTTCACCCTCCATTGGGTATCCTCTCCAATCGTGCCAGGTAAATAATTTGCTCTTAGAGTAACGTTATTGCTTTATTGTTGTTTTATTGACTAGTCAGCTGGCCAGCTAGGCTAACAACAATAGACAACTAGTGCAGAGCTAGCAAGCATACTAGTTCTAGCTAGCTAGCAGACGACCCTTTGACTTTCCCCTCAAAAGGAGCAGGCTGCTGTAGCTGGCCAACTCAAGACATATGAACTGCTAGCATGTTAGCTAGCTAGCTAGTTTTCACAGCCATGTTCATGTAGTTATCATGTTAGTCTAACCATCTACCTTGCCAATGTTATAGCGGATTTCATTATGCCTTGTGAGGCTGGTTGGCTATTTGCAACCTCACAACAAACCAAGGTTGTTCAGTGACTGGATAAATGTAAAGGTAACGATGTCAAGGTAACTAGGATCCAGTGATGTGTTTTAGCAGGTAACGAACGTAAAGTGGTTAGCTGATCGCCATACATGAAGTGTCAATACTTCTGTTTATTTCTTATGATTATAGTAGAGCTGGCAAAAGAGCAAGAACTTGGATGAGTTGAAACAGCCTTGTTAGCTTTCTACACACAAAGATGTATATGACTGTGCTAAAATCACAAAACACTAGAAACTAGTTGGCTGGCCTTCCTAGCTAGTGATGTTCACCCTCCACATGACTGGTCAAGCATGCTTCATTACTGTACTGCTGGTGACTGGCTGCCCACTGAAAGATGCTAGCTAGGCCCGTGAAATTACGTTTAATTAAATGTTGTAAACCTATGGGCAGAAATATTGCAGGATTACTGAATGTCATCCTTGCAACATTAGTGGTTGGTTGTTGATGCTGCCACACAGACTATCCAGTATGAGTATTTCTGTGTGTGGAAGCAGATTTCAGCCTAATCAAATTGAGATTATTAGGGGATTACCACCATCTAATTTGGATTGAATCCTCCTTAGTGCAAAGGTATCAGACAACGTAATTGGGTGCAAATCGAGTTGATGCAAGTCTGTGATTTACTGTCTCTATCTTCTACTGGATGTCTCAATCTCCCTCCCTGACTGTTTCAGCTCATGGTGGTCTGAGGTGCAGATGGGTCCCCCTGACCCCATCCTGGGGGTGTCGGAGGCCTACAAGCGGGACACCAACCCCAAGAAGATTAACCTGGGTGTAGGAGCATACCGTGATGACCAGGGAAAGCCATATGTCCTCAGCTGTGTTCGCAAGGTGTGTTCAATCACTGCTTAATGTTTATGATGAATAATCTCATCATATCCATCATAACATGAGAAACTCTCAACTTTCACAAGAGATTAGAAGTTAAACAGACATCAGCCTAGCTGTCTATAATCACCTTGACACTGAGAACAGACTTAACTAAACAGCTTGGCTTGACTGTGACCCTGTGTATACTAAGGCTGAAGCTCAGATTGCTGCAAAGAAGCTGGACAAAGAATACCTGGCTATTGGCGGTCTGGGGGACTTTACCAAGGCATGCGCCAAGCTGGCTTTGGGTGACGACAATGAGGTTATCAAGAGTGGCAGGGTAAGTCAAGTCTTTCCTGGAACCTCAGACATCCTGATTCCACAGCACAGATTTAGAAGACTTATTTTATACAGTTTGTTGTTTATTCCCTGTTCACAGAACATCACTGTCCAAACTATTTCTGGAACTGGGTCTTTGAGAATCGGAGCCAACTTCCTGGTAAGAGCCCTGATCCTTTTGCCTTTTTACATATGGGTATTTGCATGGTAACAGTGATGCTGAGACTCAGATTGTACACTTAAACAAACCATACAACTCTATGCACAAGAAATACTTTTAACAATTTCCACAGAACATTGCAGATTCTAAGTTTGGTAACAGAATGATCGTTTGTGGGAACAGAATGGTGGCGCAAACTTTGCATCGGCACAGGCTTATTAATGAATGTCTCTTTTCCCTACTTTCTTCATTCTTCCACCCGTCTCAGTCCCGTTTCCATACAGAAGCCAGGGACGTGTACCTGCCCAAACCCTCCTGGGGGAACCATACACCCATCTTCAGAGACGCTGGGATGCAACTGAAGGCATACACCTACTATGACCCAAAGACCTGTGGCTTTGACTTCCAGGGAGCCCTGAATGACATCTCTGTAAGTCATGGCACAGAAGCCTAATCTCCCCCTGTCAATGTGTACAGAAAGTACAATAAACTACTAGATAATTGTATGTATATTTATTATAGATCTTTTTTTCAAGTGTTATTGTTTCCTCTTATTCAGAAAATCCCTGAGAAGAGTGTCATAATGCTTCATGCCTGTGCCCACAACCCCACAGGAGTGGACCCTCGGCCAGAGCAGTGGAAGGAGATTGCTGACCTAGTGAAGGTTAACACAGCTGAATATAAAGTTCTCGGTAGCCCTCTGACAACTCATTCGATCCGGCAACTAAAATATATAACATGTTCTCTTATAATTTTCTTTATTCCAGAAAAGGAACCTCCTGGTGTTCTTTGACATGGCCTACCAGGGCTTTGCCAGTGGTGATATTGACCGTGATGCCTGGGCTGTGCGTTATTTCATTGAACAAGGCCACAACATTGTGCTTTCTCAGTCTTTTGCTAAGAACATGGGTCTCTATGGTGAGTAATGATAATCAGACTGGTCATGTTTGAGTATAATGTTGGGGGGGGACCAAATTATTTTGTGTTTATTTAAGCTAAGCAACATGCCTTGTGTGGTGGTGTGTCATGTCCTCAGGTGAGCGTGTTGGGGGCTTCACTGTTGTGTGTAAGGATGCTGAGGAGGCCAAGCGTGTGGAGTCCCAGCTGAAGATCCTCATTCGGCCCATCTACTCCAACCCTCCCATGAATGGGGCACGCATTGCTGCCAGCATCCTCAATACACCAGACTTGTACAAGGAGTGGTGAGTAACCGTCATCCAGTGTCATGCTTCAATTGTCTCGCAGCAATAAATATGGGCCCAGTTGAGTCATGACTGTTCTCTCTAGGCTTGGGGAGGTGCATGGTATGGCCAACCGCATCATCACAATGAGGGAGCTACTGGTGGCCAACCTGAAGAAGGAGGGCTCCACTCGGAACTGGAAGCACGTCATTGACCAGATTGGCATGTTCTGCTTTACAGGGCTGAAGCCTGAACAGGTATTGTAACTGTCTCTACACGGTCTTATACTATAGCATCGGGTCACCTACTTGTAAAGGAGTCATCAAATGAAATATTGACTATACTATAAGTATCAGATGAGTCATGAGTATAACTGTATTTCAACTTGTGCAGGTGGAGCGACTTACGAAGGAGTTCTCCATCTACATGACGAAGGATGGGCGTATCTCCATGGCTGGTGTCACCTCTGGCAACGTGGGTTACCTTGCACAAGGTATCCATGCAGTGACCAAGTGAGATGGTCGACCAGGAGTCACACACCATAGTCACCATCAGGACAGAGGGTCGGTAGAGTCAGACGAAAAATACGTCCATATGAAAATTAACACTCTCCTCAGCTTTCCTTTAGGGAAATACTCAAGTAAAGATACCATAGGGTTATTTCTGTTGTCATTTTCTGTTGGCATTGTCTAGATATTGTATGTTGTACTATCTAACTAGGCTTTTAATTGTGAGTCCCCTGGGGGGGGGAATCAAGGAACTCTTGAATCTTTTTGATCACCCCTCAGACATCAAAATATCTTATAGATCACACTTCCCAATGAAAGCACAAGTTTAGAATCGTGTCTATTGCAGCAAGTCCTCTCACTTAGTTTGAACACACCCTGTTTCTAAAAGAACTGTGCTCAACTGTTGGTTGTAACATGGACACCAAAGTAATAAGTATTAAGACAATTATTTCAGGTAATTGTATTGAAATATGCGTCTCTGAATTATTAATGATTATCTTACAAAGTTTCTTTCCAAAAGATATCAGGTGCTGAAAAACTTTTGTCAGTGGAACCTGCCTAGGTAATTCTAGTGGAGTCATGGCACTTGTTTTATGAGGGATGATATGTGCTGCATGGAGTCAATGATTGTGATTATCAACTGGCCACAATGTGTGCTAAGGATGTTATTCTGCTGTTGTAATTTATTGTAACAGATGACCACCATCTGCCAATCAACTGCCACATCTCCCACTAATGATGTACCATTTAATTTAACTATGTTTATCTATGGGCTGTACACAGTATACTGTCTGAACTTTTTTGACTCAATTTCAGGAGCATGAAGGGAGTTTTGCTACTTGCACATTGCCTTGTACACATGCCCCCTCATGTGCTTCACCTTCATTGAAAGTCAAATGTAATGCACCTTAAGATTGCCCTCTGACTTTGAGTGGTGTACATTTCTGATGGGCCATGGAAAGCAGAGTCCAGCCAACCTTTAACACAGACTTGCCCTCAAGCCTAATCACTGACTTATGGCTTTTACTTTGTGTTGTGAAAGATTACTGGTGGGTTCCACCTTGTAGATTATGGGCTGCAGGGCCCCAAACATTCTAAAGCATGTCAAAAGTTTTACCCTTTCAGTCACCTGCTCTATTGAGGTTGTAGATCTCTGGCCCCATGTGGTCCCAGGAGTTGGAACTCCTTTCTTTTGGTCGAGGCATCTGCTTGTTCTAATTAGACACTGGAATGGTCATCTTTTTCTGCCCAATGTCACTATTCAAATTCATCTGATGTTCTTTTGAATGGTACTCAATTCTATGAAATAATCTGATCATGATTTATGTGTACTATAATGTTCTGAGTTTCTCAGATTTGAGTCAGCTTCATTTCATTATGTCTGACCAGTGTTATTGTCACTAAAATAAAGCTGGTTGCACAGTTTGTAAATGTCCGTTTCTTAGTTTTGCGCAATGACTCAAGCACTAAAAATGTCTACTGTGTATTATTAAAAAGATTGGTAAGGCAGCAGGGAAAGGATAAAGTGCAAAAAAATTGTTTTAATTCAAGAAAGGCCTACAACTTAACGACATACGGACACTCTCCTCTTCAGTGCTTGCAGAGCACTGGAAATGTTGGGTAGAAATACCTTGAGTAGGGTTGCAAAGGGAGGGTATTTTACTGGTAACTTTTAAAGTTTACTAGTAAACTACCAGAATTTTATGCAATGTATCATGAGATCTGGTGGCCTTTTTGGATCGTTCATATTATCATTATCTCTGGCCCACTGTGGCCAATAGACAACTCTAGTGCCCAAAAGCTTATTTTATAATGGGCAGCGCCATTGAGGACTGTAACCATTTTGAAGTAGTAAACTGGGTGGGACTTCCTATGCGTTAAGGCTCACATAATTCCATACAGATCAGCAAATGAATTATACTCATGAGGAAACATTCTGACTGCAGGTGGCAGTAAATCGGCAAACTTCGCTTTATACCTGTTCAAACACACTAGATGGCAGTGTGCACCCTTTCAGTTTGTTTGCCAACTCAGATGTTGTAGAAGAAAATATACTACTTAAAAATGGAGGGCTCAATGGCGCCGCCACAGACAGAAGGGGAAACACAGACAAGTCACAGATGCTATAAAGCTGAAGCATCCATTTACAGTTTCTCATTTTTTTCTGTTTAGGGGTGCAAGGTAAAATTGAGGAGAACAGAGGAGGCATTACGTAACGGAAATAAGCAAATACTTGCTACAACACGCCAATGGGATCTCACTAGCTCGTGCTTGGCTTTGCCAACCTACTTGCTGGTACTGCCGACTATACTTAATTTGCTCCCAGTGTAAACAATAGATGAACAATCTTGGGTTAGTTATACATATCTTCAGCGCTGCGCAGATGCCATAATGGGACAGACACAATGATGCCTTATCCAAGTCTACGGTGTGGCATTGTTATAGATCAAATCATTAAATAAGATTTTAAAAATAGAATTGGCCAATCTGTAAAGGGTTTCAGCATGACATGACCCCTTGTATTTTTTACACACTTGTATTTATTTTACTAGCTATATCTTGTCTTTATTGTAAATGTTTTGGTGCTAAACTGGTAGCAGTTGTGAAAAAGTCAATAGTTGAAGAGGTGCAGAATTCATTTTTAAAAATAATAGTACAACAAAAATGCTGACATCAATGATGCAGTGCTCAATATCAATTTTAGTAAATAAAACATCCAGAATAGGACCTTTAATTTAAAAAATACGGAATCAATACTAGGTCTGATTGTTTTAAACACACGAGAAATAAAACACAAGAATATACACTATGTACAAGGTCAGTACCAGTACCATATCAATGTGCAGGGATATAGTGGTAGTTGAGGTAAATATGTACTTGTAGGAGGGGTAAAAGTGACTGGGCAGCAGAATAAATACAAATAATAAATAGTAGCAGCAGAGTAAGTGGTGAATGTGTGTGAGTGTGCATAGACTCAGTGCAGATAGTTTGTGGGTGGGCAGCCAATGATTAGCTACTCAGTCTTATTGCTTGGAGATAGTAGCGGTCTCGGAGCTCTAGAAACCAATTTGAAATCCAATTAAATGATATTTGTCACATGTGCTGAATACCTAGACCTTACAGTGAAATGTTTACTTACAAGCCCCTAACCAACAATGCCGTTTAAAAATATGAATAAGAATAAGAAATAAAAGTAACAAGTAGTTAAAGCAGTAAAATCAGAATAGCGAGACTATATACAGGGGGTACCGGTACAGAGTTAATGTGCAGGGGCACCGGTTAGTCGAGGTAATATGTACATGTAAGTAGAGTTATTAAAGTGACTATGCATAGATAATAACAGAGAGTAGCAGAGGTGTAAAAGGGTGGGGGGGCAATGCAAATAGTCTGAGTAGCCATTTGATAAGATGTTCAGGAGTCTTATGGCTCGTGGTTAAAAGCTGTTTAGAAGCCTCTTGGTTCCTAGACTTGGCACTCCGGTACCGCTTGCCATGTGGTAGCAGAGAGAACAGTCTATGACTAGGGTGTCTGGAGAAAAAAAATTTGAGCCTTCCTCTGACACCGCCTGGTATAGAGGTCCTGGATGGCAGAAAGCTTGGCCCCAGTGATGTACTGGGCCGTACGCACTACCTTCTGTAGTGACTTGCGGTCAGAGGCTGAGCAGTTGCCATATCAGGCAGTGATGCAATCAGTGGTGCAGCAGTAGAACCTTTTGAGGATCTGAGGACCCATGCCAAATATTTTCAGTCTCCTGAGGGGGAATAGGTTTTGTCATGCCCTCTTCATGACTGTCTTGGTGTGCTTGGACCATGTTAGTTTTTGGTGATGTGGACACCAAGGAAATTGAAGTCCTCAACCTGCACCGCTACAGCCCCGTCGATTAGAATGGGGGCGTTCTCGGTCCTCCTTTTCCTGTCGTCCACAATCATCTCCTTTGTCTTGATCACGTTGGGAGAGAGGTTGTTGTCCTGGCACCACACGGCCAGGTCTCTGACCTCCTCCCTATAGACTGTCTCGTCATTGTCGGTGATCAGTTGTGTCATCAGCAAATTTAATGATGTTGTTGGAGGGGCCCCTGTGTTGAGAAATCAGCGTGGTGGATGTGTTGTTACCTACCCTTACACCTGGCGGCAGCCCGTCAGGAAGTCCAGGATCCAGTTGCAGAGGGAGGTGTTTAGTCCCAGGGTCCTTAGCTTATTGATGAGCTTTGAGGGCACTATGGTGTGGAATGCTGAGCTGTAGTCAATGAATATCATTCTCACATAGGTGTTCCTTGGAAATTACGTGTATAACTGCACTGTGCCTTTAAATCATGTGACTAGGCTAAGCCACTTTAGTAAGTCATGGTATGATTACTCACTACATTAGATACGAAGAAATAGCCCACAACAAATCCACATTTCTCATAATAACCATGAGTAGTGCTTTTAAAAATTGCCGAACGGTAATGGTGACAGGAGCCAGCCGAGGCCTCGGTCTGCGAGTTGTGGAAAGTCTGGTGGCAGGGAACTCTGATCCGGACAAGATCATTATTGCCACGGCCAGAAACCCGAGCGGGGCCCAGGTAAATAAACACATGCGGAAATGTTATACGTCTTGTTTTGAGCGTATCCTAGGCTACAGTATTGTAACGGCCCTAGATTGGGTTTATAAGCGCGGAAATCGACTCTGCTGTTTTATTACATTGGTATCAGAAGTTACATCCACGACAGTGCGTGTGCTTGGCCGGTGAGCGCGTTCCTGTAAAATGTAGAGTCGCAAGCTAGCGCGAGGACGCGCTCTATGGAAAGGAGGGAGTAATGTAACGACGCTGGGTTTAAAAGCGCGGAAATCGACTTTACCGCACGAAGATGCTTTTGCGGCACAGTCGATAGCGCGATGGACTTCGGCCTGGAAGTTCGAGGGTTCTGCCTGTTTCATTACAGTATTCTTTACAGTATTCTTTATTGGGGTTGGTGGATGGTGGATGTTTTTTATTTTTTTTATTTCACCTTTATATAACCAGGTAGGCTAGTTGAGAACAAGTTCTCATTTGCAACTGCGACCTGGCCAAGATAAAGCAAAGCGTTCGACACATACAACAACACAGTTACACATGGAATAAACAAACATACCATCAATAATACAGTAGAAAAATCTTTATACAGCATGTGAAAATGAGGTGGGTTAAGGGAGGTAAGGCAATAAATAGGCCATGGTGGCGAAGTAATACAATATAGCAATTAAACACTGGAATGGTAGGATGTGCAGAAGATGAATGTGCAAGTAGAGATACTGGGGTGCAAAGGAGTAAGATAAATAAATAAATACAGTATGGGGATGTGGTAGATTGGATGGGCTATTTACAGATGAGCTATGTACAGGTACAGTAATATGATAGCCTTTCTGACAGCTGGTGCTTAAAGCTAGTGAGGGAGATAAGAGTCTCCAGCTTCAGAGATTTTTGCAGTTCGTTCCAGTCATTGGCAACAGAGAACTGGAAGGAGAGGCTGCCAAAGGAAGAATTGGCTTTGGGGGTGACAAGTGAGATACACCTGCAAGTGAGATACACCTGCTGGAGCCGTGCTACTGATGGGTGTTGCTATGGTGACCAGTGAGCTGAGATAAGGCGGGGCTTTACCTAGCAAAGACTTATAGATGACCTGGAGCCAGTGGGTTTGGCAACAAATATTAAGTGAGGGCGAGCCAACGAGCGCATACAGGTCCCAGTGGTGGGTAGTATATGGGGCTTTGGTGACAAAACGGATGGCATTGTGATAGACTGCATCCAATTTGTTGAGTAGAGTGTTGGAGTCTATTTTGTAAATGACATCGCCGAAGTTGAGGATCGGTAGGATGGTCAGTTTTATGAGGGTATGTCATGTAACGTAAGGTCTATCATATAGGTCATTTGCATATTCTCAATATTTTTTTACATGTTGATGTAGGCTAACATTTGCTCATACCTTCTCAAACAGACCAATTTTGTATTCGTACAATATGTTACAAATTTACCAAATGTATGGTATGTTACAAATTCCAATTTGTTGTGGCTAATGTTAGCTATGCTAGGGGTTAGGGGTTATGGTTAGGCTTAAAGTCATGCAAACGTCTTGCAACCCAAAGGTTGCATGTTCGAATCTTGTCACAGACTACTTTTGCATTTGAGCTAACTACTTACAACTTTGTATCTACTTTGGACCTACTCAGCATGTTAGCTAACCCTTCCCCCAAGCCTTTGCCTTAACTCCTAACCATAACCTTAACCCCTAACCTCGAGCCTAGCCAACGTTAGCCACCTAGGGTTAAGGTTAAAGGGTTAAGGTTAGGGAAGGGTTAACTAACATACTAAGTACGGTTAGAGAGGGAATGGTTAGCTAACATGCTAAGTAGTTGCAAAGTAGCTAATGTGGTCCGTGATGAGATTCAAACAAGCAAACTTTGGGTTGCTAGACAATCTTATACACCCTACCCATCCACCCTTCTGTGGTTTTTCCTTAAGTAACCTTCTGTCTTATGTAACCATACCAAACGTAACATATCATACTAATTTGAGTGTCCCGGATTTACTATTTCATGTCTAGTCTATATCACTGGTGAATGCCGATCTGTCATGTGCAATGTAGTTGTGTGAAGTAATTCTCTGTGTTTTGCAGGAACTCCAGAAACTAGCTGAAATATATCCAAATATCCATATAATAACACTTGGTAAGAATAATTAAATCAATAACTTTTGTATGGATGATATAATGCTATATAAAAAATCATATTGTTTTCTTACTGACTTTGCCTCCTCTCCAGATGTTGTCAGTCAGGAGAGCATAGAGAAAGCTGCACAAGACGTTGACCTGCTTGTTCAGGAGCTGGGCCTCAATTGTCTAATCAACAATGCTGGAATCAATGTTGTCGCCAATTTTGAGACAGTCACGGCTGAGAAGATGTTGGAGAACTTCCACACCAACTCTGTGGCCCCCCTTATGATCACTAAGGTTTCATTTGTTAATTTTTATCTTTACATAAACAAAAATACATGATAGTCCACCTGCATGAGAGAAATAGAAATGTTCTCACATTCTGTATCTCTGCCAGGCTCTCCTACCCCTGCTGAAGAGGGCAGCTGCCAAAGGCACGGGCATGGGCATCCATAGAGCTGCGGTCATCAACATGACTTCCTTGTTAGGGTCAGTCGAGCTCAACTGGGGTGACCGGGCCAAGAACTTCAAGTGGTATCCATACAGAACATCCAAGGTATGTGTATCATTGGTCATTTGACAACCTGATAAATGTGGACAGGTGTCGAGCAGATATAAGCCTGACTAACATAAGTGACATGGCTCTGACAACAAGTTGTTCTGTATTGACAGAGTGCTCTGAACATGGTGACCCGATGCATGGCAGTGGATCTGGAGGCTGATGGCATCCTGTGCATGGGCCTCCACCCTGGCTGGGTACGCACTGACATGGGCGGACCAGAGGTAGGCCTCTATTCTCTTCTCAACAGAGAGAACATAATGCACACTGCATCACAATATCTGTCCCTACATCCGTACTTGTTTATTTTAGTAATAGCCCCATGAGAATAAATAGTCATTTTTTTTAGGGAATCATTGATAATGAATAATCTTTAGAATTTCCCCTTTGCCTCCAGGCACCTTTGAGTCCAGAGGAGAGCATATCTTCTGTGTTGTCAGTAATTGGTGGATTGACTGAAAAGGATCATGGGTCATTTCTACACTACACCGGGGAGCCACTACCCTGGTGATTGGAATATCACCATGAATGATTTTATAAGTTGTTGGTTTGCACATGTTTATGCTTTGACTATGCAAAGTTGAATGTACTACCTAGATAGCAGTTTTGCATGAAAAAAAATGCATCATGTAATGACACTGTATGCCTAGCCTATGTTATTAAAACGAGGCAAGTTAATTGTTCTGTAGGCCTATGTGTAACAGGTTGAAGTGTCAAGGAAGCAAATAGTGGACAGTCTTTTGTTTGTCTTTGAAGGAATATGTTCTTTCAGCTTAGGATAAGAGTATTTGAAGAGTATTATGAAGATGATTTATTTGTGTCTTTAGAAATATAGTAACATACAGTATCCTGGAAAATAACATTTATCCTCTGTTATTTCCCCAATGATGCATAGTAGGAGTTTGTCTGATGTTAGCTGAAATAAAAGTTATGCACACAAGTGTTGAGAAATGAGGAACAAGGAAGTGGGTGGATATTTTAAAAACCTTGTCTTCTAAATGTTAGGAATACTTTTGCTTTGCTCTAGTTATCTCAGAGAGCTGCATGTCTCTGCACAAAACAAACACTATTAAGACATTTTCAATTCAGAAGTCAATTGTATATGATCACTTAAACATCCAAATACTACTAGATGACTGCTGAAACAATTCAACCCAGTTTTATGTGCATACTATCTTATTCATCTGGTGGCTATTTGGGTACTACATGTGATAAACCTCACCTAGCAGTTGCTTTGCAAATCGTGCTGGTGGAACAACGAGCCAGAGAAGAATAGCTTCAAATGTCAAGGCTGCTTTTGGAGTAAATGAATAAGACAAGCCAGTCTTGGACTGTCATTAGAAACTAATCAGACCTGTTTAAACTAGGTGGTAGATAGTCAGGTGCTGTAATGATCAGTGAGTCAGTCCGCCAGAGAACGAATGTATGGTAATGTAAACACACAAATGACAGTGAATGGAGGAGAGGGACAGACAGACTGTGTCATAAGGTATTCATTATTATTTCACAAATATCACATTTTGTTTAGTCTTTTATAATTGTAAATCTCACAGATTGTGTTTGCCAGAGTGTGTCACTGTATTTCTATCTGGCAATTGTAACGAATGGACAGAATACAGTGAATAAGGAATAAGGATATGGGTGACTTCATTGTTATACACTTGTAAATAATGTGTAATAACATGGTATTGGGGAGCCACTTGCTTTGAAATATATCTTTAGCTTATTTCTCTAATATATACTGAACAAAAATATAAATACAACATGCAGCAATTTCAAAGAAGTTACTGAGTTACAGTTCATATAAAGCAGTCAATTGAGATACATTCATTAGGCCCTAATCTATGCCGTTCACACGATTGGGCAGGAGTGCAGCCATGGGCCCACCCACTCGGCAGCCTGGCCCAGCAAATTTTTCCCCACAAAAGGGCTTTATTACAGACAGAAAGATTCTCAGCACCCCCCCCCCCTCCCCCAGATGATTCCTGCCGGTGAGGAAGCCTGATAATATAATAATATAATATAATAATAATATATAATAATATGATGGGGAGGTCCTGGACTGGCGTGGTTACACGTGGTCTGCAATTGTGAAGCCGGTTGGACATAATGCCACATTTTCTAAAACAACGTTGGAGGCAGCTTATGGCAGAGAAATGGACATTAAATTCTCTGGCAACAGCTTTGGTGGACATTCCTACAGTCAGCATGCGCTCCCTCAAAATTTGAGGCATCTGTGGCATTGTGTTGTGTGACTAAACTGCACAATTTAAAGTGGCTTTTTATTGTCCCCGGCACAAGGTGGGGGATATTCCACACCTGTCAGGTGGATGGATTATCTTGACAAAGGAGAATTGCTCACTAACAGGGATGTGAACAAATTTGTGCAGCAAATTTAAGATAAATAAGCTTTTTGTGCTGTATGGAAAATGTAGGCGATTTTTCTTTTCAGCTCATGAATTATGGGACCAACACGCGTTTATATTTTTGTTCAGTGTAATTTCCTTGGTTATGAAGGAGTTGTTATACAGCAACACTAACTAAATCATGTTGTCTCGCTATAGCAGGGAGGGCCAAATTTTCTGAGCAAAATAAATAAATAAATTGTATTTTTTTTAAATGTTCATTGCTGGCCATAAAAGACTGAAAACACTAGGGAATCAGCTCCAAGTGATTCTAATTTTGGAAGTCTGTGCCCAAGTATTCCCACGCATAATAGAGAGATACATGTGATCGTATACAAATGTAAGCAAGGTTTGAAATTAGAATGTTTTAGTCAAGTATTATATCTGTTTGTGCTTCTTGCCGTCAATTTACAGTCTACAAATTAGATGTAATTATGTTCCGGCCCCCTGACCACTCAATAAAAAATCGGCCTGCAGCTGAATCTAATTGATGATCCCTGCTCTATAAGGTTAAATGTCCATTAATAATATGAACGACATATGGGAGACAAGGACGATGTTCAAGTAGCAATGTTTTCCATAGGTGAGATTTTAGTTTCATTTCCAGAAGGAGACTAGCCGAAAGGTTGATACTGGTTCCTACCGAAGTCGTTTAACCATTGAGAATTGCACTCATTTTGCATATAGGATACGAGAGTGAATATGTGATTTGAATAGAGCATTAGAAGTGTTGAAATTATATGGAGTCCTGCTATACAGGACTTCACATGGCTGAGAGACATGAATTTCCTTTCCACCACAGACCTGTCCATTGGGGATCTACGTATGCCCCTCACTGAAGAGGTCAAGTACTGTATCCTGGGAATCTCTGCAGCCCTCTTCCTGATTGCTCTGAGCATTCTGGTGTGGCAATTATACCGATACCGCTCATATGCTCCAAGGAAACCTCGTAAAGACAGTACCCTACACAGGGAAGTGGGATATTTCTTTAGACCAGAGGAAAGAGTGCCTCCTACTGCCCCTCCAACACCACTTCCAGCAGCATCTGGTCTCCCATCCAGGAACTGACCAGGACCAACCCTGCTTAGCTTCAGAAGCAAACCAGCAGTGGTATGCAGGGTGGTATGCTGCTGGCACAGTGTTCTCTCAATGTTGCCTACCATAGTCAGTTTTCACACATTGTAATATACAGTGAGAGTTAGAGTTCACAAACTAGGGTTAGTCATTGTGAATTAGATTGGGACTGTAGCGTTTTTGTCAAATAACCCTACAGCCTACAACAACAAATGAATTCAATGCATTTACATCTCAAAAACTCACTCTTAAACACACTGAAACAGATATTAGGACCATATCTGTTCCCCAGGTGGAGAAGCTCCATGAAGAGGCGCGGAGGTTGAGCAATTGCCTGTCCATGGGCATCCATGTGGAGTTGCTCAGCCTGGAGGACCAGCAGGAAGAGGTGGTGGTGCAGGGCTCCCTGCTTTTGTCCCTCTACTATGACCAGCTGCAGTCCAGACTGGTGGTCACCCTTCTGGAAGCCTGGGGTCTGCCGGTGAAGGACTTAAGTCGCAGTGTGGACCCCTTTGTGAGGGTCCGGCTGCTATGGGCCGGGCAGGAGAAGGAGAAAGAGGAGCAGTCCTCCGCTGCAGTGTGTGCTCCATGAGTGGAAATCCCATATGGTGAAGGACAGCAGCAGCCCAACATTTGGGGACCAGTTCTCCTGCTCTCTGGAGGAGGAGGATGTCCCTCACATCATCATCAGGTTTGAGGTACAGAACTGAGAGAATTATTTTTATGACATTGACAAGCTAATTAGATCAGATTACAACATATTTTTCTCTTTTCCACAGGTTAAAGAATTTTATAAATTATCCAGGCATAGGATCCTGGGAGAGGTCAGAGTTCATCTGTGCGATATGGAAATCTCATACCCTCTTGAAGTCATCAAGGACCTACAGGCACCACAGAAGGTGGGTGATACAGTCTATCTGGATTTATGTGTAAAAAATTATATCAATCCTGTCTGTGAACTGTCTTGACTTCAGTAATGCATTATTATAATTTCCAGGACCTGGTTGGAGAGGTGCTTCTCTTTATGAAGTATCTCCAGAGGCTAGAGGTTGGTCTGCTGAAAATCAGGGCACCACCTCAGCCAAGTAAAAAAAATCAAGGTAAATGCCACTTTTCTTGTGTGATAAACTCATTATTGAGCTGAAGTTGCATACTGTTGCATTGTAGATGAAGGTTCTGTTGACTGTTCACAGCACTGTATGGCAAGATCAGTGTCCTCTGCAACCAGTTCAAGCTGCGGCACCAGAAGTCCACTGTGAAGACCTGGAGGGAAGTGACCGTCTTCAACGAAGTCATGATGTTCACATTGCCAGACCTACAGATCAGGGAGTGCTGCATTGTGGTCTCTGTGTACGAGATCCCTGCAGCCAAGAAGTCATCCAAACGCCTGGTTGGCCAGGTCACCTTTGGAAAGGGAAAGAGCTCAGAGGATGAACACTGGAGTTTGATGATGCGATCAATTCGTCAGCCAATAGCAAAGTGGCATCAGCTCTTAATCTGAGGCTAGCCAGGCCAGACTACCTACTTTGACTATGTTCTTGTGATGCACAGCATATTGGAACTGTGTGAAGGATCAGCATTACAGGGGATTTACACTGACATTTAGTTTTTCAAGCTATTTCTCACAACTGATATCACCTATCTATGAAATATAGACTACTATATTGAAACTGTGTGGATAAATAATACACCTGATCACCTGTGAATAATAGAAGTATTACCAGTAGGCTAAGTATTTAACGTTGCGCTGCACCCCCCCTCCTCTTTTTTATGAACACTAGAGGGCACACTTTCTTACTCAGTAGTTCATTTCTTGAAGAAATCTATAGGCAAAGAGGTTGAGTAAAAACATTCACATATTTATACAATCTCGGCTCTGAAGTCGGACTCCCACGAGCAGTTTAGGCACTTTCAAGGTACTTCAATTTCTTCTAGAAAATTGGTGCAGACAGTGGCGTCATGCCCATAGGGGGCATTTTGTTTTTTTAAGATGTTAAATTCATTTCTAAACTAAATTTCAAGCCCACATTTTATCATAATTATTTATAAAAAGATCTGTCAGCTGTATTTTGTGGAGGGAACATACTGACTGGACCAGGCAAAGAATAGCCCCCATCCCCATTCTCCCTGGTAAGTGGTTCCTTCCAAGGTGCACGGAGCAAAAAGATGCCTAGGCAGGATGCTAGATAATGCTAGATAGACGTCAATTCAACGTCTATTCCACGTTGATTCAATGTTATTTCATTGAAATGACGTTGAAACAACGTTGATTCCCCCAGTGTGTGCCCAGTGGAGAGAGTAGTGACACACGTTTGATTTGATTTTATCTGCCAGTGATGGGCAGGAAGTATGTTTGTAAATTAATTTGTTCAAGCTATGAAACCTATGCTTCTTACGGAGCCTTCATGATGAATAAATAAAACAAAACTGTTTTGTTTCTCTGTAATACTAGCCACCTAACAATTTGATGAAGTTGGCTTTAGATATCCAGCTAGATAGGTTCCCAATCTCCCAACGTCATAACTAGCTACCAAGCAATTTCAAGCTATCAGTCAAGTTAGAGTAGCTTGTCTAACTATCTTAGTTCAGATAAACAATGCAGAAAAAAATATAAAAAAATTACATTAGAATTAGGCATGTTTGACGTGTTAGAAAAATGCAAAATTCTCAGGTGTTTGAAAAATGCAAGAACAGAAGGATTGTCTGAGTTCAGACCGCAACGCCAAAACATGTGCTTCCCCAATCACAAAATGAAACTACCAAATTCTCTCCCAACACTGTGAGCTGTTGATGTGAGATTCGTGGTCAACTTGCATCTCACCCTCTCAAGGCCATTCCCAGGCGGTGCCCACCCATTTTCCAGGCCAATGTGCTGTTAGTTCTTGCTAGCTGCCACCCCCCTACCTACTACCTCCTAATGTGAACAAGCAGAGGCCTGAGAAAATAAACTTAGAGACCTTGAGATGGAAGGGACCTTCTGCCGTGCCTTTAGAGGGGCTGCAGTCTACAGGCAATTACTGTCCAGTGTCCACACTCGTAATGATGTACAGCTCTCAGGGGTAATGCAGGTGGGTGACCTGCCACAGTGGGAGGATTCTGTCCATTCTACTAAGGGTTTTGCACAGCACAATATACACACAGCCATAAGGCTTTTTAAAACCTCTTAAATGTAACTAAATGTAATTGTAAGTGTAATCTACGTAATCCCCAAAATTAATTATTTATCATGAGAGGGACATAAACAATAACTAAACAACTAGTAAGCTGCATACTCCAAGAAAGGTTAAAATTATTATTTATAAATTGCTGAGATTTAGTCACTTTTGAGGACACAAGCTCAAGTACATAGTACAAATATGAGGAAAATATGAAAAGGAGGGCCGAACATGCCCATTCACATTGACGGGGCTGTAGTGGAGCGGGTCAAGAGTTTCAAGATCCTTGGTGTCCACATCATCTACAAACTATCATGGTCCAAACATACCAAGACAGTCGTGGAGAGGGCACAACAACACATTCTCCCCCTCAGGAGACTGAAAAGATTTGGCATGGGTCCCCAGATCCTCAAAAAGTTCCACAGCTTCACCATCGAGAGCATCCTGACCGGCTGTATCACCGCCTGGTATGGCAACTGCTCGGCATCCCCCCTTTAATTTTACACTGCAGCTACTTGTGTTTATTATGCATAGTCACTTTACACCTACCTACATTGGGGAGAACACTTCAACTGTGATACGGAATCTAAAACAAAAATACAGAAAATCACGTTTAGATTTTTTTGTAATTAATTTGCATTTTATTGCAGGACATAAGTATTTGATACATCAGAAAAACAGAACTTAATATTTGGTACAGAAACCTTTGTTTGCAATTACAGAGATCATACGTTTCCTGTAGTTCTTGACCAGGTTTGCACACACACTACAGCAGGGATTTTGGCCCACTCCTCCATACAGACCTTCTCCAGATCCTTCAGATTTCAGGGCTGTCGCTGGGCAATATGGACTTTCAGCTCTCTACAAAGATTTTCTATTGGGTTCAGGTCTGGAGACTGGCTAGGCCACTCCAGGACCTTGAGATGCTTCTTACGGAGCCACTCCTTAGTTGCCCTGGCTGTGTGTTTTGGGTCATTGTCATGCTGGAAGACCCAGCCACGACCCATCTTCAATGCTCTTACTGAGGGAAGGAGGTTGTTGGCCAAGATCTCGCGATACATGGCCCCATCCATCCTCCCCTCAATACGGTGCAGTTGTCCTGTCCCCTTTGCAGAAAAGCATCCCCAAATAATGATGTTTCCACCTCCATGCTTCACAGTTGGGATGGGGTTGTACTCATCCTTCTACTTCCTCCAAACACGGCGAGTGGAGTTTAGACCAAAAAGCTCTATTTTTGTCTCATCAGACCACATGACCTTCTCCCATTCCTCCTCTGGATCATCCAGATGGTAATTGGCAAACTTCAGATGGGCCTGGACATGCGCTGGCTTCAGCAGGGGGACCTTGCGTACGCTGCAGGATTTTAATCCATGACGGCGTAGTGTGTTACTAATGGTTTTCTTTGAGACTGGGTTCCCAGCTCTCTTCAGGTCATTCACCAGGTCCTGCTGTGTAGTTCACGAGGTGAGATCTTGCATGGAGCCCCAGACCGAGGGTGATTGACCGTCGTCATCTTGAACTTCTTCCATTTTCTAATAATTGCAGCAACAGTTGTTGCCTTCTCACCAAGCTGCTTGCCTATTGTCCTGTAGCCCATCCCAGCCTTGTGCAGGTCTACAATTTAACCCTGATGTCCTTACACAGCTCTCTGGTCTTGGCCATTGTGGAGAGTCTGTTTGATTGAGTGTTTGGACAGGTGTCTTTTATACAGGTAACGAGTTCAAACAGGTGTAGTTGATACAGGTAATGAGTGGAGAACAGGATGGCTTCTTAAAGAAAAACGAACAGGTATGTGAGAGCCAAAATTCTTACTAGTTGGCAGGTCATCAATCATGCAAGAAAATGCAAATGAATTACTTAAAAATCATACAATGTGATTTTCTGGATTTTTGTTTTAGATTCCGTCTCTCACAGTTGAAGTGTACCTATGATAAAAATGACAGACCTCTACATGCTTTGTAAGTTGGAAAACCTGCAAAATCGGCAGCGTATCAAATACTTGTTCTCCCCACTGTACATGTACAAATGACCTTGACTAAATTGTACCCCCGCACATTGACTCGGTACTGGTACCCCGTATATATAGCCTCTGTATTGTTAATTTAGTGTGTTACTTTTTATTTAATTTTTTACTTTAGTTTGTTTAGTAAATATTTTCTTAACTCTATTTCTTGAACTGCATTGTTGGTTAAGCGCTTGTAAGTAAGCATTTCACCGTAAGGTCTACACTACACCTGTTGTATTCGGCACATGTGACAAATACAATTGGATTTGACTTGATTTGTATATATAATGTTTTATATGATGTATTTCCTATTCAACAAAACTGCATGAATAGGAGCAGCAGGGTATGCAGGGTAGCCTAGTGGTTAGAGCGTTGGACTAGTAACTGGAAGGTTGCAAGTTCAAACCCCCGAGCTGACAAAGTACAAATCTGTCAAGGCAGTTAACCCACTGTTCCTAGGCTGTCATTGAAAATAAGAATTTGTTCTTAACTGACTTGCCTAGTTAAATAAAGGTCAAATGAGTAAGGCTTGAAAGGACTTACATTTTTTATAATACAACTATAAGATTTCACCTTCCTTGTAACTGTAGAACACATATTTGCATATTTAGTGTTAGAGAAAATGTGCATATTTTCTTAAGGTCTCTCTTGATCAAAACGTCTGCCCCCATCTCTGTGATTGTCTCACAGAGCTCTAGCTTAGCTTCCTGAACTCATTTCTCTATGACAAACAGAAAGTGTTATTTGCTTTAAATCTATGAATGAGGTTATTCTATAAATCAATCTCTGAATGTGCTTCACCAACAAAACCACTCTCTCCTACTGCTGATTCCAAACATATGTGTTATTCATCCCATCTTCCAGTGGTGTCAGATTTCACATCCTGCTTCATTCAGTCAGTAGCGACACTCCTGTGTCCATTAGAATAAGGGCTACTGCTCTATGCAAGCCATTTCAATCAACGGTGTCCACAGATCGGTCGGAACTGTTACCAGAACCATGCAGGTCCCCTAAACAGGGGACTTTAAATCAAATAGGTTTTATGTGGACCTGCAGCTCTACATTTCATAGTTCCCTTCTCTAGGAACAATGAAAAGTTACTCTCATTATAATGTTGATTGATTCAGACTGTGCAGCGATACAGAATATCTGTCTCAAAATAGTAAACATAATAGTATAAACATAATTATGTTATGTCATTGTCATCAGCTGCTCTGACATTTTGTTAATTGCTCCGCGTGAAATTAGAAGTAAATATTTAGTCACTGCTGTTAACCGCTTTCCTTGTTGGATTGCCAACACTGTGAATACAGTTGAGGACTTCGCTTCACCTGTGGCCTCCTCTTTCATGTTCAATAGAAATGTATTTTTTCTTTATACTGAACAAAAATATAAACTCTCATGTTTCATGAGCTGAAATAAAATATCCCAGCAATGTCCCATACACACAAAAAATATATTTCTCACAAATTCTGTGCACAAATTTGTTTACATCCCCTAAAAATACTATTTATTTATTTATTTTGCTCAGAAAATGTGGCCCTCCCTCCTATAGCGAGACAACATTCTTTAGTTAGTGTTGCTGTATAACAACTCCGTCATAACCAAGAAAATTACACTGAACAAAAATATAAACCCATGTTGGTCCCATAATTCATGAGCTGAAAAGAAAAATACCCTACATTTTCCATATGCACTTATTTATCTTAAATTTGCTGCACAAGTTTCTTCACATCCCTGTTAGTGAGCGTTTTTCCTTTGCCAAGATAATCCATCCACCTGACAGGTGTGGCATATCAGGAAGCTGATTAAACAGCATGATCATTACACATGTTGTACTGTTACACACCTTGTACTGGGGACAATAAAAGGTCACTCTATAATGTGTAGTTTTGTCACACAACACAATGCCACAAATGTCTCAAGTTTTGAGGGAGCATGCATTTGGCATGATGACTGCAGGAATGTCCACCAGAGATGTTGCCAGAGAATTTAATGCTAATTTCTCTACCATAAGCTTCCTCCAATGTCGTTTTAGAGAATTTGGCATTATGTCCAACCAAATTTGGCAATACCTCCAACCGGCCTCACAACCGCCCAAGACCTCAACATCCAGCTTCTTCACCTGCGGGATCATCTGAGACCAGTCACCCAGACAGTTGATCAAATCAAATCAAATGTTATTTGTAACATGTGCCAAATACAATAGGTATTTTACTGTAAAAAATAACAATAACGAGGCTATATACAGGGGGTACATGTACAGAGTCAATGTGCGGAGTAAAGGTTAGTTGGGGTAATTAATTAAGGGAATATGTACGTGATTGACCTGATTGTTGCATGTTACATTTATATTTTTGGTCAGTGTAGAATAACAAAAAAAAACAATAAAAACAATGATAAATAAATGTCATGACGGGATGTAATTTAAAGTTGAAGAATGTACTTTTCCTCCAGTGCACAGGCTAATAGTCAGAGATGGTATATTTTATTTTAAAGCTTGGCTTTGAAACGTGAGTGTGGAGTGTCGTGGTTGGAAACAAAAACAATGCAGTGTTATTTCTGAGCTACTGCAAGCTACAGCAGAACATGATATACGGGACTTTACAGGACTCCGGATTTACAGGACTCTTGAGGATATCTGTCAGGCACCACTGAGGATTTCATAACATAACCATATGTCTGAGAGAAGCATGTACATTCCATATGGTTTACACTTGATGTACAGACAGTACAGACAGTGCATGTTCTTACTGTATGTCAATTGTCTCTTATATCCCCCCTCTGGAGGGGCCTTGTTGTTGAGTTACATCAGGGATACACAGAAAAAGGCTGGGTGGAACTACATTTTCTTCCTGAGTTTTAGAGTTAAACTGCTTGATTTTAGCATGTAGTATCATCCATTCTTAGTTTTCGGACAATGTTTCAATTGAAGATAAAATAACAAACATAAGATTCAACAGAGGTAGGGTATGAGCTTTACTATGTTGAGAGACAACAAAAATATACTCAAATATCTACTTTTAGTGTGGCATTATTGGAGTTGTGTGAAGTTGGTGTTGTGGCCTTCTGCCTGTCAGCCCTCCCTGCTGAAAAATGGACTCATTCCATTCTGCTTCTCCCACATTGTCCCTTGGGGAGAGGTTCTCCCTGGCAGAAAGGAGAAACTTCTAGACTATACCAAACCCTAATCAATGCTTTGTAGACAACAGATGGAACTACATTTGAAATTGTTCCTTACAGGTCATTTTCAACAATGCAGAGTTAAAGAGAAGATCATAAAATATATAAAAGAAATAGAAATAGTGACACAAGGAATAAATACACAGTGAATAACTAATACAAATAATCAGTAAAAGATAACATGGCTGTTTACAGGTAGTACCAGTACAGAGTCGATGTGCAGGGGTATGAGGTAGCTATGTACAGTACATATAGGTACGAGTAAAGTGACTTGGCAACAGGATCGTTAATAGACAGTAGCATATTGTGACGGCCCTGAATTTTTCTGAACGTCTCAGTGCAGCTCCTTCCAATCGGGCGCTTTCCCTTTAATTCCCAATTAAATAGCCAGCATCAGCTGTGCAAAAGTAGGGTTGTGATGGAGACGTGAATGAGGATGTGTTCAACCCTCAGTTCCGAAGCTTCTCTATTCCGTTCGTTTTGTAGCCTAAGAGAGTTTACCCAGGATCGGATCCACTCTTTGCGTCCGTGGACTACACCTCTCCGTTCTTCGTGGCCTTTCTCCGCTGGAGATCTATTGGCGGATTGGATTGTCTGACTGACCGACTGACTACAACCTTTTTGTATACGGTGTTTAATTTGTTTTGATGTGAGGTATACTGTGATGATTTATGTAGTTAGTTGTAGTTGAGGACGTAGTAAGAGTATATACGCTTTAAGTTCTGTGGTAAAATAATTGTTATATTGATGGTATGTTTAATAATGTGTTTACGCTACACTGAATGAACGGACAAACATTGCGTGACAAAAGTCACTTGAGTTCACTGAACTCCTTTACCGGGCAGGACTCTTTTTAGGCCTGAGGTACAGGACATTTCTGGAGGAACCAGAACTCATTGTGTTATATTATATGTGTGTGTAATCATTGATGTTGTTAATACAACCCACGCAAAATAATATAGTTGTTTTTGAAGTTCTTTCTAATGTTTTAAGGGTTTATGAAAAGTTTATTTCCATCCTGACTTTTACATAAGACCTTTGTATTGGTGTAGACTTGACGGACCAGATGAGACTCATTCCCACCCAAACTAAAAGGAGAAACCAATGTTTTCTCTGGTAGGCACAACCTACCTGGCACCCCTATAAATAATAACCTCAAGTCAAAACCGTTACAATATGTGGTGTCAGCATGCATGTGTGTGCTTGTAAAGGGAGGTACCTAGTCAATTGCTCAAATGAATTCAACCGAAACCTGTCTTCTGCATTTAACTCAACCGCTCTGAATCAGAGCATTGCAGAGGGCTACCTTAAATGACATCCACGTCATCAGCACCCAGGGAGCAGTTGTTGTTGGGAGTTAACTGCCTTGCTCAAGAGCAGAACAGCATCATTTTTTTTGGGGGGGGGGGCTTCCTCTGATACTGTTTGGTATAGAGGTCCTGGATGGCAGGGAGCTCGGCCCCATTGTACTGAGCAGTATTCACTACCCTCTGTAGCGCCTTATGGTCGGATGCCAAGCAGTTGCCATACCAAGCAGTGATGCAGCCAGTCAAGATGCTCTCAATGGTGCAGCTGTGTGTAGAGGGTCAGCGTGGCGGATGAGTTGTTGCCTACCCTCAACACCTGGGGCCGGTCCATCAGGAAGCACCTGGCAGACATACCTCAGACAGACCAGTTATTCTAAGGGCTACACATCACACACCAGTCCCTTATTCTCACTGCGTTGTTCTGTCTTATCTCTTGTTTATCCTCCCTGTTGAACACTTTCCAAATCCCACACATTACCCTCTTTGAGGCAGAGTTAGATACGAGCCATAGAACCATCTCCACCACAATAAAAGCTGTCTTTGTCAAGGACAGGTCTCTGGCTCACTTCTGTGCCTTGTATTCTCCCTGATGAGTATTTTCTGATACTGCAGCACAGCACTTGCCCTTAAGACGTCCCTCCAACTGTATAGAAGAACTTACAATTGGCCAGAGATACATGTCTAATTAGCCTGGCAGAAAAGACAGAGAAAAAGGCATTTGAAGAGCACCAGATGTAACACAAAGAAACTCATTGGTAACATACTCTGTAAAGTACATCAGATAAACTTGATGAAATATAGATTGGAGCAAAAATGTATTCATAAATACACTGCAATTCCTCAGGCCAGGAGTATGAACCTTCATCTGTTTACACTTAAAGTAATAGGCTCTGCCTTTCTTTGAAGTTTCTAGAGACCCTGTGTCTATCGTGAAACTACACCCATTTAAATGATAACACAAACATGTTTTTAGCTGAGGAATGTGATTCTGTGCTCATCCCTGCATGTGGCCAGTAGTCACACCATGATGGGGTCAACAAGAAAAGACAAGGCCAGATCAGATGTGGTGCTGGCATGTTAGCGAAGGTCAACAGGCAGGGGTTGTATTTTAAAACAACAAGGACCACCTGGAGCAAATGTTTTTTTTATTCTGCTCCCAGCTGAAGATTAGAGCCATTCTCCCACCGATATTCTGGCAGCTCTGTGAAATGTTTCCTTTGTAACGTTAGTTTGAACTGGTTGAACGTAAGATCAAGGTCTTTATCAGTGTCATTAATCAAACCTCTGTGTCCTGGAGAATATAATACCTTTAACCCCATTTGTCACCTCAGAGAGATCAATGTGCAAAAAAAGCCAAAGAAGGGGAGAGGAGATGGTGACATGACCACAACAAACCACAGTTACATAATCGCCGAGGACAACGTGGCATATGCCATAAACTGATGAACGCAACAAGATGAAAGATGTGTCATTGGAAGTGAATGTACAACTGCTTTTGTAGAAGGAAGGCAAGGTTTCGAGGAATTACATAACATGTGACTGTCAGCCCATTCTGAGTCATCTTAGCCAGTCATCCAATGGAACTCTAATTGTTCATACACTTATCATTGATCCAGCACTTTGTCTACTTATTATCATACATCATTGACCATGATGGTGCTGGCCACACACAACGCAGAACAACTGTTATGATAGGAACTACAGTATTTCTTATGTTATCTCTCCTTCTTTGTCTTTTTTTTGACAGAGATGAAACAATGTGATTGGCGCAAATCTATGGTACAATGTCACAGTGAATCATATTTCCCCCTCAGTTATACAGACTGATTTGCAAGAATACACGTTTTATTTCTTTATCTTTATTGTAGTACTTGTGCAAAGCAGTAGAAGGTACAGTAAATGTATATAATGAACTTGCCATAGTGGTACATCTTCAAATTACTTGACCCTTGCTATTTACAAGGGAAGAATTTATAAGGTACATATTTTCTTATTTTAGTGTATATCTGCATAGCTATCTTTATAGGTAAGCCAGGCTAAACGTTTGCACTCACAAAATAGAGTAGTTGGGAACCTTTCACAGCATATACAAATTGGACATTCAGTTCAATTATCCATAAGATTACAATATTCATAATCAACAATATTCAGTGTAATGTAGAGGAGCTCCTTCTTCCCTCATGTTTGGATAATCAATCACATGTTATTTGATCTCTGTATTGAATGGCAAAACATGAAATACAGCAAGGATATACTCAGAAAACTGTATGTGACACTGTCAATTACAATTCCATTTGAATACATTTGGATCAATTCTTATTTTATTATCTCAAACTAATAATATAATGAAAGAGAGGTGTAATGTACATACAAATATACACAACATATACCGAAAATGGAATGTAGTTGATCACACAATAATGATATAGCAGGTGTTGAGAAAACAGGAGTGAGATGTGTTTCAACAAGGAAAGAGACAACTTTCTTATTAAGAAAAATACATATTCCATTTAAGGAAAACAATTAAAACGTTATCTTTAAAAATGCAACTGGTCAGGAAAGTGCCACTCATCTCGCTCCCAGGCTAATAGCGTATGAGCATTGGGAAGAAGTGTCTGGTGAATGAGATTGAAGTGCCACTGACATTGTAGCCTACGCAACAATGTAATTTCAAAGTGAAGGCTCATATTTGTTTCAATATTATATTAACCAGATTAAATAAACATGTTTACATAAAACAAATAGAATGATGAAATACAGAATATAAATTCATATTAAAACAGCACTAATTGTCACAGTTTGGTTATGACTTTTTCACCAAAAAAAAGTAAAGTAAATATTTCCAGTCCCCAAACACATTCTAAATATATCATTATACATATTAAAGACCTCTACATGAGGATTTTTTTACAACTTATTTACAGTTCTTCTCACAACTTCATCTGCAACTGTTTACTCCAGCTGAATAGCACAGTAAGCATCTCTATTGTTGGTCTGTTTGAGTTAAAGCTGAGAGCGTTCCTGTTTGCCATTTCCTTACTTATCCAATGTACTATCTGTGATTATATTCAATCAATCAATCAAATGTATTTATAAAGCCCTTCTTACATCAGCTAATGTCACCAGGTGCTGTACAGAAACCCAGCCTAAAACCCCAAACAGCAAGCAATGCAGGTTTAGAAGGACCTGCATTTTCATAATGAATATATCTGTTTGAATACCAATACCATTTCAATGACCTATTCAGAGCTGATATTCTTACTCTACACAATCCCCAGCTATTGTAAGTACAGAGTAGGGTAGTGAGGTAGTGTAGGGTAGTGATTACTACACTCTTAGAACAAAAGGTGCTATCTAGAACCTTAAAAGGGGTTTTCAGCTGTCCGCATAGGAGAACTCTTTGAAGAACCGTTTTTTCGAAGAGTACACTGTGTTTTCAGGTCACATTTATCAGATTATATTTACAGTACTGCAGGTGGGGAATGAATGCTGTTAGCCAGAGACTCACCCATCTAATTGGTGGCTCCAAATATTTCCATATGCAAGTCATCTTAGAGGAAATATTTTTGATAACGAATGAAGGAAAACTGACATGTATAGCATGGATGCAAAAAAAACTAACAATCAATTGAAACTGAGAGTTTCGTTATTTGACGTATGTTTTGAACCTTGCTCTTATGTCACAGAAAATGTACTATTGCCGTTGGGTCACAGATAAGAGATTACTGGGTTTTCAATAAGCAAGGAGTTTTAAGGCTCATTGAGACTTCTGTTCTTTTGAGCTACGCCATAACATTTCCAAACAGGAATGGACTTCCTGCAGATGTAACTTACACCTCCGTTCAGAATGAAGATTTGTATCCCTGACTTAATCTTCCTGATGTTCTTTGAAGAAAAGACAGGCCAAGAACAATCTTGACCCTGTGAGCGTGTGTTATAAAGGAGCGTAGTATTGTGCAAACACTGAGCAGCGATGCATGGGGCACCAAACCAGATATTCATGGTTTCACTTTGGTCCATGCGATACCAACTATAGCGAGCGTTTCATTCCCAAAGCACAGGTTCGCCATTAAAGCATGGTCCTATACCCTGATTGCCTGTCTGCATTATTTTCAATTAAGCGCTGTTAATCCATTCATCCTCCACCTCCTTGTTACAGTATGTGGTCCCTCGCTTAGACCCCCAAGCTCCGTTTCTGCTCAAAGTATGCATCAAACCTGGCCATGGCATACTCCTGTGGACAGACAAAGGAAAGAAAAATATTGGAACATTTGCACAGAATGGATTTCAGACAATGGATAAAGAGAGAGAGAAAAGGAATCCAACTGAAAATCCGCCTCGCACAGTACGTGTGTCAGTTATATATATTTCAGCAAAGAAAGGAAATATAACAGAGATAATCTTTACCAGGTTGACCATGGAAAATATTTGTGTATAGTTCAGAGTAGTCTTTGACACCAAACATAGCAAGGAACACACTGACAGTGCTTTCTGATTGTCTGGGTATACATTGTATGCTTCCATGTGCTGTCTTATGCAACATGCACTTCTCATTTATTTTGTTTGAGGGAGAATGGCTGTGTTTTTGTATATCACACATATAAATGTGTAAAACAAAGGCATGGCAACCAGATAATGGACACTCACCATGTACCCAAACTCAATGGTGGAGATTCTCGCCTGGATCATCGACCACAGACCCCAGAAGAAGTGCGAAGCCAGAGCAAACCTGTGTAATTACCAACAGACAAATGTTTCAATAAAACTGTGGACGAGCACAATGGCAGTATGGTCCATTAAACATACATATGGGTGAACTGAGAAAACCTTTGGTCCATAGCAACTGCCACATGGAAATGTGCTATTTCATCACTACTGGACTGATTGCAGAGTTTTATTTCCCAGGGAGCATTTTACAGTAACCAAGAGGCCCAGTCTGAGGGGTTTATTATTATTATGATTTACTGCTGCTCTCTCAACAGGAGGCCATTCTAAGTACTAAACCACAGGTGTCCTCAGAGTTGTAAAAAAAAACAGTAAGTCAACTTGTCCTCATGTGTCATGATGACTCATATGGTGTGTCAGAGACACGTGAGCAATTTCAACCCTCATTCACATTCCAGCAAAAAGCCTTGGCCACTTCAACGTGGTGCTCACCTGTTGGCTTCCACAAACAGCTCCTCTTTGAGTTTCATCTGGTCTTCAGCGCTCTGATTCACAAATCCCTGCTCAGTCTCTGACAGGTAGCTTCCAATGAAATGTAGCTGAAAAGAGGAACATCAATGTTATTGGCTGTCTTTTGCCTAGAGAGCCACTCATTCAGATTCAGAGGACAAAAAGTCTTCATACGGTCATCCTTACTCACCTGTTGGGCTTTAGTGGGATAATTATTTGAGTTGACATGGAAAAATGGGAACTTGTCATTTGTATAGTCATACATCCATTCACAGAAGTGGTTTCCTATGTCAAATCCCCTGAAAACACAATATGGAGAGAAAAAACATTAACAATGATATCACATTTGCCAGGTCTGCAGTCCTGTCAGTTACACCTGATATTTGATAAGCGTATTTTCAATGTTGCAGAACTGAACATTCTTGCAATGTACATTGCATTGCCACATGGATTGAGGATTATGATTGTTTGGGCTCTTTTCCTTGTATGCCCAAATGAAAACTAGGGCTGCAGTAAAATGTTACCATAGCAAAAGGAAGAGAAATATGAGATTTCTCACAAAGGGAACGAAAATGGGTTGTTCTTTGTGAAGGAAATCACAGCTGCTGCTGTGGAAACCAGACAAGAGGAACAACTTGGAGGATAAACTCTTTCCTAACATTTCTCTACCCCTGGCTGCGGCATTATGGGTTAGTGCTGAAAACCTGTACAGTTCAAACCCTTTCAAGCGAGCCACACCTGCTGCTAAGGAAACCAACTGGGAAGAAAACAGTGGGAAAACAAACAAGATGTGAGTTTGACATGGGCCTCCTAGGACTGTTCTCATTGTGTACAGAAGTCCATGTGACAACCATTTTTTTTGGTATGAATTTTTCTGAACCGTCTCAGTGCTTCTCCTTCCAATAGGGCGATTTCCCTTTAATTCCCAATTAAATAGTTATTATCCTTCCAATAGGGCGCTTTCCCTTTAATTCCCAATTAAATAGCCAGCATCAACTGCGCAAAGGTGGGGTTGTGATGGAGACGACGTAAATGAAGATGTGGTCAACCCTAAGTTCCGAAGCGTCTCTATTCCGTGTGTTTTGTAGCCTAATGGAGTTTTACCCAGGATCGGATCCACTCTTTGCGTCCGTGGACTACACCGCTCAGCGGATTGGATTGTCTGACTGACCGACTACAACCTTTTTGTACACGGTATTTCATTTGTTTTGATGTGATGTATACTGTGATTTATATAGTTCGTTGTAGTTGAGGACTTAGTAAGAGTTGATACGCTTTAAAGATCTGTGGTAAAATAATTGTTATGTTGATTGTATGGTTAATACTGGGTTTACGCTACACTTGAATGAACTGACAAACATTACGTGACAAAGGTCACTTGAGTTCCCTGAACTCCTTTACCGGGCTGGACTCTTTTTAGGCCCGAGGTACAGGACATTTCTGGAGGAACCAGAACTCATTGTGTTATTTTTTTAAATCTCTGAAACTGGAAACACTTATCTCCCTCACTAGCTTTAAGCACCAACTGTCAGAGCAGATTACTGCACCTGTACATAGCCCACCTATAATTTAGCCCAAACAACTACCTCTTTCCCTACTGTATTTATTTTATTTATTTTGCTCCTTTGCACCCCATTATTTTTTGTCTCTACTTTGCACATTCTTCCACTGCAAATCTACCATTCCAGTGTTTTACTTGCTATATTGTATTTACTTTGCCAACATGGCCTTTTTTATCTCACCTCATTTGCTCACATCGTATATAGACTTGTTTATACTGTATTATTGACTGTATCTTTGTTTTACTCCATGTGTAACTCTGTCGTTTTATGTGTCGAACTGCTTTGCTTTATCTTGGCCATGTCGCAATTGTATTAGAACTTGTTCTCAACTTGCCTACCTGGTTAAATAAAGGTGAAATATTATTATGTGTGTAATCATTTGTTGGTAATACAACCCACACAAAATACAGTTGTTTTTGAAGTTCTTTCTAATGTTTTAAGGGTTTATGAAAAGTTTATTTCCATCCTGACTTTTACATAAGTCCGTTTGTATTGGTGTAGACTTGACGGACCAGATGGGACTCATTCCCTTCCAAACCAAAAGGAGAAACCAATGTTTTCTCTGGTAGGCACAACCTACCTGGCACCCCTATAAATAATAACCTCAAGTCAAAACTGTTACAAGCTTCCTAATGGTGCCCTGTTCTACCCTACCATAGAGAACATTGGTTTCTCCTTTTGGTTTGGGAGGGAATGAGTCCCATCTGGTCCGTCAAGAAGGTGAAACCTGATCCGTCTTGAGAGTGACGAGCACATGTGGTGACGTACAATGACTACGAGGGAGCCTGAGGGTCAGGACAGTGGGGGTGGGATGTTTTGACAGAACTAACTAGGCCAATAACAGTGAAGGTCCTTTCTGAGAAATAGGGCACTCAAGCATTCCATGTTTTGCAAAAAAGGCTGTGGTACAGGAAAACCTACAGTAAGAGATTGTGTGGAAGTTCTGGATGGCTTAGTTAGATTCTGAAATAAAACTCAGTAACCCAGATGAAGACAGCTTGCTGCTGAAAAATTGGAGATTTTAAATGAATCTGTGGCTACATTCTTGTCTTTAAACCATGACAAATACAAAATACCAGGGTAAATTCCTTCCATCAATAGCTGTGTTGCAGCAGACATTACATTAGAGTTCCTATGAATATTTCATGAGGCAGAAGCTGTGAATGATAAATGTGAAGGAATATGGTTGGAGAACAGTCAGGGGAGCTTTGGGAATCCACTGTTAGATTCTGTGCATAAAGCTAGCTGGATGATTAGATTGAACAGGTTGTCTGGCTCTGCTCCACCAGCCCAGTCTGCTTGATTCCAGAGATTCAGACACACTCAGAAGGGTGAAAGAATGTCACAATGGATCGGCCATGATTTACCATCTGCCGAGACAGTGTCACCTTGGATAGACACAGCCCTCCCACATCGTACAGTGTGGTCAATGTTTCCTGGCTCTTAGACACCCAAAATGTTGTACATTCACTACAATTTGTGACCAAAGTAGTTGAATCGGTTGAAAAGGAGATGATTACAGTATACACTGACTAGTGCCCTGAGCATGAACACACCTGTAGTTGTAGCTGCTGTATTCAAAGTCAATCAGCATGAGCTTCTGTCTGTCAGTGCCTTCACAACCACTGAGGAGAAGGATATTTCCTAAAGGATGAGTGAATAATTATTACACCACCCACACATACACACAGTAAAACACATTAGCAAGGGATTTCAACGATTTTCTTCACTAGCTTTATACAAACTGCAATACTATGCCTAACAGTGGCCTAGCACAGTTTAACGGGATCTCCGTAAGTTTGGAGCAAGGGCAAAACCCCTCAAAAACATGGGGCATAGAGAAAAATGTGCAGTTTTATAGCTAATTTCATGCTATTCTACACATTTTGCCATGAGGCTGAGAGAAAATTCAGAAGCTTTAAAGCTCATTTCCTGTCATAGGATTGGCCCCCCTGTGGGTGTGTGTGCTATGCCAGTGTACACACTCCTGTGTACACACTTCCCATCCGAAACAGATCAGAACAGTTAGTGCATATATTATGACAAAATTTAGTTGGTTTTGGTCTTTGGCCAGGTTTTTTTAGGCTGTTTGTCCACACAACATTTTATCTCGAGGCAAGCCGAAAATCTACACCCCTTCGTCAGTCATTGGTCAACAGTAGGGATTCTTCAATAAGGTGTTTGTTGCCATTCAACGATAGACAACTTGTTTTCATATACATTTTTTTCACCTGAGAAATACTTCACCAAACATCTTATTTAAATGTAAAATTCTGTGACTAAGATCTCCTCTGCAAAAATGTACAAATGTATGACAGATTTCTTGAGTTATCTTTGATTCCTTCTGACTATTTTCAGGAAGTGTATACTGGCTACAGAGTCACAATATGGACAAACAGTACTATTGTCGCGTTTTCCTTGTTTTTTTAAGCGACAGTCTTTTAAGGGAGTATGCAAGCACACTCGTTCGGTTCGCCTAGCCGGGTTCGGCAAGGTGCCAGCCAAACCGAAGCATGCAGAATCCTTCAGACCCCTTACCTTCTTGACAGTCATTGTGGCAGAAAACCACAGGGGAATGACTGGAGTCCAGCAAAGACCTACAGAGACAAACAAGCCATATTTAAGCAGGTAAAAAGCAGGAGATATAAGTCTCCTAATTCACTGTTTACCCCCAAAAACAGGATGCAAAATGCCAGAACATATTTCAACCATATTTTAATATAATTATTGGTTTATTGTTGTTGACTGGATTCCACACCAATTTAGTGGAAAACACCATATGACTAGTACATAACTGAATTACTGCATATACATGTAATAATGTCCGTTCATGTGTGCTTAGTGTAAATACTGTTGTGTACGTTATGCAGGGACCAGGGTGGATGTGATGTGGGCCTTACTTGAGATTCTCCATCTCCTGGGGCAGGTTACAGCTCATCAGACGGGCAAACTTGAGCAAGTGGGACTCCCTGGTGAAGGTGAGTCTCATCACCTGGTTCAGGTACCTGTGGATGGGGGAAAACATCAGGACAGTCAGGGTACTGTATGTATGGGAACACTGGGATACAAGCTGTTGTAGAGTTTATAGATAAGACGGATATCACTATTTTATCACAGCGATGCACTTCGATGCACAGCACTCGTACAAATCACACATTATTTTGCTGACAAGCAACCTTTCGCTTGTGATTTACCTGAAACTATCCTCAGACCACGACGAAGGTCACTCTGATAAGTGAATCCCTTTAACAACTTAAATGCCTTAAGTGTAAGCAAAGAAGACATTCATAGAACACAGAGGGGGCAATTATTTTTGACCAAGACTGTTATTGCTGTGTAGTTTTACTCTACAAAGACCATAGGAAAACATAATTTGTCTCTCTGTTATCCTCAAACCAGGTGACTAGAGAATCAACCAACAAAAGCAAACTAGCTAACCATTTTGTAAGAGGAGATATTTGTGACAGCTAATGTTTGTTTGGAGTGTGAGGTCAAGTTAGGCAACGAGGGTTTACAGTTTCTAATAAGAGACCAACTCACTTGTCAATAGTTCCAAACAGCCATTTGGGCTCCTTGTTGAAAGGCATCCTCATACCATGGAACTTGGCCATCTTCTCAGCTATTTCAGCAGATATGCTAGGCATGCTCAGCTCATCCGTGTCCAGTTTACGACTCTATTAACACAAAGAGGTCAAGGAAGTAAGGTCTACAAGTCTTAGCTGAATACAGGTTATCTTCATTCCCCTCACGCTGACAGCTTTATGTGCTACAATAAGCAGAAACACCATTACCAATAGACTGCTGACAGTGTTGTCATAAAGAATGGTGGGTATAACCAGTTCCAATGCCCTTAGGCCCTCTAATTTGCTCACTGTCAACCTGACAGTTTAAGATCTTATCAAAGAGGAAGATGTTTAAAGGCCACACGCTTGACCTCTGTGGATTCTTGGTCTCTGAGTACTAGTGAATAACTCAAATGTTTCATTTTTACTGCTATTCTCAAAAATGATTAATAATATACCGGCCATTTCAATAACCCTGTGTGGATCTTCATGCACCATTGACCTGAGAAGAGGAAGAAGGTAGGTCACAGGCTATACATTACCAGTCAAAAGTTTGGACACACCTACTCATTCAAGGGTTTTTCTTTATTTTTACTATTTTCTAAGTTGTAGAATAATAGTGAAGACATGAACACTATGAAATAACACAGATGGAATCATGTAGTAACCAAAAAAGTGTTAAACAAATCAAAACGAATCAAAACTTCTTCCCAAGTAGCCAACCTTTGCCTTGATGACAGCTTTGCACACTCTTGGCATTATCTCAACCAGCTTCACCTAGAATGCTTTTCCAAGAGTCTTGAAGGAATTCCCACATATGCAGAGCACTTGTTGGCTGCTTTTCCTTCACTTTGCGGTCCAACTCATCCCAAACCATCTCAATTGGGTTGAGGTCGGGGGGATTGTGGAGGCCAGGTCATCTGATGCAGCACTCCATCAGTCTCCTTGGTCAAATAGCCCTTACACAGCCTGAAGGTGTGTTTTGGGTCATTGTCCTGTTGAAATTATCCAATTATAGTCCCACTAAGCGCAAACCAGATGGGATGGCGCATGGCTACAGAATATGGTGGTAGCCATGCTGGTAAAGTGTGCCTTGAATTCTAAATAAATCACAGATAGTGTCACCATCAAAGCACCCCCACACCATCACACCTCTTCCTCCATGCTTCACAGTAGGAACCACACATGCGGAGATCATCCTTTCACATACTCTGTGTCTCACAAAGACACAGCGGTTGGTCACTGAGTTAATGAAACAATTTGTCATGTTTTGTCTTAGATTGTCTTGTCATTATGCTTTCCCTTCTGTTCGTTTCCCCCTGCTGGTCTTATTAGGTTCGTTCCCTTTTTTTTATCCCTCTCTCTCCCCCTCCCTCTCTCTCCTCTCTCTATCGTTCCGTTCCTGCTCCCAGCTGTTCCTATTCCCCTAATCATCATTTAGTCTTCCCACACCTGTTCCTTATCTTTTCCCCTGATTAGAGTCCCTATTTCTTCCCTTGTTTTCCGTTCCTGTCCTGTCGGATCCTTATCTATTGTTCACCGTGCTGTGTCTATGTATTGCCCTGTCGTGTCGTGTTTCCCTCAGATGCTGCGTGGTGAGCAGGTGTCTGAGTCTGCTACGTTCAAGTGCCTTCCCGAGGCAACCTGCAGTTCTTGATCAAGTCTCCTGTTTGTTCTCGTCATTACGAGTAGTATTATGCCTTTTGTTTGTAAAGTAACTTTACTGGATTAAATACTCTGTTTTCGCCAAGTCGCTTTTGGGTCCTCATTCACCTGCATAACAGAAGGATCCGACCAAGGAATGGACCCAGCGACTACAGATGCTCGTAACACTGCCGTCGAGATCCAAGGAGCCATGCTCGGCAGACACGAGCAGGAATTGTCTGCTGCTCGCCATGCCGTGGAGAACCTGGCCGCTCAGGTTTCCGACCTCTCTGGACAGTTCCAGAGTCTTCGTCTCGTGCCACCTGTTACTTCCTGGCCTGCCGAGCCTCCGGAACCTAGGGTTAATAACCCACCTTGCTACTCCGGGCAGCCCACGGAGTGCCGCTCCTTTCTCACCCAGTGTGATATTGTGTTCTCTCTCCAACCCAACACATACTCTAGCGAGAGAGCTCGGGTTGCTTACGTCATTTCACTCCTTACTGGCCGGGCTCGAGAGTGGGGCACAGCTATCTGGGAGGCAAGGGCTGATTGTTCTAACAATTACCAGAACTTTAAAGAGGAGATGATTCGGGTTTTTGACCGTTCAGTTTTTGGTAGGGAGGCTTCTAGGGCCCTGGCTTCCCTATGCCAAGGTGATCGATCCATAACGGATTACTCTATAGAGTTTCGCACTCTTGCTGCCTCTAGTGACTGGAACGAGCCGGCGCTGCTCGCTCGTTTTCTGGAGGGACTCCACGCAGTGGTCAAAGATGAGATTCTCTCTCGGGAGGTTCCTTCCAGTGTGGACTCTTTGATTGCTCTCGCCATCCGCATAGAATGACGGGTAGATCTTCGTCACCAAGCTCGTGGAAGAGAGCTCGCGTCAACGGTGTTTCCCTGCTCCGCATCGCAACCATCTCCCTCCTCTGGCTCAGAGACTGAGCCCATGCAGCTGGGAGGTATTCGCATCTCGACCAAGGAGAGGGAACGGAGGATCACCAACCGCCTGTGCCTCTATTGCGGATTTGATGGACATTTTGTCAATTCATGTCCAGTAAAAGGCCAGAGCTCATCAGTAAGCGGAGGGCTACTGGTGAGCGCTACTACTCAGGTCTCTTCATCTAGATCCTGTACTACTATGTCGGTCCATCTACGCTGGACCGGTTCGGGTGCTACATGCAGTGCCTTGATTGACTCTGGGGCTGAGGGTTGTTTCATGGACGAAGCATGGGCTCGGAAACATGACATTCCTTTCAGACAGTTAGACAAGCCTACGCCCATGTTTGCCTTACATTTACATTTACATTTAAGTCATTTAGCAGACGCTCTTAGTCATCTTCCCAGTATCAGATTTGAGACACTACCTTTAACTCTCACAGTATCTGGTAACCACAGTGAGACTATTTCTTTTTTGATTTTTCGTTCACCTTTTACACCTGTTGTTTTGGGTCATCCCTGGCTAGTATGTCATAATCCCTCTATTAATTGGTCTAGTAATTCTATCCTATCCTGGAACGTTTCTTGTCATGTGAAGTGTTTAATGTCTGCCATCCCTCCCATTTCTTCTGTCCCCACTTCTCAGGAGGAACCTGGCGATTTGACAGGAGTGCCGGAGGAATATCATGATCTGCGCACGGTCTTCAGTCGGTCCCGAGCCAACTCCCTTCCTCCTCACCGGTCGTATGATTGTAGTATTGATCTCCTTCCGGGGACCACTCCTCCTCGGGGTAGACTATACTCTCTGTCGGCTCCCGAACGTAAGGCTCTCGAGGATTATTTATCTGTGTCTCTTGACGCCGGTACCATAGTGCCTTCTTCCTCTCCGGCCGGGCGGGGTTCTTTTTGTTAAGAAGAAGGACGGTACTCTGCGCCCCTGCGTGGATTATCGAGGGCTGAATGACATAACGGTTAAGAATCGTTATCCGCTTCCCCTTATGTCATCAGCCTTCGAGATTCTGCAGGGAGCCAGGTGCTTTACTAAGTTGGACCTTCGTAACGCTTACCATCTCGTGCGCATCAGAGAGGGGGGACGAGTGGAAAACGGCGTTTAACACTCCGTTAGGGCATTTTGAGTACCGGGTTCTGCCGTTTGGTCTCGCCAATGCGCCAGCTGTTTTTCAGGCATTAGTTAATGATGTTCTGAGAGACATGCTGAACATCTTTGTTTTTGTCTATCTTGACGATATCCTGATTTTTTCACCGTCACTCGAGATTCATGTTCAGCACGTTCGACGTGTTCTACAGCGCCTTTTAGAGAATTGTCTCTACGTAAAGGCTGAGAAGTGCTCTTTTCATGTCTCCTCCGTTACTTTTCTCGGTTCCGTTATTTCCGCTGAAGGCATTCAGATGGATTCCGCTAAGGTCCAAGCTGTCAGTGATTGGCCCGTTCCAAGGTCACGTGTCGAGTTGCAGCGCTTTTTAGGTTTCGCTAATTTCTATCGGCGTTTCATTCGTAATTTCGGTCAATTTGCTGCCCCTCTCACAGCTCTTACTTCTGTCAAGACGTGTTTTAAGTGGTCCGGTTCCGCCCAGGAGCTTTTGATCTTCTAAAAGAACGTTTTACGTCCGCTCCTATCCTCGTTACTCCTGACGTCACTAGACAATTCATTGTCGAGGTTGACGCTTCAGAGGTAGGCGTGGGAGCCATTCTATCCCAGCGCTTCCAGTCTGACGATAAGGTTCATCCTTGCGCTTATTTTTCTCATCGCCTGTCGCCATCTGAGCGCAACTATGATGTGGGTAACCGTGAACTGCTCGCCATCCGCTTAGCCCTAGGCGAATGGCGACAGTGGTTGGAGGGGGCGACCGTTCCTTTGTCGTTTGGACAGACCATAAGAACCTTGAGTACATCCGTTCTGCCAAACGACTTAATGCCCGTCAAGCTCGTTGGGCGTTGTTTTTCGCTCGTTTCGAGTTTGTGATTTCTTACCGTCCGGGTAGCAAAAACACCAAGCCTGATGCCTTATCCCGTCTGTTTAGTTCTTCTGTGGCTTCTACTGATCCCGAGGGGATTCTTCCTTATGGGCGTGTTGTCGGGTTGACAGTCTGGGGAATTGAAAGACAGGTTAAGCAAGCACTCACGCACACTGCGTCGCCGCGCGCTTGTCCTAGTAACCTCCTTTTCGTTCCTGTTTCCACTCGTCTGGCTGTTCTTCAGTGGGCTCACTCTGCCAAGTTAGCTGGTCATCCCGGTGTTCGAGGCACTCTTGCGTCTATTCGCCAGCGCTTTTGGTGGCCGACTCAGGAGCGTGACACGCGCCGTTTCGTGGCTGCTTGTTCGGACTGCGCGCAGACTAAGTCGGGTAACTCTCCTCCTGCCGGTCGTCTCAGACCGCTCCCCATTCCTTCTCGACCATGGTCTCACATCGCCCTAGACTTCATTACCGGTCTGCCTTTGTCTGCGGGGAAGACTGTGATTCTTACGGTTGTCGATAGGTTCTCTAAGGCGGCACATTTCATTCCCCTCGCTAAACTTCCTTCCCCTAAGGAGACGGCACAAATCATTATCGAGAATGTGTTCAGAATTCATGGCCTCCCGTTAGACGCCGTTTCAGACAGAGGCCCGCAATTCACGTCACAGTTTTGGAGGGAGTTCTGTCGTTTGATTGGTGCGTCCGTCAGTCTCTCTTCCGGGTTTCATCCCCAGTCTAACGGTCAAGCAGAGAGGGCCAATCAGACGATTGGTCGCATACTACGCAGCCTTTCTTTCAGAAACCCTGCGTCTTGGACAGAACAGCTCCCTGGGCAGAATACGCTCACAACTCGCTTCCTTCGTCTGCTACCGGGTTATCTCCGTTTCAGAGTAGTCTGGGTTACCAGCCTCCTCTGTTCTCATCCCAGCTTGCCGAGTCCAGCGTTCCCTCCGCTCAAGCGTTTGTCCAACGTTGTGAGCGCACCTGGAGGAGGGTGAGGTCTGCACTTTGCCGTTACAGGGCACAGACTGTGAGAGCCGCCAATAAACGCAGGATTAAGAGTCCAAGGTATTGTTGCGGCCAGAGAGTGTGGCTTTCCACTCGCAACCTTCCTCTTACGACAGCTTCTCGTAAGTTGACTCCGCGGTTCATTGGTCCGTTCCGTGTCTCCCAGGTCGTCAATCCTGTCGCTGTGCGACTGCTTCTTCCGCGACATCTTCGTCGCGTCCATCCTGTCTTCCATGTCTCCTGTGTCAAGCCCTTTCTTCGCACCCCCGTTCGTCTTCCCTCCCCCTCCCGTCCTTGTCGAGAGCGCACCTATTTACAAGGTACGTAAGATCATGGACATGCGTTCTCGGGGACGGGGTCACCAATACTTAGTGGATTGGGAGGGTTACGGTCCTGAGGAGAGGAGTTGGGTTCCGTCTCGGGACGTGCTGGACCGTTCACTTATTGATGATTTCCTCCGTTGCCGCCAGGATTCCTCCTCGAGTGCGCCAGGAGGCGCTCGGTGAGTGGGGGTACTGTCATGTTTTGTCTTAGATTGTCTTGTCATTATGCTTTCCCTTCTGTTCGTTTCCCCTGCTGGTCTTATTAGGTTCGTTCCCTTTTTCTATCCCTCTCTCTCCCCCTCCCTCTCTCTCCTCTCTCTATCGTTCCGTTCCTGCTCCCAGCTGTTCCTATTCCCCTAATCATCATTTAGTCTTCCCACACCTGTTCTTATCTTTTCCCTGATTAGAGTCCCTATTTCTTCCCTTGTTTTCCGTTCCTGTCCTGTCGGATCCTTATCTATTGTTCACCGTGCTGTGTCTATGTATTGCCCTGTCGTGTCGTGTTTCCCTCAGATGCTGCGTGGTGAGCAGGTGTCTGATCTGCTACGTTCAAGTGCCTTCCCGAGGCAACCTGCAGTTCTTGATCAAGTCTCCTGTTTGTTCTTTACGAGTAGTATTATGCCTTTTGTTTGTAAAGTAACTTTACTGTAACTTTTTCTCCTTTCCTGTCGGATCCATCTATTGTTCCTCGTTCCCTATGTATAAGATTATGGACATGCGTTCTGGGGGCGGGGTCACCAATACCTAGTGGATTGGGAGGGTTACGGTCCTGAGGAGAGGAGTTGGGTTCCGTCTCGGGACGTGCTGGACCGTTCGCTCATCGATGATTTCCTCCGTTGCTTCCTCCTCGAGTGCGCCAGGAGGCCTGAGTGGGGGGTACTGTCATGTTTGTCATTTATTGTCATGTCTTGTCCCTGTGCTCCCCATGCTATTCGTTTCCCTCTGCTGGTCTTGTTTGGTTCTATCCCTCTCTCTCCCCTCCCTCTCTCACTCTCTCGCTCTTCTTCTCTCTGTCGTCCCGTTCCTGCTCCCAGCTGTTCCTATTCCCTAATCATCATTTAGTCTTCCCACACCTGTTCCCGATCCTTTCCCTGATTAGAGTCCCTATTTATTCCTTTATGATCCGTTCCTGTCCCGTCGGTTCCTTGTATTGTATTCACCATGCTGTGATTGCGTTTCGCCCTGTCCTGTCGTGTTTTTGCCGTGATTGTGTATCACCCTGTCCTGTCGTGTTTTGTGCCTTCATCAGATGCTGCGTGTGAGCAGGTGTCTCAGTCGACTTGCGCCTTGCAGTCTGTGGCCGCTTCTCCAGTTGTTTTCCCCTCTACAAATCTAGAGGATTTCTGTTATTCCGTTTTGGACTTTAATAAACTCTGTTTCTGTTAAGTCGCGTTTGGGTCCTCTTTCACCTGCATGACAGAACCACACATTCGGATATCATCCTTTCACATACTCTGTGTCTCACAAAGACACAGCGGTTGGTCACTGAGTTAATGAAACAATTAACATCCCATCATGCTTAGGGTCATGTATAAAATGCCCAGTTGCCCATTATTTACGGTACCATGGCTAGAAGAAGAAATCTCAGTGACTCTCAAATGAGCATAGGGAATTTACAGGGTGTGAGTGTGCTCGCGGGTTTGTGTTTATTTTATTTAGGCAGTTACCTGTACATCATACAAGCAAAACCCGTGATTCAGATAGAACATGACTATTCTGATGGTCTATACCGATTTAAATTCAAACTGTCTAGCCTAGGCGTGGGTTGAATTTAGCAAGAGAACTCTCGCTATGGGAGAATGCCTGGGCAACGTGGGCGTGTATTAAATTGACCAATAATTAAATTCAACGTCAAGCTATTTTTGCCACTTTAAGTAGGGAATATATTTAGCATGGTTCATGTATTCCCTTTTCTATCAATTAAACACACATCATTGAACAAAACACACACAGACACATGCAAAGATCCAGACACCTATACGCACGCATGCACACAAGCAAGCATGCAATCACATAGTCATTAATGATTTTTTCAATGATTATCACTCCACATAGAGTAACTTACTGGGACAAACTGCTCCAGTCTGCCCTGAGGGAAGATGCCAAAGAGTTTGGGCCCAAGCTCCCGCTCAGCCAGAATGGCAAACATCACACTCTCCAGCACCATGGCCTCAGCACCCTGCAGACACAGAGAACAGGAATTAGCATGCACACAAACAGATAGCTGAATGAGAGAAGGTTGTGGTTGTTGACTTCTCCTATTAAACCTTGTGATTGTCAATCACTGCTGCCTTGCACAATCAACCCCGTCCTTAGAAATTATGAGGTTAAATGACTTAGTCATTGGTTAATGCTTTCATGGCAACCGGACGTGAGGACAATTAATAGGATGAGCTGGATGACTGCAGCCAAACTGTGGTCCATTGTTAGCTGAAACTGTCCGCAACTACCACCATCAGGTGGGGGTCAGTTGGACAGACACTCATTCAATTCCATAGGATTAAATGAGGAACATCTTAGACAGAGGAAGCTGATGATGAGCACATGACCTTGCGGCTGTCTGGAAGAGATGGGAGTATTTCTTTTCCAGGGATCTAGCATTCACAATTGATAAATCAACTATACACAGATCCAGATCTTTGAGGCATGTTAACTGTAAAATGTAAAATGGCTACCTCAATTAAACAAATTACAATCCCAACTCTGTCAGTGAATTGGCAGGTATTTTAATCCGTCATGGTGGTAGGTTTAAAAGCAGATTTGGACCAGACGGGAGAATTGAGTTGCGTTCCACATGATGAGAATGATAAAACAAGGGGCCAATTGTACTGACAGAGGCAGAGCCTGCCAACAGCATCAATCGGTAATTGTGGCTGCTTAACCGAAGAAGACACCTGGGCTTTTCTACTGGGGAGGAAAAATGGTGTCAGGAGCAATTATCTGAGGCCAGAGCTCGGATATAGCTAGCATTCAAAAGATAGGCCCACAAAAAAATATGTTAACTTACAAATACATCTATGTTAGCACTTCTAAATACAGGGTCCTTGTTACGGGGTAGTTATTAATGAAAGTACATAAAAAAAATATTACTAATAACTATTTCCAATGTTACACTGTACAGTAGCAACTCTAATAATAACCCATAGCACTGGGTGCAATCCAAATGGTGCCCTTATCTAGGTCTAGTGTAACCTGCTATGAGCTGGCAGTGACCTGTGGACTCTGACAGTTGGCCAAGGAATGTGCTAAGTGGTGCACTTCAAAGTGGCTTGGCGCTTCCTGTCGGAAACCAGATAGGAGGAAAACAGATCATAGTAGTGCATTGCTTATGACCTGTTGTATGTACTGTGGACCGACCTCATATGACTATAGACATGGGAAAAACATTATTAGTCAATAATCAATGACAGCATGGGGGTATTCTATAGTCCTCATCTAAGATAGCTTTCCCTCTAGTCAAAAGAGAGATATTGTGATCATCTGTAGGGACAGTATATCCACTGTGTGGATGTCTTGCCTTAAAAGGGGTGAGACCCATCAACCATAGACAATATACGTATATGAAACCATAATGGCCCTTGGTTTGGCAGACCTAAAAAAAAAACTAAGCCAAACTCTGCAAGTATTCGTATACATTGGCACATTTACAGATGGGCTCTGTAGTGCGGATAAATGACAAATGCAAATCTGCTCAACGTATTATCTCTGTTATAATGATCATCCTGACACACATCGTGGCCTTGCAGCCTGTATGTAGGTCTATGTGTTCAGTGCATTTCTATGTCCAGAAAGTCCCTCTAAAAGTGGGTCAGCAGCCAGCCTCAGTTTTCCAATTACTTTTATTTAACCTATTTCTATGACCTACTGGTCAACGGCAACCTAACAGGTTGTCAAATTAAACTGGCTAAGTAGCCTACTTTTCAGGTTAATAATCAGCAATGCTATCTACTGGTCTGTTGACATTGTTGTGAAATTGTTCATCATTCCATTCCGCCAACCTTCCTCATAATTGAAAAAAATTAAAAGTGAATTTTTGAATGGCTATCACTTCCTTTGTTGCAACTCAATATATGATTTGTAAATTGAAAAACTTGATTACATTTATTCTGTGAAACAGGAAGGAAAACAATGAAGTGTTCCTTTTAGCAGGATGCCATAGTCCACTGTGGCCTGTCCTATTGTTAACACTACTATCCTGAGAAATGGAAGGAAATCACACTTCCTCAAAAACACTACTGAGGTCCATGTTTCATAATGTTGACAAAATAATGTATTTGGAAAATCATGTCACTTTTCTAGCCTTAGATTTGTTTCCCTGTAGCTCTGACCTGGATATCTGTGCATGTGGATAACAAGACAGATAGCAATAATGAACTCAATCAGTAGTAACCATAGCCATGGGTAATGATACCTCTATTGACTGAAAATAAGATTGATCATATTCCACCACCTTAACAAAAATCATTGTTGACAAATGTGTGAATGAACTCCTTAGTTTCACAACGCTCTCACCTTCTGTAATATAAATGAAGCATGAATAGTTTCAATGCTAATTTGAAAATTCAGCTAAAAACACATTAACAGTAGGTTCAATGTCACAGTACCATCCCCTGAATATCACTTCCCCTCCTTCTACCCCCTGTGTACCATGGCTGCGGTCACATGACCAAGGCACAGCAGCTGTGGGGATTTTCCAGTTGAAGCTCCAGTTATGAGCAATGTTCCCTCATTCCTGTGCTCAAGCAGAATAAATATCAAACCACCAAGAGAAGCACAAGATTGAACCTCACTCAACTTTCTAGAGTTTTCCCCGTTAGTTAACACTATCAACGTTTCCCTTTATTGTGGAAATTGTGATCGAATCAACGCAATATTCGCCACTTTCAATGTAACATACCGAAACTAAACTAACTATGCAAGACTTAGTATGCAAGACTTAGTATGCAAAACTAACTATGCAAGAATTTTGTAGAATTCTGTTACTACCCATACTATCTACACAGACCGGTGCGACATAACCAATCAGAGCTGCAGTAGGTCTATATGCAAATAGACCATTGCCATATATGGTCCTATGACATTTACTTTGAACTGGACTATTTACAGCATGAGCGGTCCTGAGTAGATAAACTTGTTTTGGGATTAAAGAGAGGTGCATGTACCCACTTGTGCACATTTTGTTAATATCCTTTGGTAGTTAGTGAGTTATTAGTCCAGTTATAGATCATTTGTAGTCAGCTATAGGGGAGTGATTGCTACATGTCTAGCCATCTTTGAAAAGCAAGTCAGTTAAAGAGCTTTTATTGTCTTAAAGGGGCAGTGTTGTATGTTCACACAGGCTTGAATATGCTAAGTAGCCAATAGGCAGAGGGTAGCATCATTTGTCTGACTCTCTGTAATAATGGTTTGGGCCTACAATATGATCAAATAGCCACAGTAGCCTGCTTGGCCACTGTTAAAACTGTGACTTAAAGTGGGTACAGCCTCTGTGTTCACAGTAAACGCGCACTGGAGGTTGCACAGAATTTTCACAACGTTCAAATTTGCCCTCAGCAGATCTCAAATTTGCTCAGTGCTGAAAAAATGTTGAGGGAACATTGGTTATGTGTGGTGTGTTCACTATTACTGGAATTAGTCATCATATAAAGGTGAGAGTCTATGGTAGAGCATGGCGCTTGTAACGCCAGGGTAGTGGGTTCGATCCCCGGGACCACCCATACGTAGAATGTATGCACACATGACTGTAAGTCGCTTTGGATAAAAGCGTCTGCTAAATGGCATATATTATTATTATTATTATTAAGTATGCCACGTTGTTCTCAAACTGTATTTTGAAAACCTAATTGCCAATCTTGTTGTCAATTTGAACTTATTTCAAGACAATATAGGGCAAAGGCCATAAACATGCAAATGAAGGCTAAGGAGCGGTGAGGTTTACGAGGGGACAGACTGGCTAGCCAAGCTAGGATTAGCCTCTATAGGATCAAACTCTATGTGACTCTCATGCAAAAGATAGTAATTGCAGATTTACGCAATGACATCATGAATATTAATGTTTACCCTCTTTTTATCTTGCTATCATCAACTGACTAACAGGGTCACCTCAATCCAAAGAGATGACTCAACAGTGCTATTCTTTTACACCATTTTACACCATCCAGTTGGGAGAAAGGACTGGGATTGACATTTTTCAAAGTGATCACTAAGTCCATTGGCAATTACTAAAACCTTTGATGCTAAACTATACAGACTAATTTGATCACAAACTCCAGAAAATGTATACAAAAACATAGTATCGAGGCCAGAACAATGACACATGCTGTGGGGTTATTTTCACAATCAGATAGCAAATCTAACTAATAGTCTGGTTAAATCACCTTTGCCATTAGTTACTTACTTGAAAGAGATTTTCTTTGTTTGACTGTCTGGGCTCCCCCTTATTACAGGACATCTATCAATGAAAGAAAAAGCAAGAAACTAACCATGAGTACATGTATTTTCTCAAAAGACACATCATGCTACATAGCATTCTCACAGAGTACAGTATAGTCCCCAAGTCTGATGGCCAAAGAGGCAATAGGAAAGCTCTCAGTGCCTTTAACAACCTCCTTGTTGAGAAAGTAAAGTTGTAGAAACAGAAACAAGCTCTCGCTCTCTCTCTCTCTGAAAGGCATCTATTATCTTCTGATCAAGGCAGCTGGCACTGACTGTATGCTTTGGTTTAAAATGCAGATATTGACATTGTTGTCCTATCTATGAACTAGCACTTTTAATATTTTCTCCTCTGAGGACACTCGGTTACTCCACGAATTTCTGAGTAATTAATTAAATGAGGTATTTGATAAGACAGCAGTGTATTTTATCTGTGCATGTGCTAGCTCCAGCTTAGCGAGCCTCCCTCTGTAGTTCAGAACAACTGAATGTATACGTGCGTCGTAGAAATCATTTTCACATATAAACTTTACATGTCCGAACTCAGAATCAAATATTCTTCCCCAAAATAACTGTCGCTGTGGAAGAAGGTTGATTTTGATTGCCAATGTTCTGTATTTATCCGAGTGCCACCAGGTTGCCTGATTTCACGTGTCCATGTAAACAGGATTATTAGGGAAATCGTTCTTTTGCACAGCATGTAAACGGTTTAATCGAACTATGATATTAATCTGACTATCCACAATAATCACATTATTGTGTGCATGTAACCATGTAACCACTCATACGCCGGATTGGCGCGCATTCAACAAATCTGATCTAACAAAGTGGATATTTGTCAAATCTGTCATGATTGATGTGTAACAGGCCCACGATGTGGGAACTAAAGTCTGATTTGGATATTTGTCTCGTTTTGCTGCATAACATTTAGAAGTGGTCTCTTTACAGGTTTAGAAGAAGTGACTGCTAAATGCTAACTCTCTTTCGTATAAGCTGGTATCATAGCTAGCATACATAATTTGGTGGTGGTAGTCAGTCATTTTTAACTGTAATGAAGTTGACATTAACATGTATTGGGGTTGAAATCCATACAAGCATTATACTATTCAACATAGTGTGAAATAGACATATAAACAATAGCCTAAATGTAGGCTAATTTTGCTGGATGAGGAGATTCGGGGCTCTTTCCCCCATGCATTTCCATGGCATTTTCATTGTTTTGGTAAAGTTCAATTGATCTCTTTACCACATGTATTATCAATTAAAAAAACTCAAACTACTTGAGTCTATAATGAATAGATATTAATATTCCATTCTATTCGATTCTTACAATAGTCGTGGATGCTTTACATCTCCTGGCTTATTGTAAATGTTTAATTAATGGGCCCTCCAGTTCCAAATCGTGTATTACTTCTTACTAGAAATGTGGCATGTCTCTTTTATTTTCTATTTCATAGTGTTACTTCAATCATTTATCACTGAACTGTTTTAGAGCAGAGTAGTTGCTTTTGTCATCCCCATCCAACTACATGAACATCCAGTTCTTTGTCAGCTTGACTGAATCTTGACCTGGATTTTCTGGTCATCTAAATTTAGTCAGGAGGTTAACTTGGGGTTGCCCTAACTAGCCTACCATCATGTGACCTATGAGTAATGTAGTGTGGACCAACTGACACATCATCAGGAACTATATCATCCTGTGTCCTTTGGCTGTAGCTCATGATGCACACACTAAACTAAAATATATCACTGGTTGTTATCATTATCATTATCATCACGAGTTGGTAGAGTAGCCTAGTGGTTAGAGTGTTGGACTAGTAACCAAAAGGTTGCAAGTTCAAATCCCCGAGCTGACAAGACACAAATCTGTTGTTCTGCCCCAGAACAGGCAGTTACTGTTCCTAGGCCGTCATTGAAAATAAGAATTTGTTCTTAACTGACTTGCCTAGTTGAATAAAGTTTTATTTTATTTTATTTTAAATACAGCGCAACACCTTACATATTAATTGCTATCAGGTGAGCTCCTATTGATTTACACCTGGAGTTCTCCTTTGTATCACTATGGTATTTAACAACTTACTTCCAATATGAAAATAAAAGGATAGGAGAGGTAAAAAAAAACATTCCCCCCATATCTTCACAAGTGCATCACTTCACAAGCTGACTTCCATAACAATGTGGGTGAACATTGTTGAGGACAATACTGAGACTTCAGGGATCGCATACTGTACCGTGTATGGTATGGTGGAATCACCTGGAAACAAGTGTGCTCAAGGCACGCTCCTTTTGGAAGGCCTACGGCAAAAAACATACGCATGTACAGCCATGGTGGTACATCACACCACAACAACAGAAACACACACACACACACACACACAGACACAGCTTGAGCCACCATAGACCATGCCATCATGTGGGTATTTACCCCAAAGGACCTTTCAAAGATGTTTGAGGAAGAAGATACATCTCCTTTCCCTTCTGTCCAACCCCAAATTCCAGCAGCAAAGCAAAGACCCCTTCAGCCTGTTCAGAACCTCTCAGGGAATACATGTAAGCTATGTATTTTCCTAAACTTTTATATTATCACATTCTATTATATTCTAAAGCATGACCAGAAAATCTGAGTAAATCAAATTGTACTTTCAAGGGTCCAAGAGTGGACCTTTTCGGTAGGCTACGCATTTAGCCTAAAGAACATTGATTACATTTTCAGATTGAGAACCAGGACGTTTTTAATTAAACTGAAGAGAAAAAAAGGTAAGATGTGACTGACTCACTCAACATTGAATTGTCTGTTGTCATACACACCTGTAGAATAGCTCCATACAGGCGCAAGAGGACGTTGCGGGGTTCATCACCTACACTGGTTTGGATGTCGGGTAGGGCGCAGAGGAAGAGCTTGTTGCTGAGGCCACCCCTGTCACAACGTCACAAAAAAACTAATGAAGCTCATAAAAGCCTCACATTTCCCTATCTCCAGCGTGTACACATTAGACCAATGGCTGTGGCGACTTAAATTACGGTTTTATTCTAGGATAGAAAGCCCATAAATAAGAAGTGATGCTTTGAAAACAAACACACACAATACAATCCCATATAGGCAAAGCTACCATTTTAATTTGAAATAACATTAGGTGTAACCCAGTATCGAATTCTCTGCTTACTAACCCCATCATGACCATTAATTTAAATTACAGGGCGAGAAAATGTGGCCTATATGCAGTTGCAAACGCAGCAACTGTTTATCTGTGTAGTAGAGGCTGTATGACAAATAAATAGCGATAAATAATGGTGAATGTCCTCAAAGAACACATCTACCTTATTATGCTGATTTGAAAATCCTCTTCTGCCACCGTTTTCCACGCACCGTGGAGAAAATCTTTGCACCATAAATACGCCTTGCGCTTCGTGTCCTGGTCGGGCTCATCCGGCCGGATGATTTCCTTGCATTCATCCTCAGTGTCTGGCTGGACCTCAAGTGCGTTTTCAGTGACCAACAAACCCAAGGCCATAGAAGGGGAGGATGACACCCCGTTGATAAATTTAGTCTTCATTTGGTCTTAAAATGAATACTAAATAGCGAACAGTTATGAATTAATTAGATTAAAGTAAATTTATAATTACGCAGTCTTGCGTTGAGGAAGAAAAATATACGATTTGCTTTCAAGCAATGTATCTTTAATCCCCAGCAAAACAATAACACGCGTCCGTTTTATTCAGACAGCAGAATAAACAGGTTCGTTCCGTGGCAAGAAATGAAGACTGAAGAGAGACTTGCTGGTTGAGTCAGGCAATAGGTTGAAATCGAGGGGATTTGCATCTACACGTCATACTACCGCACTCATTCTCTCCTCTCATTGGTTGGCACGGGCACGTCCTTTCACGAGCAAACAAAGCCAACCCAGCACCATTTCCCATGCACAATGAAAGCCTCCTTGTAGTTATTTCGCAAATGATAGATAGCAAACCATTGTCCTCTTGCTATTGCTTTTATCCGTGAAAAACAATTATTCTGTTTGCCAGAGTGGTGGGCAGACAACTGACTTTATGCCATGCCATGAATTATGCTTTTGTTATTCAAGATCGAATTCAACAAGACTTTCTAAAAAACAGTTTACACCTCAACGGGAGACTTCTGGGAATTTCATATTTTCACAATGCATTTCCTACAAATGTTGTGACTATGTAATGTTTGTGCTGATCTGTGTGCACAAAAGGGTCAATTAATATGGCAAAAGCTGAGGTCAAGTCTGTGTACCCAAGTAGTGTAGACTTCAAATGCTATTTGTCCCATTACCCATTCTCAAGTATCAACTCTCACTAAAAAACACTACATATTATTTGAAGACACCCCCTACAGTTTACAAATAATGTAGGGCAGCCAAATCTGTTTGGCCTTCTTGCCAGGTCATCCTCGCAAAATAGGTTTTTAATCTCAATGGGTCTTACCTGGCTAAATAAAGGTTAAATTTAAAAAACATATCCTATATTTCAGGGAATTCACATGATCTTCATGGGGGCAGCAATTAAGAATGGAAACTAAGGTTCCAGAAAGTTCCTCGATTTGACCACGTCTCCTTAAAGAGCAGCGAAGTGCATCAGGTCAGGAAGACATTACATTTGGAAGTAAACTTTAATTTGAGTACTCAAACTGTAAAATAAAAACAAGATTTTGTGATTTGCATAATAAACTACATTCACCAGAAATAAGCACAAGTTTACTATTGTTTTTCTTTTCCAAAGTAGATGAATGTTAAGAAAAACAAAGTTATAGAAAACACAGCCATGTTTTATCAAACTCAGCTGTAATTCTCAACATTAAGCAAGCAACTCAAAAAGGTAGCTTAATCAAGACTACAGGCAGTAGCCTACATATGACAGAACACAGTATTAGTGACAGGTCCAAAGTTGTACAACATACTTTAAATCAACCTAGTATAAAAATATACAGTACCAGTCAAAAGTTTGGAAAAGTTTTCTACATTGTAGAATAATAGTGAAGACATCAAAACTAGGAAATAACACACATGGAACTATGTAGTAACAACAAAAAGTGTTCATTCAAAATTAGATTCTACAAAGTAGCCACCCTTTGCCTTGATGACAGCTTTGCACATGATTGGCATTCTCTCAACCAGCTTCACATAGAATGATTTTCCAAAAGTCTTGGAGTTCCCACATATGCTGACACAGCCTGGAGTTTTGTTGGGTCATTGTCCTGTTGAAAATCAAATTATAGTCCTACTAAGCGCAAACCAGATGGGATGGCGTATCATTGCAGAATGCTGTAGTAGCCATGCTGATTAAGTGTGCCTTGAACTCTAAATAAATCACTGACAGTGTCCCCAGCAAAGAACCCCCACGCCATCACACCTCCTCCATGCTTCACGGTGGGAACCACACATGCAGAGATCATCCCTTCACAAACTCTGCGTCTCACAAAGACACAGCGGTTGGAATTCAAATTTCAAATTTGGACACATCAGACCAAAGGAAAGATTTCCACCGGTTTAATGTCCATTGCTCATGTTTCTTGGTCCAAGCAAGTCCCTTCTTATTATTGGTGTTCTTTAGTAATGGTTTCTTTGCAGCAATTTGACCATGAAAGCCTGATTCATGCAGTCTCCTCTGAACAGTTGATGTTGAGATGTGTCTGTTACTTGAACTCTGTGAAGCATTTATTTGAGCCGCTAAAAATAAAATAAAGAAAAACCCTGGAATGAGTAGGTGTGTCCAAACTTGACTGGTCCAGTATATAAAGAGCAATTTAAAAAGTTGAGACATACACCACACCATTCAGACACAGCAGACAAAGTAATTCAGGTGAACTGATGATCAAATGGTGAACAAAATAACAGAGTGAGAAAAGTGTTTGAATATCTACACCACCAAAGCCAGACCAAGTAAGTTCTGAGTTTGTGATTGCTAAATAAAGACAGAGAAATTATACAGTTCGAGAATTGAGTGAAATGAATAGAAAAATAAAAATGTGATCAAAAAATAAAATAACATCCAAAACAACCACATCTGCACAAACTAAAAAGTTAACAAAGAGAATCATTATGCAAGCACCAACACATTTTGATTAAGGAATGAGTGATTACAACGGGACTAAAACATCAGAGACCAGCTCCCAGGAATCACTGGAAGTCAAACATTTTCACATACCTCCAGCAAGAAACAAGAATTCTGTTCCTTTTAAAGGCTCTCAAAACAATATATACAATGCATATTATTTTATATGCATGTATACACTGCCATGTTGACAAAAGCACATTTTGTTTGCGGTGTGTTCCCTAAAGGTTCCATTCTTGCGATGTCAGTGGAGCAACATTTAGCATGTTTACCAACACAAACTAGAAAATGCTTTAAATATAATTAACAATTGTACAAAATAAAGCTGAAGATAGAAAAATAATTGCCTACACATTGTATGCCATGTAAAATGTACACATTCTACAATATGAATAACGAACCAAGTTCCACCATGTACAAAAATAGTTAACATTTTACAACAGCATGTGATTGTACTTTTATTGACTTAACAAATGAAGACCCATAGAGCTCATTGATTGACTGTTCGTGACTGATTTTCACGTCTCCTTGATGCGATATCAATATCTATAGAGTCTTTACCAACAATGAGCCGGAGGCGTTTTGTTGGTGGAAGTGGAATAAAATCATCGTCAAACTCTTCATGGTCAGATGCATCTTCATCCTCTTCTTCTGAAGAGGACGAGTCTTCCTCTGTGTCATCGTGCATTCCAAATGTTGCTACTGTGGGCCCAAAGACCTCCCCTGCCTCTCTCTCTACTATACCTGTGAAGGGCCCACGACCATGGCAATACTGGCTGAGCCTCCTGCTGTCCCACTCATGCTGCAGGTGAATCTTCAGTTTGGAAGAATGAATGTGTTCCACAGGACTGAAGCCATGTTTGGAGGAATGGATGTGTTCCACAGGACTGAAGTCATGTCTGGAGGAGCGAATGTGTTCCACAGGACTGAGGCCATGTTTGGAGGAATGGATGTGTTCCACAGGACTGAAGCCATGTTTGGAGGAATGGATGTGTTCCACAGGACTGAAGCCATGTTTGGAGGAGCAGATGTGTTCCACAGGACTGAGGCCATGTTTGGAGGAATGGATGTGTTCCACAGGACTGAAGCCATGTTTGGAGGAATGGATGTGTTCCACAGGACCGAGGCCATGTTTGGAGGAATGGATGTGTTCCACAGGACCGAGGCCATGTTTGGAGGAATGGATGTGGTCCACAGGACTGAAAGTCCCATTACTCCATCTGGCTGCATAAGAGCTCCTCTTGGTCTTTGCATGGTGATGGCTCTTCCCAAATTTCATGCTGGCCTTTGTGGAGCCGGAGGACTTGACAGGGTCAGGCTCACCAGGCTCAATCCTACTGCTGCCGCTGTCCCTTCGTCTCCGTAGGGTTAATTTGGGAATGCCTGAGCTGTTGTTGGCTAGGATCAGCTGGGAATCATAGCGCGTAATCTGCTGTTTCTTCTTCCCCTTGCCAAGGTGGAGAAGCTTGTCTCCCTTAGACAGATTGTTGTAGTACTCACGACCATCAGGCAGGCATTGCAACTCTTTCCTGCATTCAGCTATGTCTGGGGTACGGGCTGCATGGTGCAGGCCTGGAACCTCCTTCTGGAGAAGGGATGCTGGTCTGAAAGAGTGCTGCTCCTCCTGATTTATCATTTGCCTCTGTCTGGGACAGGTCTCACTTGGACACTTGATATCCAGGCTTGGGCTGATTATCCAGTGACCATCTGTGACATACTCTCTGAGGTCTGTAGGCTTGGTCTTACTAACCACACCACAGTTTGGTTCAAGTTTAATGTTGTCAGGCCCCTGTGTGCCAACTGATGCTCTGGTTGAACTGCGAGTTCTGTGAGTGCAAGCTAAACCATCAGGGCACCTACTACCATCTTTCATTGGGTTCTGAATGTGTTCCTTCACAGTGTAGTGCACAAGACAACCCCTTGTTCCCACCACTTGCATGGGTCCTTGCTTATCCATCGCACTCTTTCGCGAGACCCTGTTACTGACTAATTCTGTGGTGTCCTTAAGGCACAAACCCATAGCTTCCACCTCAATGGGGAACCTGTGAGCAGTTACCTGACACCTTCTTCCTAGCTTGTGCAAAGGCTTTCCGGACTTTGAGTTTCGTTTCTCTTGCACGTTGGAGTTCTTTGAGTGTCTTTGATTGAATGATGAGGTAGGCATAGGCATTTTGGACAGAGTTTGCCTGCTTAGGGCTTGTGCTTCACTGAGCCTGGTCACACTGGAGCAGGCTGTCCTCCCTACTGCTAAGATGTGGACCGGAAAAATAAGAAATAAAAGCAGAACAGTCATCAGAAAGTTGGACAAACATTACTAAACCTAATGACAATCATTGCAAAATTGCAATGTATTAGAATATTATTATGTAGCATGTTATAGTTCTTAATGCAAGTATGTGTGTCCGGTAAATCTTATAATTGACCAATAGCAGCTATACATCCTCAACCCAGGGATTGACCCTAAGGTCTGAAAATCACTTGCCCATCGGGGAAATCAGGACTCTGGAATATTTTTTAGTTGCCCGAAGATTATGATCACTTGCCTGAAAATGTAAATGAGCTTTTTACATGCAGAAATATCATATATACCCTGCCTTTCTCCTACACATAGCGGAGGAACCAGAAAGATCACCATTAGAAATCATCGTATTTTGTTTATCAGTAACCAGGTCCTGAATTTCCTGGGGCAACCACAGAGTAAACACAACTTGCCTAACAGCCATAAAAGCCAAAAATGGTCCATCTTCCACTTAAACAATGGGGAGAAACCAAAAGCTCAGTTTAAGGCCACTGGAATTCTTTGCATTTTGGTTGTTTTCAGTTTTATTGTTGAAATCACCTGCTCAATGGGGCGACCACAGAGCAGGCTCAACTTGCATGACTGGTTCAGTTCACTCGCCCTAGCCTAGACAATATGCCACCCTTAATGCCAATCCCTGCTCAACCTCAAAAGGTGCACTTACATGAATGTGTGTCATGATTTTCCTGAGAGTCTGGATCCATATTAGAGCCGTCCAACTGACTGTCAGAGCACTTGCTGTCTTCTAATTTCTTAAGTCGATGGAGCCGTTTGTCTGTCTCTCTCAGGCCATACATGCTGTTGATAATAGGAGTGGCCGTAGACTGCCCAGTCTTCGGTTTGAAAGCACCAGCACTGCGCCTGAAGGGACCAGAAGATGTGAAATAGCAAAATCCTAGCCAATGTAGGACTCATTATTATACATATACAGTTACTACAAGTTTGATATTAAATCAATAAATTGTACCTTTCACATGTGTAACATTCACAGAGTTCATTATTTTCCCCAAAGAAGCCATCTCCATAGTAACAGGAGATTTCTTCCCCAGGTTCAATATCCCTCAGAACCTTGACACATGCTGTATCTCGCCCAGTGGAAACAAACTGTAATAACACATACATAAACATTTGTTAGCCATTTGTACAATTCACTTCATTTCACACAATACTTTTGATTTGCAGGCATTGGTATTACTTGCCTTGCAATTTGGCCTGCAATCTGGAAAACAAACATATGTTTAGTCTCTTAATATAGGTATTTGAATTCTATCATAAGTGTGTTGAATGAGGCAGACAGTTATTGTCAAGTGCATGGGGATGTATACCATGGTTGATGAAGGCTGCAGGTCCCAGCCACAGTTGAGCGCAGTTCTTGCGGGTGGAGTACATCACACTGAAGTCATTTTCACCATGTCGCAGTAAAATGCTTTCCTCATGCTGTGATAGCTCAGCAATGCAGCCCACCAGGTATTCCATCTTATCATTAGTTTTCCTTGGGAAAATATGAATGAGGGATATTTGAGATTGTAAAATGACTATATACACAGTGCAACATTTTCTTTAAACAAAATGTATCCTACTAAAATTATTATATCCTTACCACTCTTTTGTTGCTACAATTTTGGCTCCATTCTGCTCAGAGGAATAACGATTGCAGGGAAGTATTTCAAACCCACTGTTAGTTGCAAACATTCGTAGGTAAACAAAAACCTGCCAAAACACACAAAATAATAGTTTCCACATATTTTTGTTTCGATGATGGTTCATGCTTTTTGCGCAACAACAGATATTTCTAGATAACTTACATGCTCTTTGAAGAGTTTGCCCTGAGCCTTAGTCTTGTGGTGAAAGTGGGGTCTTGACCAGTCCCCAGCAGTCAAGGCATGGAAGGCCTTCTCGAGGTTATCATGTTTTTTAAAGCACTCTAGCACCTCCTTCAAATGTCCTTGTCGGTCCTTGATGGGTCGAAACCTAAGCACACCATCAGTCCATTTTTTAACCACTTTCCAAACCATTCTCAATACAAATGTACAAATATGCAGCTGGTGCATCGAGTCATAGCCTATCGTGATAGGCAAGTTTGTCTGAGGCATACGAGTAAACCGCCTCCCCAGATGTTGTGAAACTTTGGCTGCTGACTTATGCACAAGCTATTATGACAAATGTGGACAATTGTGAGCCAGAAAGAGACAAACCTGCTATTCATCTTATGGGTCTGGAAGCCGAGGTAGGGGTCCAGAATAAGACTTGTAGTCAAGTCATCATTCTCACAGAGTTCCTTTGGAGTCATACCTGACGACGGGGTATGACGTCTCTCTGCCTCAAGGGTAGAACTGATGACACCTGAGGTGAAAAATAAATGATTGAGCCACCCCCCCCCCAAAAAAATGTACAATTCAAAAAATCTGCCAATAGTCCAGTGTAATTTATTAATGAAGCTGAAAGGGGTAATTTATGGTGAGCATTGCCAGAGAACAGCACTTACGTTGACTACATCTCCTACTTCTTAAGGAGCCCTTGCTCTGTCGCAGGGACCTGGCCGAGGTTATGGATCGATCACTGGAGAATCTGCTGCAATGCCGCCTGCCATTCAACACCATGTTCTTGGATTCCCCCATCTACCTCATTACGCCAGATCCAGCAGCATTACCCTAGTCTGTGCTTGAAGATCTGCAGTAAGGATGAGGGGAGGTTAGGAGGCCAGGGTGGTTGAATCTTATCTTGATACTGACAGGGATCGAGTACTATGCATTCTGGACCTAGACAAAGAAACAACATGGTTTGAGAGTAAAGACTTGAAGGCAATGAACTTCAAAGATCAAATAGGGGCTGCTTATGTTACTGTCAAGTTAGAAATAGCTCTAAGATATGCAATGACTGACATGACAAGCGGAAAACTGATGATGCACTTCCAAATTTCAACGTTTCGTACGTGTGTGTTTTTAGTCCATATATTTTGTTGTAATGTTGGAGTCACTCAAATATCTCATAAATACACATTACACATGGAGAAAGAAAATGTGCTTTAAGACGGCAAAAAATTACCTGCACTACATGACATGTGTAGAATTGCAGGGAATAAGCTTTAAACCTGCAACATTTGCTCTCCGCCAACAAGAGGGGTGTGAACAATCAGTCATGAACAGTGTTTATGCCCATAGAAATAGACGTGATGCGCACAAGGGGGGTGCGGGATGTTCCCCAATTCAGGAAGGGAGGCCTGAGTGAAAACGTATGGGAACACCTGCTCCATACCATCAGTTGAAAACCTAAGACAAGTTTCACATGTTATGGTCACATACGCAGGATACAGCAGCTGTAAACAGTACAGTGAAATGCTTAACTGTAAGCCCCTTGAGTTATCGATAGTTACTCCTGAAGGGGAAACTGCAAGCGCATCAACTAAGCAGAAAGTGGGGCCTAACAAAGACAATGAAAACAGATGGTAGCTAATGGTTTATCAAAGGCTGACACCTTGTGGTTGCATGTCAACTTTCACGAGTTTCCATATCATATTATTTCATCTGGTCTATTTATTAATTTCGTCTTTCTCGACAGGCAACTTTACACCTGCACACATCGGGTCATCATCGCCAGTGTAACGTGGCACAACAATCAACTCAACTAGCTAATGCAAGATCCCAGTCGAATTAAAAATCTAGGCTAACGTTAGCATGCTAACACCACATGCCTCAGGACTGATGCAGATGCTATGCGCGTCCTAGTTACCAAGTTAGCTGGGGCTTCATGCTGGCTACATGTACTTATTAGTACATACTCTGCTTTTGAAAATATATGCTTCCCACTTCGCTAACGTTAGCTATATACATGAAAGCTAGCGAATGCTAAAGCTTGGGGCAAGACATCACAACGAACAATGCCACAACTAGCTAGCTAACGTTATTCCATCGAAACAAAGGCCATGAAATCTCCGTAAAAAAAGTGTCGCTGATGAGACACACTGTCCAAAATACTCACTTTGTTATTCCTGCGTTTGTACTACTATGTGATCCATCATGCACGACGAGATCTGAACAAATATAAATTGCTACCTTTAGTTAAAACGTCAATCAGAGGAAACAAACATTTACATTTCAAGATGGCGGTCAGGGGAAGATGGGAATAAAGATGTCTGGACATACAATTGGCAGTGTTTGATGTTACGGCAGTTTCATAGATTAATCCATGAGTACATGAAGTTTAATAACTGTTGTATTAGCTAACTAAATTGTAAAAATAATAATAACACCACATTAGCCGACGCTTTATAAATTGAAGTAGCCTGCGCACTGCTTACTCAAACTTGAAACACATGAACATTTGAGAAAACCTTGGTGCGCGATTTGATGACGTTGTCAACAATAACGCCGTATCACCGGTCACTGCTAGAATGGATACGATTTTGTAAACGTGACGTAACAGTCCCGTTTGTGCCAATCGAGTTGCATCAGGTATAGTATTTTACTTGTCTACAAGAAGACAGTCTGAACCATTATAAACAGGAGACAAGGACCACATTTGTTGTAAAAAAAAATATATAAAAATGATAAACCGTCTGCACAGAAGGGTGAGCGATATGAATCTAGGTCGTTAGTAAACTAGATAGCAAGCTAGCAAACTCAGTTGACTAGTAACGTTAGTTAGATTTATTTTATTTATTTATTTCACCTTTATTTAACCAGGTAGGCAAGTTGAGAACAAGTTCTCATTTACAATTGCGACCTGGCCAAGATAAAGCAAAGCAGTTCGACACATACAATAACACAGAGTTACACATGGAGTAAAACAAACAGTCAATAATAATACTGTAGAAACAAGTCTATATACGATGTGAGCAAATGAGATAAGGAGGTAAAGGCAAAAAAAGGCCATGGTGGCAAAGTAAATACAATATAGCAAGTAAAACGCTGGAATGGTAGATTTGCAGTGGAAGAATGTGCTAAGTAGAAATAAAAATAATGGGGTGCAAAGGAGCAAAATAAATACATAAAATCAAATAAATACAGTAGGGAAAGAGGTAGTTGTTTGGGCTAAATAATAGATGGGCTATGTACAGGTGCAGTAATCTGTGAGCTGCTCTGATAGCTGGTGCTTAAAGCTAGTGAGGGAGATAAGTGTTTCCAGTTTCAGATATTTTTGTAGTTCGTTCCAGTCATTGGCAGCAGAGAACTGGAAGGAGAGGTGGCTAAAGAAATAATTGGTTTTAGGGGTGACCAGAGAGATATACCTGCTGGAGCGTGTGCTACAGGTGGGAGATGGTATGGTGACCAGCGAGCTGAGATAAGGGGGGACTTTACCCAGCAGGGTCTTGTAGATGAGAGTAGAGAGACGTGTGTTTATTAACATTAATTGATGTTAGATTATCCATCAAACTGACTATAGAGATTAACTGCCATTCTAACTTGTGTCATTTGTTTAACTTCTCAGATCTCACATCATGAAAAAACTTGCATTGGGAACTAAAATATGTTCCCCATGACGGAACCCCCTTCCTGGTGGTCGGGAGGAAAACCTACGCCTGCCACCAGGGCGAGGATAGACATGCAAGTGATAAGAAGAGGGAAGCAGAAATGGTAAATTGGCTAATGTTTATAAAGATGCACAATAAATGTGATTATGATTGACTGATATTGGGAGGAGGCGATGTCGGTTAGGAAGGTAGAGTTTGAGAAGGGTATGTGTTAGAAAGGGAAAACAGAAGATAACCACAAGATGCAGGACTCCTTGTTCCCCCAATATCTAAGAAAACAGATGGATACAGAGCTCCTCTTTTATGTTGAGAGAATCATACTTGGTTTCAGTCGTGTAAGTTAAAGTAAGTAACTTGTAGCTAAGCCTTGGTCAAATAATCCTTGTCTGAGCATGAATGACCCATATGGGCAGAAGCCTATTTCCTGTTTCTGACATGTAAGGCAGCTTTAGGTACAAGTAGCCTATACCCCCTGGACAGGACGCTAGTTCCCTAATTCATTAATGCTGAGAACCAAACAGAGAGGCATCAGGTCCGAAGGTACTGGACTGATGAACCATCCTTGCTGTCTCTACTTGAATGACTCTCAACTGGGATTCCATACCACTGACTCTATTACATGCGCTGAGTCCCTGGCTTTTTGTACTCAGTTTTTATTTGCCATTTGGCCATGGTCAGCTTGTGTCATCTGGTGTACTGTACTGTCTTTATCGGATGTATCTAAGCATGCTCCCACTAACCCCCTTCTTTTGTCCTTTTCTACATCTAATAACTCCCGGAAGTGTCTGGACTGTGCCTACCTGAAGCCTACCTGGACTGTGGCTGAGGACCCTGGGCATGCCTACCCATAGCCCCTCCCCACACTCCCTAGCATGCTTGTACCTAAGCTAAATACTGAGTATTCCATCTCACCCTCTTCCTCTCCTCTTCTGTCCTCTCCTCCCCTAAGCCCAGTCCTGGGCACAAACTATTTTATATTGAATTTATATTGAGCATGCTTTTTTTGTCCAGGACTAGGTGTAATCTGAGTCTGGGAAACCAGCCCATAGTCTAGACAATGAGATTATTCCAGAATACTATCAAAATAAAGATTGTTTTCTATGGTACATTTAACATTTCCATTCTACAATATGGCCTTTTACAAATAAAACTCTCTCAAAATCCTATTGTATTTTTTTAACCTTTATTTAACTAGGCAAGTCAGTTAAGAACAAATTCTTATTTTTAATGACAGCCTAGGAACAGTGGGTTAACTGCCTTTTCAGGGGCAGAACTACAGATTTGTACCTTGTCAGCTTGGGGGTTTGAACTCGCAACCTTCCTGTTACTAGTCCAACACTCTCACCACTAGGCTACGCTGCCGCCCTGGTATGGTTTGTCTCAGAACAGGAGGCCGGGTAGAAAAGCACAAAACCAAGAGGCTGAGAACAAGGTAAAACAAGGTAAGGATAATATATAAAAAATGAACTTCAGTGGGAGTTAACACACACATCTAAATATACATAACACATACAAACATACAAAACACCACTCTACATATAGCAGATAAAACACATCTAGGACTACACACTAACCAATCAAACAAGGGTTAGGGTTGTATCAACCATTATCATAATACTTACACCTATGCAAAAATCTCCATAAGTGCATAGGGGGTAGTTCTAACATATCCATCCTCACACAATTTGTTACTTTTCAGGAGAGAGAAAGGCGAGAACATTTAGGGGAGAGGAGTGGTGAGTCAAAAGAGGGGAGGGAAGAGAATAGGGGTGGATAGGGTAGGACTTTATATTAGGAGAGTGAGGGTTCCACTCTTTTAAAGACTTCCAGTTATTTGTCGTTTTTAAAGGGGGGGAAATAAAAATGAAACTAAGCAGCCAATGACTTTACTAGCTTTTTTTCTATCTCGTGGAAGCAGGTAGCCTAGTGGTTAGAGTGTTGGGCCAGTAACCGAAAGGTTGTTAGATTGAATCCCTGAAATGACAAGGTAAAAATCTGTTGTTCCGCTATAATGCAGTTAACCTACTCTTCCCCGCTAGGTCAATCATTGTAATAATCATTTGTTCTTAACTGACTTGCCTAATTAAATTTAAAAGTCACATTGATAACATTATACTTATTGCTATTCCATTACTTCAGTTCCATTGCTATAGTTTCTGTAGTCTGGTGGCCAGTTAGTATATGAAAATAAATAACTCGTAGAGCTGGGACACCACGTGGGTGCAATAATTGTGAACAAAAACAGCACTACTCAGAACCTCCATACACGGATCTCTAGCAGTTGTCCTCTTAAGTTCTATGAGGGCAACATTACTAGCTGATAGCAAAATTCATGTTTGTATTTACATCATGTAATGCTCAGTAGAATGATATTTATTGCCGAATTGTAGCTAGCTTTTCCCCAGTGGTTCCGCTAGCCAGCAAGTGCGGATGGAAATCAAGTCCAGTCTGCTGTAGAACTCGACGCTGTGTGAGACGCAGTCTCGTAGTGAACGGGACTATGACATAACTTTTACAAAATTGGTATCCCTTTTAACCCTGACCCAACTCATCCACAGTTTTCTATCAGCTAACTACTGTGTTTGACTGTTATCCAATTGGTCTTATAATTAGACATTTGATATCAGCACCCTATGTCATTTAATATAATTAACTAGCTACCGAGAACAACTACCAAGGTTGCTCTTTAACGTTAGCTAAGTCTCTTTTTGCATTCCATTTCAAGCTGGCTAGCTAAGTTACATGATTAAATGACGCTAGTAAACATGCGGTACAAAACACCAGTTGTTAGCTAGCTATATAACGTTAGATTTCGAGGAGGTAAAAACTTATTTGTTCCATTCTTTCATTGCCACATTGATGACAACCTCAGGCATTTATGTTGGTATTTTTCTCAAGCTAGCTAGCTAACTTACTACCTTTATACAAAATCTCGTGCTGCCGGTTAGCTAGGTTGTACTATTTCACAAACGCTGGAATAGGACTTTTATTTCATGAACACAGTAACCAGACACTTCTACAGATCATCAAGGACATCAACCACCCGAGCCACTGCCTGTTCACACCGCTACCATCCAGAAGGCGAGGTCAGTACAGGTGCATCAAAGCTGGGACCTAGAGATTGAAAAACAGCTTCTATCTCAAGGCCATCAGACTGATAAACATCAATCACTAACTCAGAGAGGCTGCTGCCTACATTGAGACCCAATCACTGGACACTTTAATAAATGGTTCACTCGTCACTCTACACAATGCCACTCTAAATAATGCCACTTTAATAATGTTTACATATCTTACATTACTCATATCACATGTATATACTGTATTTTATACCATCTATTGCACCTTGCCTATGCCGCTCGGCCATCGCTCTTCAATATACTTACATATACATATTCTCATTCACCCCTTTTAGATTTGTATGTATTAGGTAGTTGTTGGGGAATTGTTAGATATTACTGCACTGTCGGAACTAGAAGCACAAGCATTTCACTACACTTGCTACACTTGACAAGTGCAATTCTGTGCTTGTATGCTTCAGTTGGAGTTGCCTTGTGCGATCAGGGAAGTTTTGGAGGGTGGCAGACTTTTCTCACCATGGAGTGCTCAACCTTGGACAGGAAGGACTGCTGGTGTCCAACAGAGAGTTTTGAGCTTTGGAAGGCATGGTTTCACCACTACACCCACCACCTCATATCCTGTGGTGCAAGCCTACTCACCCTAAAAGCCAGCTTTGACCTGGGGGACCAGTGCAACAAGTGGGGGGAGCTTCTCTCTGACCTTCTAAAAAATGTCCACTGCAGGGATCTCCGCCAACTGGAATTGAACTAGGCATTCACACTACTGGAGCCACTGGACCTGCGGGTTGGCTCCATTTCCCACCACAACAACATTACCAAGATCACGATGGACCAGTTCACTAACTTTCAGGTACTACTGGGCAAACTGTCCCACAGCTGCCCTCGGATCACCTAGATGCGCCTGCATTTTGACTGGTCTGAGACATCAGTGTCACTCCTCACTCAGTTCCAGCACCTCCGTGTCCTTGAACTCAAGTACTTTTGGGTCTTCAAAGGGCACTTTGCAGATCCTGACCAAGTCACTGCCCAACCTTAAGTCCCTGACATTGCATATCGTACATGCTGGAGTCCATATCTCTAGAGTTCCTGGATGTATCACCTAGTCATGGTCTAGTCTTCTCAAGTCTTAATCTGCCAGCATTACGGGAGCTAAGGGCCAAAAATATTGCCCGTGGCATTACTTTACGTCAAACCAGGCTTAGGATACAGAGCAGGTGGCGTATGTACCAGGTACTAAGAGAGGGGACCACCAAGCTACAGGCCCTCAACAATGAGTGACTGCTTCCTGATTGGAGAGAGCAGAGTTCCAGAGAACTATCATCTATCCTCCAGCAGTCCTGTTATTGCCTCCAACACCTGGACAGTTGGCTCTGGTAAACGAAATGCTCAGGCTCCAATCCAATGTTAGCTGGAACATTTTAGCTCATTCCCTCACCATTCCATTGCACAAAATTATTGTGCATTTGATTTTTGATACTTATTTAAAATCCTTATTTAACCTGTCTCCTCCCCTTCCATCTACATTGATTGAAGTGCATTTAACAAGTGACCTCAATAAGGGATCATGGCTTTCACCTGGATTCACCTGCTCATTCTATGTCAAGGAAGGAACAGGTGTCCTTAATGTTTTGTATACTCTGTGTATTTTATTTCACCTTTATTTAACCAGGTAGGCTAGTTGACAACAAGTTCTCATTTGCAACTGCGACCTGGCCAAG